>NC_058102.1:10921590-11224621 GCF_020171115.1 Neogale vison | reverse complement strand
GGAAAACTGGGGAGAAGGGTTTCCAACCTTAGGATCAATTCAAGGAAGACGAAGGATCAGAGGTGCGGGGAGGGAAGTGACAGAAAAGAATGCATGATCCTTTGTGCAGAGAAAGCAAGAGAGGGGAGCAATAGGGCAAGACTAGAATAAAGGTTTCGGGGTCAGCAGCAGCCTGTCTCACCAGCAGTCACTCGTGAATGTTGCCCCATAGCCAGGCCAGAGAGAGGCTGGCGCTGGGGGACTTAAATGGCCTGTCGCTGGTGTAGCAAAGCAAGGTGCTGATTCCCCGCCCAACGACACCGCAGCAACCATGCACCTGGGATCGCACACCTAATCCTCAGCATTCTTGTTAGCAGCTGGAAGACTACCCAAGGTCAAGGAAGTTCGGGGAAGAGGGAATAAAGACTCTTGGCTCCTCAGAGCAGACCGAGCGCTGCTAAGTCAGTGCCTCTGGGCCAGGTGATAATGAACAAGGATTTAGATCGCAAGAAAAGGTGACTGCTTCCCCGGAGGGAGCTGGCGCTGGAGGGCTTATCAGCTTCCGGAGGCTTTATGCCAAAGCTGTGGCCAGGAGGCACCCCTCGCCCCGCCCCAGAGAGCCTCCAGGGGTGCAGGATGCAAGTGGGAACACCTGCCTATTCTCGAGTCTTTCACTGTGTGGTTCCAGCCAAGCCAAGCCTAGGAGAAAAGACTGGTCAGGAGGATGCTGGGAGTTTTTGTCGGAGCCTGTCTGTCCCCTCCCTCGATGGGAGCTCCCTGAGGGCTGGAGCGGTTTCTTTAGTCATTCATCCAACGTGGGGCTCCTTAGCACTCTCTCTCTCTCTTTCCGGGCTACGGCAGACATGGCACCCACCTTCATGGAGCATACAGTCTTAGAGAGGGGCACAGATCACAGACAAGTAAATGCTAGGAAGGGAAAAGTCAATGTTAAAGGTTGAAGAGGGAAAGAAAAGAGGGTGACAGGACTAGGGGCTTCTTTAGAATAGGGTGGTCAGGAAGTCTCCTCGAGAAGGTGACATCTGAGCAGAGATTTCCTGCATCTTTGCAACCGTGGCAGGTGGCGGGGGGTGGGGGGTGAGGCGTTATACCGGGACGTCAGAAGAGAAGGGAGGACCTTGATGCACCTGTTTTGTGCATCCCTTATAATCTTCTATCTTCCCTCTGTTTACTATAACCAGCTCTGCAGAAGTCACTTGCTCACTGCAACAACCTGCACGTCGTGCCTCACCCCTTCCCAGTAAAGCTCACCAGCTCCGGCCAAGCCCTGATGCCCTCCGAGACAGCCTTCACATTCAGTGAGCTCGCTGATGGGCAAAGCCGCTGGCTGCCCTTGCTTGCGCCTTACTGGGCCTCCGTTTCTCCCATGCTGAAACACATACTGCCTTGTGAGCCGTTCTGTTCCTTTGGGAGCACATCCGCACGGCCTCCCACGCTCACTCCTCCCTGCCTTCTCTCTTCCAGCAGCGCGGGACCCTCGCATGGCGGCTTGGGCATCTGTTTCGGCCCTTCCTTCAGTCTGAGGTGCTCTTCCTCTCCCTACCTTGCTCACCCCTATGCATCCTTCAGGACCTGGTCTCCTGCGGCATCCACTACCCCCCTAGTCTCTGTGCTCCCAGAATCCCCTGCGCTCATGTTTCGTGCGGTGCTGTTGTTGTCTTCTCACTGGTGTGTCTCCTGTGCTCGATGAGAAGTCCCTCTTGCCCGAGGGCAGGGACAGAGCCTTTGACTCCGTCCTAGACCCTCGCACAGTACCTGCTAGTGCTCAGGGAATGGCTGTTGGACAGAGATCCACTATCACCCTATACCTTGTCAAGAAAGGTGCTGGTGGGACCACATTCTTCTGTCCTCTGCTGCTCCCTGAGTCACGGGACAGGCACCAGCTGTGTGCTGGCGAAATCCTCGGGCTCTCTCAGTACCCTGCCTGCATTTCCCTCTGCCAGCAAGATAGCTTACCATCTTCCTTTCCTTCTAAGGCACATATTTTAGGTTCCAAGGTTTCTGAACCTTGAGCATGTTTTACAATTGATGTGTCCATTAAATCCGTTCTCCCCTCCGCCAAAAGCTGTTTCAGTTGATAGTTCACCTTATAACTGATCGTGCCTTGGAACCAAGGGGAGAACGGAAGTGGGAGAAGAAGGCCCTCTCGTACCCGGGAGAGAGGACCAGGATATCGTGAGACCCACACAGCTCACCGATGATCTCACAATGGTTGACATGCATTCCTTTGCATCGGGGATGAGCATCTCTCCTCTCTCATTCCTATTTTCAAATAGTCTGCTGGATATAATTGAGCCTCATTCAAATTCCAGCTCAAATCCTTGATGATCCTAACCGATTGGGAGAGATGCCAGGAATCTCTCTGAATTTGTGGGAGGGGGAGTGGAGGTGGCAACAGGCTACCTCAAATGTCTGGTATGGACTGAGATGCCTGCTTTTCGGTATCCCCGGTGGGGACTGGCATGGACGGTTCTCAGGCCGGTGGGGGCCTGCTCCCCACTGCCTTCCCATGTTAGCTCAGGGCTGGCATCTGCCGTCAACCCTTCCACTGAGCTGATTTTGAATTTTGTTAGATTGGAGTTGAGCCGATCTATTCCCTCTCTTCTCTGTACTGTCAGGGGAAGTTGGGAGGCCAGAGAGACCAGGATGATTAGATTGGGATGGAAGTAGGAGGAGCATGACAAGAAGAACAGGGAGTGGGGCTTGAATCCTCACAATGACCCAAAGGGTGGTCACTGTCGTCTCCACTAAACGGATGGCACAAAGGAGGCACAGAGATGGGATTAACTAATCCAGGGTCACACAGCTTATAAGCAAGAAGCCAGAAGTCAAAGAGCAAAACCTTTTAACAAGATTAACACACCTTTGGGACTTAACTACTTCTGCACCCCCATCCCCACACCATCCAGCACTGTCCCCCCCGCCCTATACCCCACCCCCCAGCCACCAGCCTTCACTCAGGCCTTGTCTTCCTCTTCCTCACTGATCTCTGCACTCATTGCCCTCTGACCCAGAATGGTCTTTCTTCCTCTCTTTACCCAATTAACTCCTACTCCTTCAAATATTCATTCTCATGTCCCCTCCTCCGGGAAGTCTTCTCTGATTAGATATAATCTTGATATTATGAACTTGCAGTCCCATGCGACCTCCCTTGAGAGCCCTTATCATGGTTGTAATTTACATGTATGTGTGTATGTCTATTCTTTGAATTAGGGCCTATCTCTCCCAGTGGGCTGTAAAGACTGAGGGCAGTGACCCCAAAAGGAGCCACTTCCCATCCTGACTTCCACCTGGCATTTTGCAGAACTTCATCCAAGATTTAACAAGTAAATGAGCAAAGGAATGGCCTGATCCGTACCTGTAAACTGACCAAGAAACTGAAAATGCATGTATCATTTGAATACAGGTCTTGTGACCTAAATACTTATAGTTGAGGCTAGACGGAACCATCGAATTTTGAACAGGTTAAAAATCTTTTGCATTATTCGTCCGGGATCTTCTCCTCCCCCGACCCCCCAACCTGAAAGCGAACACTCAGGGGAAGCTGTCCCCGAGCATCCCCGTGCCAGCCACCGTGAGGGATGTGGAGGCAGGAAAGCGTGGCCAGGATCTATTTAGAGGACGCTCATCCCCCCCAGCACTTCCTTCTCAGGCATTTATTTTTTCTCCACTTTCCTTTTTGTTATCTTTCCTTATTCTTATCCTTTGTGTGTTGAGCACCACCTCCCTCTCTCTCTTGCTCTCTCTCTTTCTCTTCCCTGCCCTAACCACCCCCCTACCCCCCCGCCGCCCAACCCACCTCCCCTGCCAGCTCTCCTCTGTGTCAAGTTCACTATTTTCTGGAATGTCAAAAAAAAAAAAAAAAAGGATGCTTTTGCCACCACCGATCGCTGTGTATCACTGAAAGAACAGCCCTGGGATGGTGTGAAGGGACCGCCATTTCTGAATCCCCACCTGTCCTACGTTTCCTGCCCTGACAAAGGCGGGTTGGTGGCTTGCAACGTCCCAGTTGCCATGGTTACAGCAACATGCAAAAACAGATCCTAGTCCCTGCCCTCCTGGAGCACACAGTCCGGGGGTGGAGAAAGACACCAAATATCACGAGGAGACCAGGTACTGTGCTAGAAGGTGGTAAGAAGACAGAGTCAGGAGGACTGTAGGAGGGGTGCAGATTGGGGTGCTTGATTGCAACCGCAGGCAAGTCCGTCAGAGAAACCACCCCATGAGAACGCTATTTCGGAGAAGGAAACCGGCTTGGAGAGGAGAAAGAGCCTGTCCGGGATCTCCCAGGCTGCAGTGCTTGGAATGAACCCAGGCCCGTGCGGCTGCGAAATTCTTTCAACCACCCCACACGCCATGAAGCTTTCTCTGAAGACTTCCATGACTTCCAGGGGACCAAAATTTGCTGTTTCCTGAAAAATGTTTGCAAACATAAAACCAATGGGAAGTTGACATTGAGGACACTTCCGAAAATGAAAGGGCAAAACCCAAAGAGGCGCTTGGTGGGTCTGACCTGAAGTTCAGTGTTGCATTCCCTCGGCCTCGCAGGAATGAGGGGGTTTACGGCAAGACGGTCACTCCGCAAGGCGCACGGCAGCTGGAGTGAGTGGCATTTGGAGAGTCAGGCATGTCAGAACCCAGATTTCCTGGCAAGCTCAGGCTGGGTCCTCGATGGGGGACACTTAATGGGACACAGAATAAAATCCAGGGCTAACAGTGACTATGAGCACAGGGCCACAGTAGGCCAGGGTATGTGCATAGAGCCCTCTAAAGGGTGGAAGCAAGGGGCTTGGATTCAAGTTCTGAATGGCTCCGCCTATGTGGCCTTCATATGTGATGTCACTTCTGTGTGCCTAGTTCTGCTCAGCTGTAAGGGGCGGCTGTGGGTGGGGGGTGGCGGCGGGAAGGGCAGTGTGAGTGGGCAAGGACTCATAGAGTTTGTTCCTCAGTAAAGGGTTCAAGTTTGCCTTCCCAGGTGAGGATGCTTAGGAATGTGGGGCTTGGCTCTTTGGAAAACCGCTGGTCAGAACCTAAGACCTTAGGGACTATTCTCAGGGTCCTGGGTGCTGGGTGGGGGAGGTTTGCTAGAGAATAGAAAGTTCTGGAGTACCAAAATGGGGATGGTCCATAATGGCTGCTCTCTACCCGAAGTGTCTATTCTGGTGACTATTACAATCCAACTGGACTTTGGTGTACTTTCAAAGCAGAAAAGGGGAGAAAATCGATCGGTTATTTTTTCCTTGCTTGCAGAGAGTCTGCTGATAATTTTCCACTAGCCAATTAGGAGCTGCACAACCCTAATGACGGACTCCTTCTGAACTGAATTAATGAATCTTGTGACTCGTTATTATTCTTTAAAAAAGAAGCACCAGGAGGAACAAACCAACCATCCTGACTTCCTCACCCCTTGTCCCTCTCTTGATCACTCGCTTGTCACATGTCCTTATGGTGTATGAATTCACCTAAATAATTTGAAGAATTTCAAAATCCATCCCTTGATAAATATTTTTATGCACCTATTGTGTGCACAGTGCCTACAAAGAATCAGATTATCTTGGGGATTCTCGGGTAATATTTGCATCAAGCGATGGCCCATTAGGAACTTCCATACTCAGCACCTCCACACTTAAAAGACAACATAATCTGGGAAGCTGTTGTCATCCCTAAAATAAAAGATGGATGTTTTCCTTCTGGAGAACCAGAGAGCCAGGGCCAGACCGAGCGTGGAGCACTCGCCACCCCGCAGGCCAAGCAAAGGGTATGCAACTCTCAACTTGGCAAAGACAGTTCAAGAAGATGCAGACACTTCTTGCTCGAAGGGAGTGGGGAGGTACAACGGTGAGCAAGCAGCACCCGGAAGCCAAGACGGGAGAAGCCGTGGATGAAAGAGGAGCTCAGAAATCCAACAGAGAGAATGGAACAGTGGAGACAGAGAGGAAGATTTCTGCGCTGCCTCACGGCAAGGAAAGGGGCGAGAGAGGGAGGGCGGTTTCTGCTATAGACCACGTTGTACTGCCGTTGGCTCCTCCTCTGCAGGGCTGGAAATCCTCTGGGGGAGACTTGGAGCCAGGGCAGAGGGGAGGGAGGCGAAGGAGAGAACAAACACAGAGTGAATTTCTTGCTGTCTCTGGAGACGATGATTCCTTTAGGTGACAACAGAGGTTAATATCCTGAGCAGCAAGGCCCAGAGATGCCTCGCTCAGAAATGATGTTTTCGGGTCCTGTTGTGGATTTTATTGAACGGTTCCCTGAAAGGGCTAACTCATCTCTCCATTCGGAGGCACTTAGCACAGCTTTCCTGAAAAGTTCAAGGACTTCTCCCAGGCTCCACCTACCTGTATCTTCTCGCAGCCCGTCCCACACCGTCAGTCCCACTAAGGAGTCCGCTAGAGAGCTCAAGCTCACACACAGAGACGCTGCTGTTCACTATGCAGAGGAAAACATAATAAAGGTTGTTGGTTCCTCTCCTCTCCTGCTGGGTGTCAACCACAAACAGGTGGTCCCGGCCCTCCTCATTCTTCAGCAGACTGATTCACTTCAGAAGGAGCGACAGAGGCAGGGAACTATTTCCTGATTTTTATTTTCACCAAGAAGTGAATGGAAGAAAACGCATCTCAGGCGACAAAAAGCCCGAGTGAAAGCCAGAAAGCAGAAGAGATCAGAAGCAGACAGGGTTGTTTTTCATCTGGAGTTATCAGTAGCATCTTGGGGGCGATTTGAGGTCTGTTCACAACTTTTTTGGGGGGTATGGGCAGGAAACACAATAAAGAGGTGATGGGGGAATCTTTTTTGAAAGTCCAAGTTCTCACACAAAAAACATAGATTGGGGGACGGGTGAAATGCTGACAACATGATCTCCGTAAGGGCTGACCCTATTTTGAATGCTCTAGAAAGGAAGGAGAGGAACACCCCAAGAGAACCGTCTATGCCAATCTTCAGAAATAAATGCTCTTAACAGTCTTCGGAAATCAGTGCAGTCTGTGAAAATAAGTGGCTTAAAATCTTTAAACCATTTCCTAAGGGGCCAAAGCCCAACTTCCGAAGGCGGTCCCAACCCACAGAGCCCCATAGAGATAGATGCTTTGGAAATTGAAGGCCAAGTTGAATGGGGGTCTCCAAGCACCCACCCTTCCTGCCTGGGCTTTGGCTGCAAGTGGAAAGGGAATAGAGTCCTGAAGGGAGCTTGGCCCAGCCCTGCCCTCACTGCCTGAAAACCCCAGACCTGGGAGAGGGGCCAAACCCACAGTTCCTGCTGAGCATCACACAACCCTTGGGAAAGTGTTGTAATGCTAACCCTTTTACGGATAGTTCAGGGTGAGGAGAGGTAGGGGTGGAGGGTGACAGGAGGTGCAGCATGGAGAGAAAGTTAAAGGGGATGGGCAGCAAATTTGGGGACATAGGCACCAAACAGATGGAATTTAAAAGAAAATACTTCAGCTTTTTAATACACAAGTGATCCAAAGCCACCTCTAGTCCTCTTGCCTTCTGGGAATTATAAACTGTTTCAGAGAACACAGTCTGAAGAATTTGCAAGTAAAACCCTGATAACAAAGTATATTTATGCTAACTTACCAATTTCTGAGTATATTTCTCTTAAAATAATGTCTCGTCTTTCCTCTAATTTCTTGGCTGCCTATCTCCATCCCTCTAACTAAAATCCAAGGAAGGCAAATTGCTACTACGATCATTTCCCTAAAGCAACTCTCATTCACTTTGCTTTTCTTCTCTTTGGGAAGAGAAGTCTGCCATAAATGTTTAATTAAATGGAAGCCTTTCCACTGCTAATGACAAGCTACTTGAAAGGCTTTTCATTTTTTAAGGACGGGCGTGTTTAAAACAGTCCCTATTAATTTTCTGATATTGATTCTCTGGCTGGGGAAGAGCACAGAGCACTCAGCATAGAGCTCCTCTGCAGACTATGTTCAAGGCAGCGGTTTGGATTGAGAAAGGGCACAAAATGCAGTATGCGTCAAACAGACCATCGCTCAATGAAGTCACTTAGCTATTCAAAACATGTTCAGCCATCACTCAACCGTTTGCACCAAGAATGTGGGGAGGGGGGCACAAAACGGTGCTCTTTCCCAGACACAACCATTTCCCAAAGAGCGGCTTTTGCACAGTTTGGGTTAGACCCTGGGGCCACATCAGTTTCTCCCTCTCCAATCCATTTCCCTCTCTTCTCCCCCATCTCCTGGCTTCGAGTGCCTGCATCGCTATCCCATGTTGAGCTTAACAAACAATCCTGCAGTCCCCGCTTCCCAGCGCTGCCTCAAACAGCCTCCGGCACTGGTTCATGTCAGAAGCAAAGCACATAAGCCCTTCTCTCCACACAAACATGTAGCTCTCTGTTCACGTCCTTCTATGGGTAGCTGTAGCTTGTACATACAGATACGGATATATATATATACATAGCCGTTCGAATGCAGTCCCTCATATTCAAGTCTGTTGCTAAATGCAGGTTGTATGACCTGCAGGAGTTTTTTTTTCTTTTTTCTTTTTTTCTGTGCTTGTTAATGTATCTCAGAAACACATGCCTTCATCTGTACCCTGAGCTCCCAGGCTTTACACCGCGGGGACCCCTTGGCCCACAGCACATGCACAGATACACACGTCTCAGTGACCCTGCAAAATCAAGGCAAACAGCTGATACCCCCAGTCCACTGCCCCCCCCTTCCCCCTTTCAGGCTCCCCAAGCCCTCGCCTCGCTCCTGGCCTCCCTGCACAATGTCTGATGCTCAAGCTGGCTGCAATGCTGCTGTCCCTTCTGGATAACAGACATGTCACTCTGCGTGTAAGTGAATTGGTTCTCAGCCGAACCCTCAAGTGAATTGCTGTTTATTAGAACTTGGGCTTGTTTCCTGCGAGAGACGTATGTATTTATAGACTTTGTAAACGTTAAAACACACACATACACACACGCATTCAGTCACCCCGAAAGATATGTGTGGCTCATAGACATTACGAAATGCTCTTGAACTCAGCTTGAGATCCTGGAATAATTAGGATTTACCAAATACGGATTCTTAGAAACAACAGATTTTTTTTTTTTAAAGGAGATTTGCAGATGATGATGTGTCTGGGACTTTTGGGGAGTAAGGGGTGGAGGAGGGGGAAAGGAAGAGCATTTTCGAATTCTTCATTACGAAAAGAGGAGCAGTGTTGAGAGAAGCAATTATTTTCCCCCCTTGTAAATGGCAATGCTACACCAAATGGCAAATCCTAATGATTCCAAAGCAGGCAGAGCTCATTCGACTTTTAAAGACAATCTCTGATTGTTTTCATCATATCACAGATGATTCCAATGAAGAGGTTGAAGGGAAGGGGGTGGTGGAGGTTTGAGAGTTGAGTATGGTTTTTGCTTATTGATTTTCTTTCCTCTGAAACTAACCCAGCCAACCTTGATCTGCGGTGGAAAGAGTGAAGTAAGAAAATGGTGGAATGTAAAGGGGACTTATTTGGAGGAGGGTGGGGAGGGGGAGTGAGAAGGGGAGGGGTGAGGTGGAGAGGGGGAGGAGATGGGAAATCAAATACCTTCTAGGCAGCAGGTTCTCCATAATCCAGAATGGGTCATAACTTCCTCGTTCTTTTTGCTGGTTTCATTCTCACTGACACTTTTGGTCTTGCAAACCCCTCTGGAGTAGAGCCAATAGTCGGTTCCCACAGCTATGGTCATCAGACTGAAGGCAGCGAAAGCACCAACGGTGGTTAAAAGCATTTGAACACCTCGATCAAACAGCCCCATAATTCTTCATTATATAAACACCCAACCGACTTCTGGTTCTCGGGAGAGTGTGTGTGAGAGTACAAGTACTAAAGCAAAAAAAAAAATTAAATAAATAAAAATAATTTCACTACTAATATAATGGATATATGTGTGAATAGAGACTATGGAGAGATATAAAAACAGGGAGGTAAGAAAGCTCACGGAAAAGAGTGTAAATTATAAAGATCACACGGGAAGAGAGGCTTGCCTTTTGAGATCAGAAACTGTTCCAGTTGCAGTATTTTTTTTTAAAAAAAGAAAAAAATAAAAAGACACCCCCCACCCCCCCAAGTGAGATGCCTTAATCTCTTTTCCTAAAATTCTGGTCTCCAGTTTCCATATGTGATAGCTAATTTGGAGATGGCTTCCACAGTGAACCAGGGAACAGCCGCATTCTCAACACAATCTCTCATGGTCGGGACCTAGACAGTTAGAGATTGTAAAAGCCGGGAGGCAACCTTCGGTCTTCGTGCTCGGCTCTGCGGCCTGCGCCATGAAAATCCTTTGCTTCGCCAGTTCTCTTCCTTGGGGGGGTCTCGGGCGCTTTCGTTTCAGACCAGACTTCCCAGTATTCTGTAAGCCCTTGATCTCAGCTGAACAGGTGCGGGGGTCTCGCCTTCCATGGTTTTGCCCCGGCAGCGGCAGCGGCAGCGGCGGCGGCGGCGGCGGCGGCAGCAGGGCGGGCAGGCACGGCGGCGGCGGCGGCGGCGGCGGCGGCGGCGGCAGGACGAGCAGCGGCGGCGGTTATTGTTGTTGGTGGCAGGGGTAGTGTTGGCGAAGTGGGGGAGGGAAGGGGTTTCTCCTGGAGAATCGAGGCGGGTTTCCCTCCCCCTATCTGCAAAGCTCCTGGAAACAAGGGAGCCGGCGTCTTGCTGCAGGATGGGCCGCCCGCCTGCCCCCCCACTCGCTGCCGGCTCGGCCCCCGGCGGAGGCGCTCCCACCTACTGCATTACCGGGTGGTGCTGAACTGGACAGCTCCCTGCGCCGCCTGCTCCGCGCGCTCCCCGGCTCGCTGGGCGGCCCGCCAGGAGGGGGGCGCGGGGCTGGAGTCCTCCCTCCCTTCGGGGGTGGCAAGGCCAGGGCAGAGAGGGGGGCTGCCTTTCCTCTTTTCACCCTTCTCCCCAGTCCTAAAATGAGCGCTCTCCTGGGCTCCCGGAGCTCAGAGGAAGGCGTAGCTAGAGATAGCTCTCTCTCTCTCTCTCACTCTCTCTCCCCGGCCCTCCCCCCTTGGTGTTTCTTCCAGCTCAGCCTCCTTCTCATTCCATCTCTACGTGCCCAGAGCTTCAAATACAACCCTCCCATCACAGTCAGATGGGCACAAAACTTCAACCCGCCGTTTCTCTGCCTGGAAGCAGTGAAAATATAGCCTGGATGGGTAACTACAAACACCGTCTATATGTGTTTTCACTTTGCTGTTTTGGGGGATTTGTTTCGTTTTATTTTATTGGCATGTTGGCCGCGTCTCCTTTTGGTGGTTCCTCTCTCCTCTCTTTGTCTCTTCCGGCTCACAGTGGGTGTACAGTGCCTTGTGTGTGTCTCTCTAGTTCTCTGTGAGATTCTGAATCTGCTCCTACTAGCAGACATTTTGGAAAGATTATTCATGGAAAAAAGGGGTGCGAAAGGGTGACTGGTGGCTAGGGCTTGGGCAACAATTTCCATTGCAGGGATGAACATGTTTGCAGGGGAAGTGGGAGAGATGTGAATCCCTCTAACTTTCGGTGTCATTCATAAACTGGATTGGAGGAGATATAAATCTCCCTGCTATGAACCCTGAGACACATCACAACCCTCCCCTCTTCCTCAGCAGAATGCTATCCTGGGTTAATTACAGCGCTACTTCTTTCTGCATGTGCAACTTTTCCTTAATGTGACTCCTGGAGAAAGAAGCCCATCAGATTCGTACTGCTATTGATTACAATTTTCTCTGATCAGTTTCGCAGTTAAGTGAGTAGAAGAACATGAGGCGTGATAGGTGCAGTTTTTCATTTTGGGGGGGAGGAGCCTACAGAGAGGTGTGTGAGTCTGGTGGGTTCTTTGGGGGTTACAGATGTTTTAATCACAAAACTCAGTTATTCCATATTTTCTTCTCTTTCCCTCCATTTTTGTCTCAAGATCACAATTTCTCAATGATTTGGTGATTATCAAAGAGTATGTGATAGATGATCGAATTAAAAACAGACTTTTTTTGGTGTTGTCTGTCTTCCTTCCCTTAGCCAAGAGTTGGTCTGCAGGTATAACCGGTGTAGAAACCCAACCTGTTTCTCCATCCTGCAGAAAACTTCCTTTTCTCATGCTCCATTTCTTTCTCAGAAGGGCAGGCCTCTTACGAGGGGCAATTGCTGTGCTCTGGCATATGGGAGACGGTGCTGTTGTCTGGAGAACAAAAGGACAATTTCAACAACTTCTGCTAAGGTACCTTTAGGATAGAGCAAGACATTTGCAGACTGAGGATTTCTCCAGTTTTGTTTCTTATCCTTTGAGGACAGGGATGGGAATTGGGGTAGAAGGGGGGCTAATGTGCTGATCCACTGAGCAGGGAACTTAGCAGGTTCAGCCCGTGGTTCGAGTGGGTGATTTTCTTGGCTCTGGTCTGTAGGGAGGAAGTGAAGGACAAGCAGGAAGGCCTCTTAGATGCGTTAGGCCTTATGGCGGGGGTTGGGGGGTAGTGGAGAGATGCTTGGCTAAAGCCACACAGGACTGAACAGCTTGCTTTCTCCTATGCTTGTCACCTTGATAGCCTCTGACCTGTCCACAAAGTCCATTCAGACTAGAGATAGAGTCCTCCTTATCCGCCCATCCCATTACAGACCAACCCCTGAATCTTTTGCTCAAAGGGAATCAGTAGCAGAGGCTCAGGAACTTCAGTTTGCCCACAGAAGCTGGTAACACCTTAGCCACTGATGGTAGCTACAGCTTTAGCAGCATTGATTAATCTCCTGGTCAGATCATCATTGAGAGGAGAAAAGGGGTTGGGGGGAATGTAACAGCTTTGGGTTGTCAGTACGGACAGAGCAGACTTCTGGAGACAGAACAGGCCTGAGGCCACAGGTTAACCTCTGCAGCTTAAATGCATGACTGCAAATAAGTTGGCTTCCTAGAGCCTCAGGTCTACCATACATAAAACAAAAGCATTGGTACTGCTTCCTCCTCCTTTCTGGAATGGTTCCTAGTTACTCCCTGCTTTTCACCGCTGCCACCGCCACCACCGTGCTTAGGCCTCTACCATCCCATTTCCAACACTTCACTGTGCAGGCATCATCTCTCTCACTGACTTGTGAGCCCTTATGTCCTGTTCATCATGACGTCTTGGGGACCTCGCGCCAGGCTTGAGACAGCCGATGCTTGATAGCAATGGCTGAATGATTATAGTATGAGTTGGGTGATGTGCCTGGCACACAGTAGGCACTCAATCAATGTGGCTTGCCTCTCATTTCTTCTCCCCACTTTTACACCAGTTTGGTCTCCAGTGTCCTTCGCTCTAACTCCTGTTCTGCGCCCCCTTCCCCCTCACTGACCTGCCCTTTGCCTCAGGTCCCTTCGGCAGACCCAACAAGGCTGCCTGGGAAGAGCTGGCTCGGTGTGAGCCCCATTACATGGTTTGGGTCCACCAGGCACACAGACTTAGCAGCTGCTGAATGGGTGCTCTTAGGGGAGCAGCTTTGTGTGCCTGCGGTTGGTTACTTGGGAAAGGCTTAGAGGAAATTAGCTGAAATGCCACAGGCCTATTTTGAGCTCCTTCTTTGATGGAGTGGAAATAACATAGGATTTGGGTGCAGCAGACCTGGCCTTGAAGCATTTTTGACCTTGGACAGTCTCTTAACCTCTCTGGGAACCCCTCTTCATCTATCAAGGAGGACCAGGGGAGGAATATTACAGTGTGGATGTCAGTATCACATGTTAATAGCAGTAACAGAAGCAAACAGACCAGGCACATATCTGGGCTGAATCCCACTACAACCCTATGAGACATGTATGATCATGATTCGCATTTTACAGATGAGGAAACCAAGGCACGTCATGGTTTAAGTATCTGGCCCGAGGCTGCCCAGTTAGCGAGTGACAGAGCTGAGATTCTAGTCCGGCAGCCGAGCCTGAGGGCCTATGTCTTAACTGTTGCCTTGACCCAAGACACAAACTGTCTGAATGAGGGTGTTCCATTTGGTTTTACTTCTCATCCACAGACTTGGCAAGAATTTAGGGAGTGACTTCTAAGTGCCGGGTGTTTTCACAGAGATGCTTACACCTACCTTTCCAACAACCTTGTCAATGCAGATTACATCTCATGCTGCAGGTGAGTAAGCAGAAGCTCATGTATCAAGTTGACTGGAAGAATGGGAATTGGAATATTTCGGGTTGCTTTAAGTTCTGCTAGCTCCAAACCCCGCAGTTCATTTATTGGTTCAAAAAATCAACCATGTACTATGTGTCCAACGTCATGTTACTCCCTGGGCATGTTGAGCAGGACAGATGTGGTTCCTTCCTCCAAGGACCCGAAGACAAGTAGGAGGAGCAGACAGCTAAGGAAAGGCCACACTGAGGCGAGAAGAATGGTAGGCGATGGAGACCAAACCCAACCTAGGTCATTCCTTGCCCCTGGAGGAATGTCCTTAAACTGAGATGTAGGAATGAGAAAGAGCTAGGCCAGGATGCAGGTGAGAGGGTGAAGAGGAACTGAGAAGAGGAAGAATGTTCTAGGCTGAGGGAACAGCATGGGCCAGGGTTTAAAAGGATGCACAGACGGGAAAAGGCGATTGGCCGGTTTTAGGGAAATCATGCTAAATATGGCTGATCTAAAGACAGTGACGGGAAATGTTTTAGGCTTAGAACGTGGAGGCCGTGGAAGGGAGGTGGGAGGGTAAGAAGCAACCCAGAGGAGCCTGGGGGGACAGGGCATGGGAGAAGCAAACAGGGAAGCAGAGAGCTAGTAGGGCAGCTGTGACGGGGCTCCCGGGAATACAGAGTGGTGCCCTGGACCAGTAGTGGCAATGGGATGGAAAGAAGTGGAGGTTTGGGGAGGGTGTTGGGGAGAAAATTAATCCATACTGGCGCATGTCACCGAGATAGCCATTCTGAGAAAGAAAGCCATTCTGAGAAAGAAGCCATTCTGGAGAGGGGTGGATGTGGGGTGCGGGGAGACTGAGAATTCTGCTTTGGTCCTGAGTGTGGTTCTGGTACATTCTACTGCCTCTCCACTTCCTGCTCCCATTCTTCCTCTTCTCCGCATGTTTATTCATTAATTAGGACTATCAGTCCTTCATTCAATTACATTCTATTCCCAACTCCATTCCCAGAGCAAAACCTTGCAGAGGCAGGGATTTTGATCTGTCGTGTTTGTACTATATTTCCAACACCTGGAATCCAGCACATAGTAGGTGCTCTATAAAAACGAATTACCTTATTGGTACAAAAATCTAAATGCACGTGTCTAAATGCACTTCTGCTCTGGGTCAGGCCATGGGCTGAGGTGCAAAGGAAGCAGATGAGATTAAAATACCCAAATCAGGGAGATTGGCAAGCAGACGGCTAATTCCTGGGGCAGTGTGACCCCACCCAAGGAAGGTCTGGGGTGTATGTGGCATTCTTCACCATGTGCTCCCACAGCCCTCTGGGGAGTATCCTCTTGTGGTACTTCTCTCCAGATTTGGAATTTCTGTTTAACGGCTGACACATAGTAGGTCCACAATACATTTTTGCCGAACCAATGAATGAATGAATGAATGAAGTTCAGAAGGACGCATTTCTTTCTCTCTTAGAGTATCTCAGAAGATTTTGCTTTGCTAAGGAGCTCACTCTCAAAGGCCAGGAGAAAAGGTCATATGGGTCAAGGAAGAGAGGAGGGCATTTGGAGCAGAGAAACAGCACATACAAATGCAAAGGGATCTGAAGCAGTGTGAGGACCTCAGGAGGTTGGTATGGCTGATGGGAATGGAAGGAAGACTGGGGTTGACTCCAGAGAGACTGCTGTGCCCAGGGTGATGGGTCACCCATTGGGGTGGCGGGGCAATGGGCACCCATTGGGGTCACTGTCCGTGTGGCCCTTGCCTGGGCAGAAGCATTGAAGTGGGAAGAGGACAGGCCAGGGAGTCAGACAGAGTTGAGTTTGAATCCTCTTTCTGTCACTTCCTGGCAGAAACTGGCCTGTGCCTCAGCTTATCTCATCTGTAAGTGGGGCTAATAGGTGCCTAGTTTTTTCCTACCTTAAGTCCTTTGCACTTACTGTTCCTTCTTTTGGAATGTTTTCCTCCCTGCACACTGGATCTCCAGCTCATCATTAAGGTCTTAGCTGAAAGATCACCTCCAGAAAGTCATTGCTGGTCGCACAACTTAACATGCCATTCTATTTGCCATTGGCCTGTTTTTGTTTTTGTTTTTTAAGATTTTATTTATCTGAAAGAGAGAGATACAGTGAGAGAGGGAACACAAGCAGGGGCAGAGGGAGAGGGAGAAGCAGGCTTCCTGCTGAGCAGGGAGCTGGATGCGGGACTCGATCCCAGGACCCTGGGATCATGACCCAGGCCGAGGGCAGACTTAATGCCTGAGCCACCCAGGTGCCCCAATCAGCCTGTTTTTGTTCACATCATAGTGTTTCTTACAACTTGACATTTCTTGTTTATTATCTGAAGTCTCTCCCTAGCCACCTGCCTCCCCCAGGATGTCAGGTCACACTGGTCCTGTTCACTACAGTATCCCCAATGCCTTGAAAGTGCTGGATATATTTTGGTGCTCAGAGAATATTTTTTGAATGAAGGAATAAGGTCAAGGTTGTAAGGAGTAAACAGTAGGGACCAGATACAAGCATTTGGAAGAGAGTAGGAGCAGGCCTCTAGAAACTCCTGACACTCGGTGGGTGGGGTGGGGAGAGGGAGGTGTGGGTGGCCCCCCGATGCTGTGGGAAGACCGGAAGCACGTGGCTGGGAGGCCGGCGCTGGCCTGGCTTCTCTGCGCTGCCCCTCGTGGGCCTGCTCTGCTCTCTTAACCCAAGCATAGGCCACCATGGATGAAAGACTTCTCGCGTGGATGGCTGTTCAGCCTCATGCTGGAACAGGCACTGCAGGGAGGCCCTGTGGGGCTGGGAGGAAGGATGATGCTAGGAGACAAGGCGGGTTTCATGCCTTGCAGAGCTGAGGGCCGTGGAGAGAGCCTCAGGGAGACCCAAGTGTTTACTGCCAGAAAGGGCTGGAAGAGTGGGACCAGCCCATCTCGTAAAGGAGTACATGATTTTAGTCCTGAGCCTGGGGAGAACCAGAAGCTGAACATCCACACATGGACATGGCCATGAGTCCCGCAGAGAAGAGACTTTCCCACTTGGGACTTGCAGCCCCAGTCTGAGCTCGGAATCTCCAAAGTGCTGCCCCCCACCTGGGTCCCCCGGCCAGTGTGCAGTTTCACCAGGAACTGAGCCATGGTAGAGAATAGGATGATAGAAAATCAATCAGAAAGTTACAGAGTAGAAAAAAATAACACAATAAAGAGGATCCATAAAGATGCAGAGGTGAAGCAAGAGACAGTAGGGCAGAAGGGCAGGGAGAAAAGGCGATTTCCAGTGACTCTTTGGGGAAACCAGTGGTGGAGGAAGTGAGAGGGAGGCCTTGTGTGTGGACAGGCAGGTTTGGGAGGGGACAGAGAATGCGTCCTGGGTGTCCCTCATGACCAGGCTCAGCCACCTCGAAGTCCTTCCTCTGCCACTTCCCTCCCTCTCTCCTCTCTTCCAGTCAATCCAGACTCCATGCCTGGATCCCACGGCCCCACATCCGCCGCAGGGCTTTTGCATCACAGTTTTGGTGCCTGGGATGCCGGTCCCCTGGCAGCTGATTCAGTCTCTCCTTCTCACAGTTGTCTGTTCAGAGACCCCCAACCGACCACCGGAGAGAGAAACCCCCCTGCCCCTCCTCTATCATCGTTCATTCTCTACCTGCTGAAAATTTCCCCTTAAGCCTTAGCAGCACCCCTGCACCACACACCTTATGTATACATCTATCCTCTGAGTTCTAGTGTAAGGGCAAGGGTCTGGTCGTGTTATTATCATCCTCCCTGCCCCCCCCACAGTGTTGGCCCCACAGTGTCTGGCACATGGCAGGTGCTCACCAAATACTTGTGTATTGCTCGAGAAAGCCCCTGGGCTAGTAGGAAGAGAATCAGAGGCTCTAGCGGGCAAGAGGAGGCAGGAAATCAGAATGGCCTGGTTGGAACATCCCGGGAGAGTTGGCCTGGAACTCTGCACAGGGAAGCCAACAGTGTCTTCAGAAGGTGCTGGAGGTTTCTGGGAGGAAGGGGGAGGGGGCGCTTCCAACGTCTCCTGGCAAAGCGGAACTTGGAAATGTGACAAGCAGCAAAGAGAAGGGAGGGCACTCTTCTTTCTGTAGATTTTGGGCAGATCAAGAGGAGGGGCTGCTGAGTGGCGGGGCAGGACCACACAAGAGCCGAAGGATGGGGATCAGATGTTCCCTAGCCTGTGGCTTTGGGCAAGCGACCAGACCATTCCCAAGTCTTAGCTGGCCTGTCTGAAAAATGGAGCAGTGTCATTGGCCTCGAGGTGTTATGCTGACAATTAAATGAAACAAAAAAGTACTTCCAGTGCCTCCTTCATGGTAAGCCCTAAATAAATATTAGCTACATGTTGAGCTCCTATTGGATGTTACGTGCTTTGAACAAAATACAAAGACGAAAAAAGATGTGGTCCCTGCTCAGAGGCAATCAGTCAAGTGGAGAGAGACCTGCTGGTGGCAGTCAGTATGATGTGGACGGAGGGCGGAGGGAGACAGGCGGACACGGCGAGGAAGGCAGGGCATTGGCACCTGGGTATTCAGCACGGGGCTTCTGGGACTTCGTGGCTGCGGGGCTGGGTCTGGAAGGATGAAGAGGAGACAGGGACAGAGAAGGCCAGGCACCGTTTAACAGGCAGAAGGAAGAGTAGTTGAAAAGACAGGGGAGGTGAAACATTCCCGCAACAAGAATCTGATAGAAAATAAATACTTGAAAAAAAAAAGATTTAGAAAATCAATCTTTTAATTATTTCTAACCCAAGAGGTGTTTGTGATTTTTGCAAACCATTTGTTAAAAATAAAATCTTTATCCTCTAACTTTTTTTGTGTGTGTTGAGCACCTGCTATGTGCCAAGGCACATAGTGAGTGAGACTGGGGTGGTCCCAGCCCCCGGGATCACACATGCCCACGAGGCAGACCTTGAGTAATTGATTACAAATTGATTGTTTAATTGCCATCATGTGTGTGTGTGGGGGGGATGCTGCAGGTAATTCTGTTTTGCTAAGGTGCCAGGAGGGACCGGCGGAGATCACGCTGGCCGGGGAGGTCTTGAATCAAGAGCAGTGCTAGCTGGGTGAGAGCTCTGTGCGGAGAACACAAAGGTGAGCAAAACTAAGGCCATCACTGGCAGGAACCAATGCCCGAAGATGGAGTGGTGGAGGGCAGTCCACAGCGTGACAGGAGGACAGCCCAGAAAACAACAGGGGGGAGGACTTCATGGAGGAGGTGACCTTTGCCTCTTTCTCCAGTGGACTAGCAGTCCCAAAGCCAACGGTCCTGCCTTTTAGTGATGGGCTTCCATACCTTAAAGGGGCTTAAAGTGTCATTAATCACACCCAAGAATGGCTCAAGAACGAAGAGTTCTGAGCCTGGCAGAGTACTCTCTCTAGGCCTTGGGTATAAGGGAAGGAGGAGCTGGTACCATATTGAGCTATTGACCCAAAGACCAGAACGTGGGGAACCTGGGGGGTGCTAGGGCCAAGGGCTAGAAATCCTGATTCACGTCTGCCCCACTAGCTAGATGAGCTTGAGACAGGTTCTTCCCCCTCTCTGCCTCTGTCTGCTTATCTGTAAAATGGGCGTCATGGTGACTTTATGGGGCTGTTGTCATCATCGAGTGTGTGTCTCGCCCTTGGAAGTTTTCAGTACGAACGGTTGGTTGTTATGCTCTACCAAGTTCATCGTCGATTCTATAAGTGAGCTGACCTGGCTCCTTGTAGGAGGGGTCGAGATGGCGAAGGGTGCTCTGTGGTGGGCGGGAAGGATAGCCAGGTCCAAAGCCTACCGGATGTGGCCCAGCACCCGTTGTCCCGGCCTGATGGGGACAATCGGTGGTGGCAGGTAGAGAAGACCCCGCCTCCTGACCTCAGTGAGTTTTGCAGGGTGTCAAGTTCGTCTTTCCCTGATGTAGCGTTCTCTTCAACAACCCCTGTGCACCTGTGCGCGCCCCCGTGGGTGTCAGCGGAGTCTCTTGCACACCCTGAGCTTCCTTCCCTGGGGCCTCATTTCCCTGTGCTGCAAACACTGTTCCTCGTCTTTCCTGGTCAGTCCTGGGTCCCAAGAGGCTGCACTCCTGTCCTCGTGAGCATTGCTCTGTCCTTTCCATCCTGCGCACAGTTGGGCACAAAACAGGATCTCGGTACATGTTGGTTGATAAATGGTGGGGGGGGGGCTGCGGGGAAGGAGAGAGACGCGGAGCGAAAGTGATATAGGAGCACATTTTCTTCAATGACGGGGGTCCTGTTGACCACCCAGCTCCCGCATTGGTTGAGCGTGGCCTGTGCACCAGGTCTGTTTCAGGGCACGTGAACTCCCGTGACCCTCACAGCAAGTCCTCCAGGGGAGGTCTGTCATAGTTCTCATTCAACAGATGGGGAATCCAAGGCACAGAGAGGGTAAGCAACTTGCCCAAGGTTACACAGCCAGGAAGTGAGAGAGTCAAGATGCCAGCCCTCATGTTCTTGCACTGTAGGGTCTCGTATTTGCTGACTGCCTAGTGTGTGCCAGCCTCGTCGTCCTTTAATAGTACAGAAAACCTGGGGAAACTGAGGCTCAGGGAGGGGAACATGCCAAGTCAAGCAGCAAATGGCAGATTCATGAAGGTTTGCCCACAGCTCTGCCCATGTAGAGTTTCTGCCCCAGAGGGGAGAGAGGTCCTGCGGGACACCTTTCCTTCCCCTTCCTCGAGTCAGTGACAGGTGGGCAACTACTGAGCTCTTGCCTTCTTGCTGGCCTCACACCTAGTCCTAACCCCTGATGTAGAGGGTTGTACTTAGCTACAGAGACCACACTGAATGGGGTAGGGGGAACAACATGGAGTCTGGAGCTAGAAGACGGGGTTAGAGTCCTAGGGATCTCAGGGAAGATGCTTCCCTTCTCAGAGGCTCAATTCCTCCAGCTTGGAAATGGGAGACATCACACGGCCGCCTCAGATAGTATGGATTCATTCAGATCACGCACCTAGAGCTGTGCATAGAGGGTACACAGAGGGTGTCCGGCAAAGGTGGGAGATGGTAGCATCTCCCTGCTGAGAATCCTTAGTGGGGTCTACACCCTGTGAGGCCTGGCCGCGTCTCCTCCAATCTCATCTGCTTTATTCCCTCCATAGCCCCCGACCCCCACGTATACCCCAAGTTCCAGCCATGCTCCCCTTCTTCCTCTGGACGAGCCAGGTCCTTTGGTGCTACCCCTTCTCACACATCTCCTCTTGCCTCCCCACTGGGATTGGCGAGCAGATGATCTGCAGAAGGGCTTAACAGGGACCACATCACCATGCTAGCTCTTTCCCCGTCTTTTTTCCTTTGGCCTGTCTCCCTCCTCCGTACACATTTCTCTCTCCCATCCCTTTCATCCCCATGTTAATATCCTGTGTATTTCTAGGCGTTCACACAATCATGAGTATCTGCAGCAGTGTGCCCGTCAGCCCCCACCTGCTCCTATTCCCGTGCCCTGCACGTGTGGGGCTTGAGTGCTGTTTCACAAAGCAGGGTCCTAGGAGGCCCCCGCTTTTGCATCTTGCTTTATCATTCAAATAGCAACTCCTGGGAGGCTCTGAGTCAGCTGGATCAGCCCTAATTCATTCTTGTAATGCATTACAAGCATTATATTTCATAGTGAGCAGTCACTCTCGTTTCTTCATCCGGTCTTTGACTGACAGGCATTCACTCTACTTCCCGTCGGCCCCTGCACCCTGAGCCTGTAAGCAGTGCGGCAGGACCCACAGGCGTATGCGTATCCTGCAGCTGGAGCTTTTATTTCGATGTACCAGAGACCCAGCAGTGGGATTGCTCGGTTGGAGGGTATATGTATTTTTAAAAATTTCACATCACTTTCCAGCAATGCTGTAACTTGTCACCTTTCCAACAATAATCTTATGAGTCTATTTCCCCACATCCATGCCAGCAATAGGTGTTAGTAGTATTTTTAGTTTTTGCCAGTCTGATGGGGACAAAATGAAATCTCACAGTTACTGCCATTTCAAGTTCCCATGCAAGTAATGAGTTAGGGCCTCTCTCCATGTGTGTTTTGGCCGTCTGGATTTGCACCTTGTCTTCCTGAGTCTTACCCTTTGATGTAATCCTCTTCGTGAATTTCTTATCCTTTTGTAAGAGCTCTTTGTCTTATAAATATTAACTTTTTATTTGACAACTATGTTGGGAATAGTTTCTTTAAATTGAAGAATAATTGACATATAACCTTATATTAGTTTCAGGTGCACAACATAATGATTTGATTTTTGTATATGCTGCAAAATGCCAAATAGTTTTATATTTGAATTCCTTATTTTCATATTGATGTTGTAAATAGAATCTGTTCCTGCAAAAGTAATTTTGGAGAGTAAGGGTCTTTTTACATACTACTTTCTTGTTTTCTTTTCCTTTTTTTAAAAATTAATTAATTAATTTATTGGACAGAGAGAGAGAGAGGGAGTGAGAGCACAAGCAGGGGGAGCAGGAGAGAGAGAAGCAGACTCTCCGCTGAGCCCAACATAGGACTCCATCCCAGGACCCTGAGATCATGACTTGAGCTGAAGACAGATGCTTAACCGACTGAGCCACTCAGGTGTCCGACTTTCTTGTTTTTTTATGCTCTATGACTGACCCTATCCTCTTCCACATTTTCCTCCAAGAGATTTATTGTTTTGGTTTGTTTTTTGGATGTCAATACTTTGATCCATCTGAGGTCAAATGAGGTTTCAACTTCCTTACAAAAGAGAGCTGGTTGTGCAAATTTCATTAATTAAACAATTACCCCTCTTCCAGCTGAATTGCAATACTGTCTCTTCCCCATATTAAATCCCCATGAATAAGTTGATCTTGTCCTTCTCTCTCGGTTTGTTCCCCCCATCGCTTCCCCACCAGCTTCAACTGAATTTGGTTAACAGGGGCCTCAATACATTCTCACTTCTAGTAAACTGTGTTCTCCCTGATACTTTCCCTTTCATTGGATCTGGTTATTACCAGGTCTCCCTTCCTCCAGGTGAATTTTGAGATCATTCTAGCCAATGGCATGCTGGCCACCCCTGGAGCCCAGGGACTTATGTGGGGTCAAGCAGCTAACTGGGGAGCAGGAGATATTGGTTGAATGCTGTTGCTTCCCTTCTCCTCTAGGACTTTAGAAGGTATTAAAGACCAATGCAAGCTCAAAGTAAGTTAACATGAACGTGTGTACAGAGTAGACGACTCTAACTAGAGAAAGCCTCAGGGATGCTGAGACTCTCATAGACACTTGAAGCAAAGAGAAAGAATCATTGTTTTTCTCCAACCCCTGTTTATTGGACACTTACTGAATGCCAGACCTTAATCTAGGTCTGGGTCTTGCCAAGGCCAAGACAGAAGTTTGGCTTTGGGGTGTGACAATGGTATCGTGCTCATTATTTTTCTGTGTGATGACAATATTGTGGTTATATTTAAAATCAAGAGTCCCTGTGTTTTAGAGATTCATCGGGAAATATTTCCAGATAAAATTATATGAAGTCTGAATCTGCTGCTAAGTAAGCTAGGGGTGGGAGAACTGAATGGAAGTACAGCTCAAACAAGGCTGAATTGATCATTATGGAAGCCCCGTGATGGTTTCACAGGGTTTAATGGCTTCATAGTATAATATTTATTATACTACTCTCTCTACTTTTGTCTGTGTTTGAAATATTCCATAATAAAAAGTTTTAAAAACGCATACAGAGCTTATTATGTTTCAGGCATTATTCTAATTGCCTCACATCCATTAATTCATCAAGTCCTCAAAAAAGCCCTGTCTCAGTCAGCTAGGGCTTCTAGAACAAAATTCCGTACATTTATTTCTCACGGTTTAGGACACTGGGAAGGCCAAGATCAAGGCGCCGGCAGACTCGGTTCCTGGGGAGAGCCCTCTTCCTGGCCTGCGGATGGCCACCTGCTTGCTGTGTCCTCACAGCGCAGAGCAAGCTAGTGAGCAAGCTCTCTGATCTCTTCTTTTTAAAAAAATTTTTTAAAAAGATTTTATTTATTTATTTGACACACAGAGAGAGATCATAAGTAGGCAGAGAGGCAGGCAGAGAAAGAGGGGGAAGCAGGCTCCCCGCTGAGCACGATGCAGGTCTCAATCCCAGGACCCTGAGATCATGACCTGAGCTGAAGGCAGAGCCTTAACCCACTGAGCCCCCCAGGCGCCTCTCTCTGATGTCTCCTTTCAAGGGTTCATGATTCTATCCTGAGAGCTCCTTCCATAGACCCCCACCTGCAAATACTATCGCCTTGGGAATTAGGGCCTCAACACATGAATTTGGTGGTGGTGGTGACAGTAAGGGGCATAGGAAGCCCTACGAAGTGGGTGTTATCATCCCAGTTGAGAAAAACAAGTCTCCACAAGGTTCGGTAACTTGCCCAGGATCCCCGCTGGTGGGAGCAGAGCTCTCTGACCCCAAGGCCTTGCTGTCAGCACTGTGTTCTACTTTTCTCTTTTTAAAAAGATTTTATCTATTTATTTGAGACAGAGGGAGTGAGAGAGAGAGAAAGCATGAGTTGGGGTGGGGAAGGGCAGAGGGAGAGGGAGAAGTAGACTCTCTGATGATCAGGGAACCCGATGTGGGGCTCGATCCCAGGACCCCAAGATCATGACCTGAGCCGAAAGCAGATGCTTAACTGACTGAGCCACCCGGGCGCCCCTGCTATGTTCTACTTCTACATCTGTTCATTCCAATGAAGCTATAAATGAAGAGCTATGTATGTAATACATAATATGATACAGTATGTATAATAAAATAATTTCATATAGCAGGAAGGGCTATGAAAGATAAAAAGGTAGGGTTGTGGGAAAGAGAGAAAGAAGACCAGTCACCCAATAGTGGGAGGAGGAGGGGGCAGAGTCCGCCTTCAGCAGGGGTGACCAGAGAAGGGCCCTCCAAGGAGCCGAGACCTGAAGGAAGATGGGGAGGCTGTGTGGAGATCTGGGAAGGATGTTCAAGCACAGGACTAGCAGGTGCAAAGACTCCGAGACGGAATCCGGAGGCTTGGTGGGGCTGGAGCGCGGCTGGTGAGGTGGAAGGCGGTGTAGGCACAGTGGTGTGGAGAGATCTTACCGCAGACCGTGGTATGGCATTTATAGGTTCAAACAAAGGAACCGAGAGGCTCAGTAGGATCAAAACGATTTATTGGATTTATTACCTCAATGATCATTTAAATACATTTTCCTACATTTTGCCCTGCTAAATTCGTCTGTAACAGAGGAATAATTTAATTCCGAAGCCAAATTAACTGCTCTTTGCCTTCTTGCAAAGTCACCCGCTTTAATTTTTTTTTTTTTGCATAACTTGATTCAATTTTTCCGCTCTTGCCACATTTTCTCCAGCTCCTACACACTTTTTGAGGTGGTTATAACGTTATTATCTTATTATTAGTCACTACCAGGGATAATTCACTTTCCAATTGATCTATGCTGCCTATAAAATGCCAAATCAACTGGAAACATAGGAAGCGAGTGGTTAGTGACTCCTCAAAGCCAGTGTAGACACAAAAGTGTGTGTGAGAGGCTGGGGGCCGGGCCTTGCTGACCTCCGATGAGTTGAATTTACCTGGTTGAACAGTGCAAATGTCAGGAGCCTCCACGGGGCAGGTTGTCAGGGGCGCAGGTGGTGGTAAGTGCTTGCATCAGATTCACGTTGTGTGGGCTGAATATTTGATGTGGTCCCTGCTAGTTTGTATTTGTTCTAAGTAAGTATCCAGCAATGTCAAGTTCAATGGATTCTGTAGATAAAATGTGCCCAAGCACAATGTTTCCCTTGAAAAAAAGAAGCTGGCAATACCCAGACCTTTGTCCTGTAGCCTTTACACAAGTCACACTGACGCAGGTAGAGTGGGAATGTGAATGGGGGTCAGTGGGCCCTTCTGCCATTTTGACTCGAGCCAGGAGAGTGTCAGTTGTGGACGAGCAAGGTTCGGGGCATAGACATTTGCTGGTTTATTTCAGAGTAGCATCGCCTGTGATGTTGCAAGTTGGAAGAGAAGAGGCTGAGGACATAACATCAGATGGACAAAATGGAGAGGCTATAAAATAAAACTTATTCTTTGGATAAGAGGATGCTGTTGAAAAGAACAGTTTATTTCTCAAGGAGTGTTCCTGGTTTTTCCTTTCAGGCTGTCAGCTAGTGAGGTTTGGCTGAGGTTTGTTTTTGTTTGTTTGTTGTTTGTTTTGTTTTGTTTTGTTTTCCTTCTGATTCTTGACTGGTTTTTTGGGGGGGCGTAGGCAGCCTGGGGGCTACAGAATCAAGAAGAAAGGGACAGAAGGAAATGGACAAGAAGCCCACCATTTAAGGCTCGGGAGGAATTTTTCAGAGTGCTGGAGGAGAGCACAAAGAAGGAGCTATAGGGGCGGTGAGAGAGGCCAATGGGAAGGTGGATTTTAAGACATTTTGCTGCTGTGTATGTTCCTTTGCGGTGTCCGAGACACGTAAGGAAGGAACGTGGATTATCTGGAGTGTTTTGGTTGTTGGATTGATTCTTTGTTACACATCTTCGAGGACTAGACCACATGGCCCCAGCTATAGCCAGGCTGCAGGGAGCAAAAGCCTGGACGCCAGGGGAGGCTGCTTGGGGAGGATGGTGGGCGGCGTAAAGATTTGGTGAAAGTTCATGCCAAACTATATAACTTAGACATTAGACATTTGTTTTTTGGTTTTAGGTGTTAGGTAAAAAAAAAAAAGTCAAGAGAAATAAATAGCTCTGGATAGAGATTCAGGACACCTTCATATTTGTCTTTGCTATTTCATTAGATGGTCCCTTCCTTTATTCAGTAGATTGCTAAGTGATCACTTCTATATGTCAAGCTATATGCCAAGCCCGAGCTAGGTGGGGGGCATATAAAGATACATTGTTCATTTTTCTGGGTAAATCTGTGCTGTGTGTTGAAGAGTGGGCGGGAAATTATAGACAGACAATGCAGGGAAGGGAATTTTAGGCAGAGGGAACAGCATGTGCAAAGACATGAAGTTAAGTTTGAAATGGCAAGTCTTTCAAAAATGGAGAGCAGTTTAATGGATCCCAAGTCCAGAGGCTGTGTAGTTGGGGACATATGCTACTGATTTCCTTCTTGTTGGAGGTAAGGATGTTTCCATTTTTCGTGATTATAAAGAATGATGAGATGAACGTTTTAATGCAAAAATGGTTTCTGGATTTTGCCATGGGATGGTTTCCTACAAGTGAGAATCACAGTGAATTTCAATGGGAGAGTAATCCGATGGGTCTTGCCCTGTGAGTTTCTCCAGGTCATTGGCCCTTCTGGGTTTCACTTTCCCCGTCTCAGAGCGTCGATCCCAGGCATGAAAAGGACCTTTCTAGCTCTCGCACATAGACACCTAGTGGCATCTTCAAACTGGGCTTTGTCCTGGACTTGCGAGAGAGATCTGGACTCCTACTGACTGAGAAAACGATTCATTATTTCATCTCAAACAAGTCACATCCCTCCTGGATGCCTTGATTATTCTATTGGCTCAGCAAGGATACTAAACGAGACTTAGGGAGCCACAAAGTGATGTTCCTGAAGCTTTTTTTTTTTTTTTTTAAATAAAATAATTCCACAGTCCGGAGCACGGAGTTTCCTTCCACACCATCCTTTGTACGCGGGCTTCTCCTTCTCTTGCTCTCCTGTTCCCTGGTCCATTGGCTCCTCCCTCTTCCTCAGGGGGCTGGAGGAGGACGCGGCCTGGAAGTGCCATCCTCCCTGAGGGTGGCCGCTAACTTTATCCGAGTTCAGCAACTGTTCACCACCCATGTGCTGATACGGCCTGGGTGCCTCTCCGTGGAACCCACTCCCTGGAGACTGTGCCCTTCTCTGGGAGGAGTCCCTAAAGCTCTACTAAGCGCCAAACTCACTTCTTCTTCTTCTTTTTTTTTTTTTTTTAAGATTTTATTAATTTGAGAGAGAGAGGAGAGAGAGAGCGTGTGTGTGTGTGTGTGTGTGTGAGAAAGAGAGAGAGAGAGAGAGAGAGCACGAGCAGGGGAAGGGGCAGAGAGAGAGAAGCAGGCTCCCCACTGAGCAGGGAGCCCAACATGGGGCTCAATCTCAAGACCCTGGGATCATGACCTGCGCCAAAGGCAGACGCTTAACCGACTGAGCCACTCAGGCATCCCTAAACTCAGTTCTTCCCCATGTCTTCAGTCTCGGGATTGCACCACACGGTCAGACACTGCTCCGGACGTGCTATCTTCCGTCCACGCTGAACATACATTGAGTCGTCATTTACTCGCTCGGTTTGTTTGGCTAACGAGCTTTGGGAACTTGCTCTTCAAGATTCCCAGCCACTCCCGTCTGTGTTCATAGACTCTGGAAACAGACTACATGGGTTGAAATGTTTGCTCTGTCATTGACTACATTCATGAACACATCTGAGTTACCAAATTTCCCTGCGTCTCAGATTTTTCATATGAGGGGTGGGTGGGCTTGGGTTTGGCTTCTGCGGGAAGCGTGCTGGGCTGAGCTCCGAGTGTGGATTAACCACGGGTCTCCATCTGTCTTTCATTCTCTTTGTACCAGCGGCCACCTGAGGTCATGTTCTTGTGGCAGAAGATAGGAGCATAGGAGGGCATGTCCAACCATGTCAGCATGTATCGAATCCCTACAGAGTCAAGTCTACTGGTATCCAGTTGGCCAAACAAGGTCAGGGGGGCAGGGACATGTATGCCCTCCATAGTAGGGCGGAGGTCAATCTTTGTTGAATACTAATTCTATCACATTTTGACATGGTTTGTTGTGAAGGTTAAAAGAGATAATAACTTTCAAGTGCTTATAACAATATTTTGCACATAATATGGGTCCAATGACAAATACCCTGTGAAAATTCATACTAGGGATGATATTAATACTGGTGTTTGTATTAGTATAATCACATAACATATACTCTTCAAAATACACATTCAGGGATGTCTAGATGGTTCAGTCATTTAAGTGTCTGCCTTTGGCTCAGGTCATGATCCCAGGGTCTTGGGATCGAGTCCTGCATCCAGGTCCTTGCTCAGGAAGGAACCTGCTTCTCTCTCTCTGCCTGCCACTCTCCCTGCTTGTTCTCTCATTCTCTCTCTTTCTGACCAAAAAAATAAAAAAGTCATATTTAAAAAAAAAACCCAAAATACACATTCACACCACACTGTAAATGTCTGATAAGATAGTGTGACACAGACCTCAAATGTTTATGTTGAACAGCAGATGTTTAAGTCAAAAGGGTGCATGCTTAAATGTGGACTTTGGAGAATCAGTAACTTCTAGCAGCTGAGAAAAAGGGTTCTGGAAGTAGCTAAATTTAGGTCATAATTCCAGTTCTGCCACTTGTTTATTGAGTGACCATCGACTGGTTTATTAATCTTCTTTATTTTGTTTGGTTTTATTTTGTTAAATGGTGATTGGCATATTTTTTTTTAGTTTGCTTATTTATGTAATCTCTATACCCAACATAGGGCTTGAACTCACAACCCTGAGATGAAAAATCGCATCTTCTTCTGACTGACCCCACTGGGAGCCCCTAGTTTCTTATCTTCTCCACATGTCATAGAGCTGTCATGTGAACGGGAGAAGATATTGTAAGTCAGACATGTAGTAAAGTGCTTGGCACACAGTAAGGTCCATAAATGCTCACGGTCTGGAGTGGGGGGGGCAGCTGACAGAAAGCCTGCCCTGGAGCCCTGACCCTTCCCGGGTCTGCTTCAGCCGTGTCTCCTGGTCCAGCCAACAGACGTTCTCGCGGTACCCACTGTGTGCCAGACATCCCTCTGTTCGATCCGTGCATGCCCACAGCTCACTTCCTCATGGTGAATTCCAATGGAACATTAGTTCCATTGCACGTTCCCTAGGGTGTCAGACTGAAAATGAGAGCATGAGCGTCCTGCAGCAAGTCGAATTTGGGAAGCTGAATTCGAGAGCACTCAACACGTTCTACAGCTCTAAGGCTTTGAGATTGGCCTATGCGCGTGTGCCTTGAGGGCTGAGGGCTGTGGGTGCTGGGTCTCCTGTGACCGCAGACTCCTTCTTATGGAAGCATCGAGGGTTTCCTTCACATGTCCTGAGCATGCATCTTCCTCTCCACCCACTGCCACTGCCTGTGGGAGGCGTGTCCCCACCCTGCTGGGCACCATAGCCCTGTTCCTGGTTTCCAGCCCACCACAAGGGCCCTTAGTGTCAGCTTTCCAAACCTCATGTCCTTTGAGCCATATACTGTCCCCCCACACGCATGGTGTGGGGACCTCCTCTCTCTTCCTTTGCCGTGCTGGTTCTGTTCACCTTCCAGGACTCCACCCCCCACTTCCCGATGGGAAGACTCCTGTTGTCTTGGTCTGGGATGGGAACTGCCCCTCTTTTGGTTATTTCTTCTTTTAAAAATTTTATTATTATTACTTTTTAAAAAAACATATAATGTGTTATTTCTTTCAGGGGTACAGGTGTGTGAATCATCAGTCTTACACAATTCACAGCACTCACCATAGCACGTGCCCTCCCCAATGCCCATCACCCAGTCACCCTATCCCTCCCACAACCCCCCCAGCAACCCTCAGTTTGTTTCCCGAGATTAAGAGTCTCTTATGGTTTGTCTCTCTCTCTGGTTTTGTCTTGTTTTATTTTCCCTCCCTTCCCCTATGGGCTTCTGTATTGTTTCTCAAATTCCTCATATCAGTCAGATCGTATGATAATTGTCTTTCTCTGATTGACTTATTTCGTTTAGCATGGTACCCTCTAGCTCCATCCACGTCATTGCGAATGGCAAGATTTTGGTTTTTTGATGGCTGCATAGTATTCCATTGTAGATACATACCACATCTTCTTTAGCCATTCATCTGTTGATGGACGTCTGGGTTCTTTCCATAGTTTGGCTATTGTGGACATTGCTGCTGTAAACATTGGGGTGCACGTGCCCCTTCGGATCACTACGTTTGTATCTTTAGGGTAAATACCCAGTAGTGCAATTGCTGGGTCATAGGGTAGCTCTATTTTCAACTTTTTGGGGAACCTCCATGCTGTTCTCCAGAGTGGCTAACCCAGCTTTCATTCCCACCATCAGCGTAGGAGGGCGGCCCCCTTTTTGGACCCTCTCTCATACCTAACGGTACTGCCTGGCACCCCCATGCTTCCCACTGTTTCCTTCCCAGCATCTTCCGGGGCGCCTCCACATGGGAACTGCTGTGTAGCCCCGTGGCTAAGCTCATAGGCTCTGTGGCCAGAGGGTGGTGATTTGTGACCATGTGCCTGGGCCTCAGTGTCCTGCCCTGTGAGGTAGGAATTGTGACCACAGCAGCTCACAGGGTGCCACTCAGAGGAAGAAGCAGCTTTAGCAATCCATTCTCTGCACCCCCTCCTGGTGGGGAGGTGGCGGAGTATGACGGAAGGAGCTCAGACCTGGAGCCTGGCTTTGAATCTCAGCTATGGGACAACAGGCAAATGACTATACACCCGAAAACCTAAACTTCCCTCTCGGCCATATGGGGTGATTCAATTTCCCTTTTGTCAGGTTGAACTGAGGATGACCAGAGGCTCTGTGTGTACGGAAACGGACACAGGGCAGGGGTTTAGTAAATACAGTTTTGACAATTACGTAGGGGTTGCACTTGACCAGTCCCACGGACCTAGGAAATGTGACTCCGGGGCTCCCTGAAAGCCAGCGTGAGAAGGCACCGTGGGGGGACAGATGATTCTACAACCTCATTTACAGAGGAGGAAATCCTACTTTTGCTTCCCTTTTACCCTGAGCATGGTGTGAGGGTCACCTGCCTTGAGATGAAAAAAGCAATTGTAGTCATTATTATTGCCCTATTTAATACCAACCCTGAAAATTGGGGGTACAAGGGACCCACGTGTCCTTGGCCTCCAGGAGGGGATAGTTCTGTTAGCCCTTTTTCTCACGCTCCAAGGCCCAGTGGCTTGTCCACACCCGGGACAGCGTTCTCCTGACATTGTGAAAGGTACAACCCAGCAGCTCCCCAGTGTTTGCAAAGGCACGGATGCCCGGCACGGGTGTCGCATTTCACAGCCTACGAAGCCCTTCATCCTGCACCACACACCGCTACCCCCTCACTCCTCTGGAACTTTACAGTGCGTACATCACAAAGCATCTGCTGGGATCAGGGACGCCGACCCTAGCCTTACAGATGAGGACATGTAGGCCCAGGGAGCACACTTGGGCCCGAGACCCTGCCTCTGGGGTGGCCTTGGGGGCGAGGTTCCCCAAGGGGAAGAGGTCCGCTTCCAGCTCTGCCCCGGTGCCCTGGGCTCGGCCTCCTGCCGAAGATGGAGCCTTCCTGAATGAGGTTTGGGAACGCTGCCACTGTTCAATGAGCTAATGGTGAAATCAGAAACTCAAGGGCTGGTAGCAGAGGCAAAAAAAAAAAAAAAAGACAAGCTTTGATTCATGGGCCAGAGGATCAGTGAATGGGGAAGACAGCCCGCGGTAAGAGAGGAAAAGCCTGAGCTTCTAGCAGAGTCCCTCCCAGGGAGAGGAAGGTCAGGCTAGCGGAGGCCTCTGTCAGCCTCGGAGCCTGACGGGGGAGGCGAGGGAGCCCTGTGGTCCTGTAGTCCTGTCCGAGCAGCCCTGGTGAGCCCCATCTGTGAACAGGGGTGGGAGGGGGAGAGCATACGGGTTGTCACAGGCTCCCCCAGGCAGGAGGTGTAAAGTCAGGTGTAGGAGTGAGGCACAAAAGAGGGGCTTGCCAAAAAAGAAAAAAAACAAACCCACCCAGAAACTTCTTTCGTTAGGACAGAGTGGAGAGCGTGTCCTGTCTCTTTAGAAGACGGGGACCAAGTCTCTTAGTTGCCTCTACTGGTCTTGAATGAATGAACAAGGGAATTTTTACGGTGTCAGATCTGGTTTCTAGTGGCGGGTAAGTAGCTGGGGTCGCGAAAATGTTTAGAAAGGGAGTAACTCTCATGTCTAGGGGGTTACCACCCACGGGGGGCCTTTCCCATCCAGGGTCTTCCGTCTGCTCTTCTTACAGCCTCCCTGAGCTGGGCGTTATCATCACAGGACAGGTGAGGACGCAGGGATCAGAGAGGGGCAGGGATTTGTCCCAGGTCACACAGCTGGTATATGCCAGGAGCAAGCTTCCCATCCCCAGCTCCTTCCCATACTTCATTTTAATTTGGGAGGAGATGGAAATGCCTGAAGGGGGTGGGGGAGTGGGGGAACACGACGGCGTAAGGAGGAGAGTGTTACTGTACCTTGACTAGGTACAGAAGTTTCTCTAGCCCCTTGACGCTGGTGAACCTCTCTGCAAACGTACACTTTGGCATGAAGGCAGCTAAGTTGCAGCAAGAAATCCTCCAACTCCCCCAAATTTTAGCTTATGCACCAGTTTTCCAAATTAACGGAGACGTCTTCCGTGTGCCGGGAGGGTGGCAACGAAACTTCCTGGCCTGAGATGGGGCAACAAAGGTAATTAATGAAGCTGGTTTGCATGAAGGGCCTTAACTTCCGAGGTCAACAGGGAAAGGTGATCACACGTCTTTGTCTAACAACTGCTCCCATGGTGCTCCGTTGAGCCTCATCCTCTGGCTAGCCTCCCTCAGGACAACAGGCCGGTCCTTTTACTTTCTGATCACTTGTGGTTATTGAAAAGAATCATTTCATTTCGATCGTTAAGACTCAACCCTGTTCATTTTAAAATTTCAATCTCACATGAATGCTGGGCTCTGCACCAGGGTCTTGCATGTGTGTGGGAGGGGCACGAGTGTGCGTGTGTGTCTGTGCATGTGTCTGCAGGCGTGTTTGCACGTGCATATACATGTGCACCCATGTTCATGCCTGGGCATGTGAACATACATGTGTGTGCTGCTGTGTGTTCCTTGCCTGGAGTCTGGTCCCAGAGAAAGCTGCCTCGTGTGCCCGCGCCCTGCAGGTGGGCTGTGCTATCTGCCTGGTTCAGACCGGCTGCCTCTTGCAGACAGCCCCGTGTCAGAGATGGCAGCTTTACTACTCTTCTGCCCCAGGGTTTTGCCTGTATTTCTGTCCAACACATTGAGGCTGCCTCCTGTGAGGCAGGTGCCTGAGGGCCGGCTCTCTCAGGAAGAGGTGCCTGTTGGAGGCAGCCCTGGCTCAGTCTCTACCTCCTTCTCTTAGTGCTCACAGTCAGCAGGGATCCGCTCACGGCTCTGTCTCCTAGCGTCCCTGGTCTTGGAGGCTGCCTCACACCTAAAACTCTCCACGTCCCCCCTGATCTTGGCAGGGGGCTGTGACGTTGACTTAAGCCCTGAATTTCTGCTTCCAGGTCTGCTCATGCCCCGGGGGACCCACAGGTCCTTCCCACACCTAGCAGTGGGCATCCTCCTGTCCGCCCCACAGTCTCCCTGTCGCTTTCTCCACCCTCCTTGCAAATCTCCCTGACTCCGGGGGAGGGCAGGGCAGGGCAGGTGGTCCAGGGCGTTTCAGGTCTTGTAGAAGGGGGGGGTCAGACGCACCTTCTTCATCTCACCCCAAACTGACCTCTTGCACGTCTCGCTGATAAATGCTGTTCTGGCAGGAGTCTCCTGCCCCTGGGGCTACAGGACGTCCTAGGAATCAGGCCTTCTTGGAGACAGTCTGGAGAATTCAGCCCCTTTGTCTACAGTGAACCTGTGGCGTCTCTTCTGGGGGATGGTGGGGTGGGTTAAGGCCAGACCTCCCGGCGTCCTGTTACCCGAGGTCCTAGCCTGTGCCAGGCACGGCCAGGGGCTTTCTAAGTACCATCTGGTGATGCTTTTCATGACCTTCAGAGCGCGTTCTGTTATCCCCATTTTGTGGATGAGGAAACCAAGGCTCAGGCTGCACATGGCAGGTGGTAAATGTGAATCCAGGTCTGCCTGTCTTCTGAGCCCAAGGCCATGGGTGTCGGTTGTCTGCAGGACCCCCCGGCCCGAATTGATTCCTAATTCTGTGGTCACAGCTCCCTGATTTTTTGGGGGTACAGTCTCAGGGCACCCTCAGTGCAGGTGACTTGCCCACTGCCCGTTCTTAGACGACTGACCCAAACTCGACTTCTTGGACCGTTGGTCTAGAACAGAGAGATATGTGACAAACATCTCCCCTCCCAGTCGAAAGCCATGAACGATTAAGAGTCGGAGCACAGGCACCCCCGTGGGGTGTGGTGAGCGACTGAACCTTGCCGGCTTCCCAGGACCTGGAACTGCCGCGCTCCTGCCCCCCACAACCCTGCCAGACCCTCATTCTCTGGCTCGCCCATTGCTTCCCACCAACCACGTAGGTCCCCCACGTTATATGCTCACAGCTGGTTTCCGTCGTTGTCATCCAACAAGCGTGCTTGTTGCCGGGGGTCCGGCTCTTGGCCTGATGGGAACCCCTCTATGCTCCCGGTCTCCGTGAGTTATGACCTGAGAAGCACTCAGGACAGGACCTGACACTCCATGAAGAAGATCACTGTTCTCTCCTTGGGCTCTGGTTCACATCAGGGGCCCGTCAGGGTGTGGGGTCACTCCGGACCCTCCCAGGCCTCAGAGCTGTGGGAGCAGGGCGCGTTTGGGGGAAGCCAGCCCCGCTGCCATCTGCGGAGCATTCCAGGGTCCCCAGCCTGGGGCTGATCATCTTGTTTCTCAGTTCTGTGGGCTCTCACCAGCAAGAGGCAGGGCCCAAGCAGGGAAAGGCCAGACTCGCCATTCTCCCCATCACTACCGTCATCCTCAGTGTCGGAAAGAGTGACCATCACTACTGCCTGAGCACCTACCATGGGCTGGGCCCTTTATGAGATTAAGAACGGCCCTAATCACGAAAGCAGCAGCAACATAGGTTGCTATGGTTACTCTTTCCAGAACTCTGCTGCAGAGGTATATACCCATTGTATGGATGAGTAGGTTGAGGCAGGGGAATGTTGCTGGGGACGCATGGAAAGTCCTTGGTTCTGCTAGGTGTCGTTCCTCAGCAGTGGCAGTGGCTGCTTTCTCCTGATTTACTGCGAGGCAGGCACGGAGGTATTTGATTCTTCCCAAGACAATAGTTTGATCCATAGGAGAAGCACACACCCTTCTCCTGTGAATGTGGTTTTGCTCCTGCTCCTTAGAAAAAAATCATCCCGGCTCTGGGATGCTAAAGGGAACTTCACCTCCTCCCTGGGTCATGTCCAGATCCTGGGGACAAAGGGCGCTCTCCTTACCCGTGCTCCCTACGCATCGATGACCCCCAGACTCCTACCCCCCCCGCCCCCGTCAGACTCCTGTCCTGAACTCCAGACTCGTACCTCCAGCGACCTTCGCACCTGCAGCCAAATGTGGGTGGACACCGCAAACTCCACGCCCCTGGGCCCCTGGTCTCCTCCAGCCCCAGCCCCTGCTTCTCCTGTAGCTCATTCCACTTTGATTACCGGTGCCTCCATCCCTCTCGTGCCCAGTCCCAAAGCCCCGGAATCCTCGTTGCTTCCTCTCCCTCTTTTATCCCACATTAGGAAATCCTATATTCCCAATCGATTATTTCTCTCTGCTTTGTCCTGGTTTGAACCACCATCCTCTGGCGCTTGGATTAGCCCATTGGCTTCCTAACTGGTCTTTCTGCTGCAACTCCAGCTCTACCTCCATCCGTTCCCACTGCAACGACTGAAATGATCCTTTTAAGACATAAGTTAGACTGTGTCACCCCTGGGTGGTGACTCCCCATTTCACTCTGAGTGAAGTCAAAGGTTCAAGGTAGCCTCCGCGAGCTTTCCTGACCTGGGTACATATCTATAGCTCCCCTCTGCCCACTCAGTTTGACCCCCACCCTGGTTTCCTTGCCCTCTCCCTGCACACCACATACCCTCCTGCCTCAGGGCCTTTGCACTGTCCACTCCCTCTTACCCCAGATACGAGCATAGCTCACTCCCTCACTTTCTTTGAGTCTCTGCTCAACTGGCTGCTTCCTGTCTAGCCACACCAGGATTGCATCATCCACACCCCACCCCCAAAACTCCCAAGCCCCTCACCCTGTCCCCCCCCCTTTTTTTGTTTTTTGTTTCATAGTATGTGTTGCCTCCTGGCAACTTACACAACACACTTAAGGAGTATTAGGATGGCTATTTATTGTCTGACTCCTGCGGCCAGTATCTTGGCTCCCAGAAGTGAAGCTCTTTGCCTGTTTTGCTCACCCACATGCCACAGGATTCTGGTACGTGGCTCAGGACATGGGGGACACTCTATGAACCACTTCCTTATCACTTTCTTCTGATCCTTGACTTGCTCCCTGAAATTGGGGACCAGGAGAGCATTGGTTTATTCCACTGTACTAGGTATTTTGAGAATCCTCAGGAGGCCAAGGGATCCTGCCTGGTAGGTTACTGACCTGGTTCCTGCCCCCACTTCTAGGCGCATTCTAATCTTCTTCTTACCTTTAGGCTCTATCAGTGTTAAGGTCCTGACAAGGCTCTGTGCTGTCATACCTCAGGCCCTTTGCATGTGCTGCTGTGCCTCTCACCTGGTAGACTCCTAGGTGTTAATCAAAGCCCCGGTTAGGTGTTGCTTCTTCCCTGAGGTCCTCCATGATACTTCCACCCTCCAAAGTCTGGAGAGACCCCTTCCTTCTTTCCTTCCTTCCTTCCTCTCTTCCTTTCTTCCTTCCAACCATTTTCCTTCCTTCCTCTCTCCCTCCCTCCCTCCCTTCATTACTCTGAGTGACTTCTGTACCTCGTGTGCATTTCTCAGTGTGTGTGCGTCCCCTGACTGACTGGGGCTCATCTTCAAGTCTGTTGCACCATCAGACTGTGAGCTCCTTGAAGGCAGAGGCTGGGCTCTGTGTCCCGAGCTGCCCCAGAGCCTGGAACACAGCAACTGCCTCCCCAGTGTGTGTCTGTTGCGGACGACAGAGCAAATCTGACATGAGCCGGGAGAGAACAAAGACTGTTCGAAGACCCTTTCAAGGTCACCGGCTGGCAGGGAATGAACAATGTCTTATTATTTGATCATTTATTTATACTCTATTTTCAACTAGGATTTGAGGCAGCCTGAGATGAAAGGCACAGATATGACAAAAACAAAGCCCCGTGTCTCAAACACCTCCCTCTCTTCCTCAACTGCCTCTTCCTCACTGGCCTATAAACACCCCAGCCTCTGTTACCTTAACAAAAGTGCCCCAGCGCTCTGCAGCTCTCTGTCCCAAGGCAGCCGGTGCCTCCAGCCGGGCCTCTGATGCCTGTCCTCCTCATTCCACCTGTCCCCCGTCAAGTGGGCAGCTCCTAGGGAGGGCAGCGGCCACCTCTGTTGCTAAACACAGGGGACACTTGCAGACCTAGATCTCATGAGCTCTGGCAGCACCAGACCTCCTGACATCTCCCCCTCCTCCAGCCTCTTACGTCCCTTGTTCATATGCTGCATCCTCTTGAAGCTTCCTTCTGCCGCTCGATTTCTCCTTCTCAGCCCCGCTGGCTGCTGGCTTTCCTCTGCCCATCCCGGAACCATCTGAGCCCCCAGGAACCCCTCTTGGGCCCCTCTCTGCTCACTCCATGCACTTTATCTGAGCAGCCCTCTGTTCTCAGTTAGGGATTCTTTAGGGTCATTCTAGAACCTGTCGCCCCCTAAACCTCAGTGGCTGTCTCACTTACATAAAGTCTGTTTGGCAGCAAGGGGAGGGAGGGGCGCCCTGCTTCCTCTGGTCATCCAGGAATACAGGCCCCTTTCGCTCATCTGCCCCTGCCCCTGGCTCTGTGCTGCGTGAGGAACATGCCTCCGGATGAGGGCCGGTGGTGGACAAGAGTTCGAGGTCCCCAACTCAGCCTGTCCACTTGGTGTTCCCACCACTGCTGATGGTTACCCTGTCTCTCTGAGCATCCGTTTTCTCTGGCCAGGGACGAATATACCACTTTTACGTTGTTCTGAGGTTCCCTGGAAATATAGATTCCTCAGGCGCTGATGAGGGAGTCCTCCGGGACAAGGACAAGCTTCCTGCTCTCACATTCACACTTTTCTTTTTTTTTTTTTTTAAAGATTTTATTTATTTATTTGACAGACAGAGATCACAAGTAGGCAGAGAGGCAGGCAGAGAGAGAGGAGGAAGCAGGCTCTCCACCAAGCAGAGAGCCCGATGCGGGGCTCGATCCCAGGACCCTGAGATCATGACCTGAGCCGAAGGCAGAGGCTTAACCCACTGAGCCACCCAGGCGCCCCCACATTCACACTTTTCTTGGGCCCAGGAGAGACCTGCCAGCTGGCTGGTCCCAGGAGTTTAGCATGTGGTTGGAAGAAGGAATCAAGAACCAGCCATGGGTGGCTTGCTGCTGGGGACTGTGCAGGGACATCCCGGCCAGAGGGCAGCTCTCTGCCTGGCTCCTCCTCTACACATTTATGGCCCAGGGGATGGACTCATCCTCCGTGTCTGCGCTCAGAGCCCGTGCTGGACGTGCGGCACGGCTGACTGTCAAATCCATCACACTCAGTCAATGGCATGACAGTGGGTATATGTCACTGGCTCTTGAAGCCAAACAGGCTGGACCCGCTGTCCTCCGTAAGGAAAGGAGAGTTGACATTGATTGAGCATCTGCTGGGTACCAGACATTCTCCTAAGCGTTTTACACCCACACTCATTGAGTTCTCATAACAGCCCTGGAAGGAAGGGCGGCTCAGTGCCCCCATTCACAGACTCAGACACCAGGACTTGGGAAGCTTGGCATTTGAAAATATCAGTAAAAGCACAGTGACGAGGACACTGCTATGTGCAGTGGCTGATGTCTGAGCTCTCACCTGACCCACATCTTTGACTCTCTTAGGACCGTAAGACAGAAAGGCAAGAGGTACAGACAGGGGGTGGGAACCCTTGGGCTTGAAACCTGGAGTCCAGCGCTCAGCAGATAAGCTACCTTGTACAAGCCACTTCTACCTCGTTAAGGCTCAGTTTTCTCATCTGTCAAATGGGCACGATTATGCTAATCTCCCAGAGGCAAGTGGGAGAGTTTAACAAACCTTCAAAGTCTGTTACAGAAGTAGTCATTTCCTGTTTAGATATTTCTTAGGGGCTTCTGTTTACTCTGGCTCCTTCCTCTGCATCCTCTTCTCTGCATAGCAGCTAGAGGAATTATTATTTTGGAAACAGAATCAGTTCGTGTCACATCCTTGCTTAAGACCTTTAAATGGATTCACATGTGTTCCAAGGACCCTGTATGATGGGCCTCTCTCTCTCTCTCTCCCTCAGGCCTATCTCTTGCCCCTGCCTCTGCCTTTAGCTCTCTCTCTCTCTAGCCCCCTAACCATCTTTCAGTTCCTTCACTGCATTAGGCTCTCTCCTGCCCCAGGACCTTTGCACATGCTTACCCCTCTTCCTGGAACATGCTTTTCTCACGCTCTTCATGCTCTTCACCTGGCAACACCACTGCTCCTTCAGATTGCTCTAGAAACTTTGTACCCTCAGAGACATTCCTTTCTGCTGCCTCTATCTCAAATAGGTTCCTTGGCCTCCCTCTTCTGTATGACTCTGCATGCTTCCTTTGCCCCAACAACCTGTCCTTGCAGTTTTACTTGTGCATGTGATTTGGTTGGGCTTTGATGTCCGTCTCCCTCTCAGAATGTTAACCTCAAGAAGACAGCCCCCCCCCTTGTCTACGGCCTCTTGGCGTTGAATGAATGGAGATGCTGCCTGCTGTTTCCCCAGGATGCCCAAAACGGCTGCCTCGGTCCTGTGCTGGAAAAGGTGAGTGCGAGGAAGCATCTGCCCCAGACGCAGGGGCTAACAAGCAGTTCCGGAGTTCTCGTCCCTTCTCGGATCTCCTTGAACCCTCACGAAAGTTCAGCTTTGAGTTCTTTCTTTCTTTTTTTTTTTTTAAAGATTTTATTTATTTATTTATTTGACAGAGAGAAATCACAAGTAGATGGAGAGGCAGGCAGAGAGAGAGGGAAGCAGGTTCCCTGCTGAGCAGAGAGCCCGATGCGGGACTCGATCCCAGGACCCTGAGATCATGACCTGAGCCGAAGGCAGCGGCTTAACCCACTGAGCCACCCAGGCACCCCAGCTTTGATTTCTTCATTTGTAAGGTGGGAGTAACTGGTGGGAAGGTTCGATGGAATATGGTATGGAGGTGTCCAGCGCAGTGAAGATATTTTAAAAATTCTGTTCTGGAGGCGCCCGGGGGGTTTAGTCAGTGGAGCCTCGGACTCCAGATTTCAGCTCAGGTCATGATCTTGGGGTTGTGAGATCGAGCCCCACCTCGGGGTCTGTGCTCAGGGAGGAGTCCGCTTAAGAGTCTCCCTTCCTCTCCCTTTGCCCCTCTCCCTCCTCAAGCACTTATGCGCCCTCACTCTCTCAAATAAATACAAAAATCTTAAAAAAAATTTTTTTTAATTCTTAAAAATTGAAATTTTTATTTTAATTTTGTTTTTATTTAAAATTTTATCCCATCCCCATTTTACAAATGTCCCTCTGTGAGGGGTATTTCTCCCATTTTTCAGGGCAGAACCTGAAGACTAGAGAAGTTCAGCAGTTAGCCCAAGAACGCAGCAGCAGAGCTGGGCCCAAGATGGGGTTCTCTGCACTTCCTGTGAGAGCGGGCTGCTCCGTCCACCTGCCAGCCATCGGGAGCCGTCCCAGGATCCTCCCTGTGGAGAAGGCCCTCTGTGCTCCCAGGCCCCGAGGACAAGCAGGAAGATCCTCCCAGAAGAGCAGCCAGCGAAGCCGCCTCTCCTGCCACTGTCCCAAGTCCCCTCCTCACAGCTTCCCTCTGCAGAGCCAGCCCCCAGTGACCAGGTCTCCTCTCCCCGGGACCCCTGGGACACTGCTTGGCAACTGACCTATATTCCTCTCCAGCGCTATTTGCTGCTTGAGTCCCCTCCTACCCAGCGCACAACCCCACCCTGCACCGACACCTCCATCCGTCCAAGGACGTTGTAAAAATAAAATGATCACCACCTGGCCCTCTGGGAGCCGCGGCTATACAGCACGTCCTGCTCCGAGGGGGAGGCTTTCACAGCCTGGTTCTCCGTGGAGGAGGAGCAGACGTGGCAGGGGGAGGACTTGGGAGGAGAAACAGGAGGCAGGTAGAACTGCTCACAGGGCGCAGGGGCGGGACAGATGAGGCGTGAGGCGTGGAGGAGGACGGGGAGGAAGGGCACAGGGAAGAGGAGTCACCAAAACAGGTGTAGGGACCTGGGGTAAAAAGCACCAATGGAGCCTCAGAAAGGTGCTGAGTGGGTAGAAGCAGAGCCAAGAAGGGTCCCGGGAGAAAACCCGTGGAAGGGGAAGAGCTGGAGGAAGGGGCCCAAGACAGGCCAGAGGGGAGCACCCAGGACAGGGCACCGGGCTTTTGTGGGAGATAGAGACTGAGGGCGTGAGAGAGTCCAGGACCAGCCTAGAGGCTGCAGAGTCAGAGGCGAGGGCCGGCTGGCAAGACAGAAAGTGGTGGGTTCAGCTGGTGTGGGCACCTGGGTCCTGGGGCACTGAGCAGACCAGCCTCTCTGCAGGCCGCATGGACCGTAGCCCGACAGCTGGCAGGTGCGACCTGCAGAGCTGGCCCCCCCGCGGGGTCTTCTTGGCCTGAACCTCATTTCCTCTTGTGGCCAGATTTCGAGAAAAGTCTTCAAGCCCAGCACGTCCTGTCTCCGTTACGTTTAATGGTCTGTTCTTCGGCTTCTCCTGCTGACGGAGCAGGACTTGCACCCAGGACTCTCAGTTCTCAAAGCCTGCGCTCTCGCTGAGAGACGCTGTTGCCTCTAGTTAGGGTGGAGCGTGCAGAGATTCCGCAAAGTCCTGAAAGGGGGGGTGGGGAGCTGAAGCAGGAGGGAGAAGGGAGGGCGTCCAGGCACAGCTACCCCATGAACAAGACCTTGGCAATGGAGAGGGAAATGCACATGGTGGGGGGAGGGGGCATAACGAAGCATCCAAGAGGGCAGCACCTTTCCATCCCTCTCGGCTGTGCCTTATCTGTCCTACATCCAGACGGATGTATGGAGGTTCCTACCTCCCCGTCACTCAGCACCCCCTTTTCTGTCCCACCCTCCCCAAGAACGCTCCTCCTCATCTTACCGCCCCCACCCCCCCAACAGTGACTTCCTTACCTGCCAGGGCCCAAGAGGAGGGCCACCTCCTCCAGGAAGCCTTCCATCATAGTTAGGACACGTGATCTATTATAAAAACACTCCAGGCCAGCAGTAGCTTGACAAACAGGAGTGTATTTCTCACTTGGAGCGCAGTTGAGTAAAAGTTGGCCGGGGTGGGAGGTGGTGGGCTCTGCTCCATGGTTATGTGGGGGCTTGGGTTCCTCCTGCAGGGCCTCTACTGTCTTCTAGGGCAGAGATGGACAAACTGTGATCTGTTTTTATAAGTAAGGTTTTATCGGGACAAACCCATGCCCATTCAGTTACATAGCTGCTGAGGCGGCCCTAGTGTTACCACCATGGCCACAGGAGACAGACCATATACGCTCTGAAGGCCTAGGAAGAGAGGGTGGGGAGGTTTCAACAGGCTAGACCATGAACTGTTGGGCCTTGCTGGCTCCCACGTTCCACTGGCGACAGCTGGTCACGTGACCCCACCGAGCTGCGGGGAACTGGGAAATGGCACACACACAGCCCTGTCCCTCCACACTTTCGCCCTTGGCTTTGTGCCGCTTCTCCCCTGCTCCCTGCACGCATGCCCCCTCAGGATGGGAAGCCCTGTGTCCGTGGAGGCCGAGACTGTGTCTGTCTTGTTTATCACTGTCTGCCTGCCCCAGGCTCAGCACAGAATATGTATTCTAGAAATAGTTATTGAAGAAAGGGATGGATTGGTCTGTCATGTGTGCTCCTGGGGCACTTTGTAAATATCCCAGACCTGAAACTGACATCTCTGGGTTACACTCACTCCGTGCCTGTTCCCCCCTACCCATCCCCGTCTCTGTTCCACCAGTTTCTTACCACGCATCTCCCATGTGGTTACCCCGTGCCAGGGCCCGGGCATGTCTTTGTGAACAAAACAGACCCAGCCGTGTGCTCAGGGAGCTTCCAGTCCAGCGGAGGAGACCGGCCAGGAGCAGAGAATCATACCATCATGCCAATAAATGGAAAGTGATGATAGTGATCACATGTTCTGAAAGAAAGGGGACGAGCAGGTACTCTGAGCACATCCAAGCAGAGATGACCTAATCTGTGAAGCAGGGAGGGCTTCCCCGAGGAGGTGACTTTGGGGCTACAACTCGAACCACACGCAGACATGAACCAAGTGGAGGGAGGGTAGGGAGCGGCATGTGCCAGACAGGGGCACACGAAGGCCCTGAGATCACAGAGAGCACGACCTCCCTCACGATGACAGCAACATCATTCACGTCACTACGGCTCAGACTTGCTGAAGGCTTACTATGTGACAGGCCCTGGATTAAGTTCTTTACATGTATTATGTCGGTTAATCTGCAGGATGCTATGAGAGAGGTACTCACTAGGGCACAAGCTGTTAAGGTCCAGCCCCTGCTCCTTCAGTCTGCCGCAGAGGTCCCCTGAGGACGGTTCTCCTGCTTCTCCCGGCTCTGGCTCTGCCGCCTGCAGGGGGTGGGCTGGAAGTGCCAGGGAGTCAGAGCCACCTCCCAGGAGCGCGCACAGCAATGACACTGGAGAACCGGCACAGACACCACCCCCCATGGGGGTTCGGGGGGTAAATGTCCCCTCAGTGGGGAATTCAGTGTTGGTCCTCCCACGGCCTCTCTGAGACCCTCCCCCTGACATGGAGGCTCTGTTGCCCACAGGAGTGGCCCCATCAGGGCACATGTCACTGGCTCCCTCCCTCCCTGAGCTCCTGGCATCACTCCAAAACAACTATTTGCTCCTGAACACTTGTCTCAGGCTCTGTTTTGGGAGTAACCCAAACTAAGATGCTATAAAGTGTCCCATTTCATAGATGAGGAAGCCGAGGCACAGAACTGATGGAAGGTCTTTGAAACTAAAGCCCCGAGTGTGTGCACGTGTGTGTGTGAGTGTGTGTGCATGTGTGTACACACGTGTGAGAATGCATGCATGTGCACCCACGTGTACGGTTTCATGCATGTGCCCATGCCTATGTACAACAGTCATGCATGTGCGTGTGCTGGAACAGAGGAGGCAGGTGAGGCACGTGTGCAGGCCAGGACAAGGATCTGGGTCACTAACTTAGAGCACAGGAGGCTGTTCAGTGCTCTCTGCAGACGGGTGACACGTTCTGATTGATGGTGGGACGCAGTCACGGTGGTGACTGAGGCAAACCCGGGTTAGAGGAGCTAGAGCACATGCAAGGAGGCGGTTGGCAGTCACGGGGGGCGCCCTGGGGACCCACCAGGATAGGGACACTGAGCTCACTCTGGTCTCTGGAGATCCGTGGGGCCCCGTGATAGCCAGGGAATATTTGGGTGTCCGAGGGGCTTCGTTGCCCGCACCCAGCCCAGAATTCATCTCTCCAGGAGGAACACACACTTGGGGTCCCAGCTGCTCCCCTCCCCACATCCCTTTCCTGCCCTCTTAGGTCGCAGTGTCTCCCTACCTCCCCCGCCACTGACCCTGGGACCTCCATCAGGGAGGGTCTGTGCCGGACGCCTGGTACTCTCTGCAGCCCAGCTGGGGCCGGCAGCTGCCGCGGGAAGGCCAGCCGGTCCTCCTGACTGGGCAGGCCCTAGAGGCCAGTACGTGGCCAGCTGGGTGCCCGTTGTTTCTGCCCCAGCACCCCGTGCGGCCCCCCACCGCCTGAGCAGATGGTCTTGGAAGTGACGGTGGACTGAATGGGGTCAGGAGGGTCTGCCGGCCCCTCTTCTCCTCCTCTGTCTCTGCTGGGCTCCTCTGCCCTTGCCACCGTCCTGGAGAGCCTGATGAGTCCCGGTGGCCGGTGGCATGGTGCAGTGTGCTGAGGGGGGATGGGACATGCCCCAGGCATCCCGTGGTGCTGGGTATGCGGGATGTGGATCCGGGGGTGCTTTGGGGCAGTGGTTGCAGGACTGGAGGGTGGGAGGGTGGCCGGAGAGTGGTGAGGGGTGCAGGGCACCCTGCAGATGCCTCAGGGAGCCCCTGATGCACAGTGAGCCCCTCACTGGGTGGCCTGTGGTGGTGACTCCGTGGAGGTCCCCAAAGGACGAGGTCGAGGGAACACATGTTTGCTGAGAGGCTAGTCCTCAGCTAAGTGCTACCCTGGACCATCACCTGGTTCTCACCACCGCCTCATCACCCTGCTTCCGGCCTTCCTGGGGGGCCGTTCTCCAGCCCCTTTCCTGGGGCTCTAGGTCCCAAAGTCCAGTACTTATTATGTGATCTTCCCCTGCATATCCTCCAGGTCAGCTGCTTCCCTGCAGCCCTGTCCTTGAACATTCCCATCTGTGGTGTCCTTCCTGCTCCATGGGGCTCTCCCTCCCTCTGTCTCTCATTTCCACGGGTCAGTGGAAGCCTTCCTCGGGCCTTTGCTCTGATCTTGGAGCTCACTGATGGGTCTTGTGGTGGGTCGGTCCTGTGTGGGACCCCCGGGGCTGCCCATGCTATGAGGGGGAGAGCTGGAGCCCCATCTTAGCTCAAGGCTCATATTTGAGCCTTGTTCTTATCTGAGCATTTGCTCACCAATGTCTGGTGTCTGCTATCCTCTCAGGCTGGCGGGTGCCAGTACCTGGCAGAGAAGGGCATGTGAAAACCCCGGGAGAGTGAGGACAGAGGAGAAGGCTCTGATGAGATCTGCTACAGAATTGGTGCTGTTATTCCTCTCTGCCTCAGGACCTTTGAACGTGCTGTTGCCGTTGGCTGATAGACAATTTTGCTGCATCACTGCCCAACTCTTCCTTGTTCACATCTCAACATAGGGACTTTTGCTGGACAACCTCCTCCCCAACTGAAAGTAGGTCTCCTCAGAAACCTAGTTCAGAAGGTTCTGGTCTCCTTCAAGCAGCTTTTGCAACTTGATTATATTGTGTTTGTGAACTTGTTTATTGTCTCTCCCTCACGAGATTGCATGGAGAGGGCCCTTACCAATCCTGTTCAGCTCAGAAGATCTTGCACATAAAACAGGGCCTGGCACGTAGCTGGTGCTCAAAAGGTCAAGGTCAACTGAGACACACTGTCCCTGTGCCTAGAGTTGTTCCATAAGCCCTCTTGCCTGCCTACTGTGCGTGGAGAAGCAGAGAAGTTAGAAGCACAGGACTCTTTGGAATATTAGCCCAAGCTTGTCTTCACAGAAGCCCCTGAAGGTTGGCCCCCCTGCTGAGGGATGAGGTGGACTTGAACCCAGGTCTCCTGGCCCCTAGTCACTTCTCTCTCATCTGCTCTGGGCCGTGGTGGGCCACTTCCTAGGGGACCCTCGTGGGGGACTCAGGCCTGCCAGCACCAGAGCTCCTTTGGATGGAAGTTGGGGGCTGGGCAGCGGACTCAGCCCCTTGGGATGACACAGGATGGGACAGCAGGAGCATCCATGGTCACAGCCAGACACGAACGGTGGCTGATCCAGAGCTCTGTTCCGGCGGCTGAGGGTTCTGTAAGTACTGCCGTGTTGGGAATCCTTACGGCCAGCGGGGAAGGGGGGTGGATACTGAGGCCCAGGGCAGTAAACTGATTTGCTCAAGTCCGTTCAGTGAGAAAGCCGCTGAGCAGAGATCAGAACCCAGGGCTGTTTGCCTCCAGTGCCGAGAATGCCGTGAGGGGCCCGTTAGCTCCGCTAATCTGAGCTGTTGCCACCTCTTGCCTGGGGAACGGGAAGGTGCTGAAGGAAGGCTGCCACCAAGGACCCAACCTTCCTCAAGATCTTTCCTGAGATTCACAGATCCCCGAAGGCGGCAGTGGGCGTTTCCTGGAAAGCCGTATGTTCCAGAACGGAGGTCACAGGCCCAGTGCTTCAGCTTTTAAGAAGGAACAGGGTCTTGGTCTCCTGGTTTGTTTGAAGGTTGAATGAGATGAAAGAGCTTGAACGGAACTTGGGGAGTTCCTGGCACAGAGCGGGACTTTCACAGAACGTTCTCCTGCTGGGCCCCCCACATGGCCCCAGAGTCCCAGCCCCCTCTGGGAAAGGGAGCCACTGTTGGATCCACGAGGATGGGGACATCCACGTTTGGAGACAGAAAAGGCTCACAGATGCCAAGAAGAGAGCCTGAGGTCCCGGAAAGATGCCTGAGTCGGAGGGACCCCAGGTTTGAGTCCTGACCCCTACCGGTCAGATGAGTCACGACACCTGCTGGAACTCAGTTTCCTTTTGTGTGAAATTGAGTACAGAATGTCTACTTCACAGAGCTGCCATAGAAAATGAAATTGAGATAGGACGTGTGGACTGCCCCATACATTGCTCATGAAACTGGTTCTTGGTCTTTGCTTGAGAACTTCCTTTCACACCAGCAAGAATCCACAATGACCTGGATCCTCTGTGCTCCTAATTTCGATACCATCTTAGGAAGGATACAGCACTCAAGAGTGTTCTGGGCTCATTCTAAACCCATGAACTTACCCTAGTCCTATGGTCCCGTCGTCAGATGGAGATTGATGACTTTAGTCCTCGGACTAGAGGGCTTGTACTTGACACATGGGTGTCAACAGCGGAGGGGGAGAGTCATAGGCAAGGCAAGTGTCATGTCCTCTCCCTCCAGAGTGACACTCTGACTTTACCTAGCCCGTAAGAGCCAGAGCCAGGCCTCAAATGTATCTTCATTTTATTTACTCTTCTCAACCCTGAAGTTAATTTTCATTTTTAAGCCAGAACAAAAAAGCAACAGCAGCAAGGTAGGGTACCTACCTACTCATGAGTTACGTGGGGGCCCCCCTCCCTGCCCCTCAGCCCCGCCCTGAGCAAGTGCAAGAACGGAACATCCCCTGGTCTCCGGTGGTGGAAAGTCTTGCCCAAGTCCAATTTATAACCTTCAGAACAGGGGCCCCTGGACTGTGACCACAGTGGATGAAGCTTTTGGGATTTTAGGAAAACAGATAAGCTTTGAGTACAGCTGGGCTGCAACTCCCCACTGTCCCCCCCCGCCCCCCTTCAGTGGTGGCAGCCTGCTCCTGATTTCTCTGGAAAGGCAGCTCCTAATTAGAATGGATCGAAGAGTCTTTGCTCCAGCTTTGTTCTCGGTCTTGATTGAATCGTTGCTTTAGGACTTAATCTGGTGTAGTCGCTGGTAGGCTGGGACCCTTGGCTCTCTGAGCTCCTCTCCGGCTCGGGCAGGCTGGCACCTGGAGCGTGGGTGGGGAGGGGAGAGATGGGGGGGGTGACACTCAGGGGGCACCAAGACCTCTGCGTCACCCTCTCTCTGCACCCTCTCCCTCCCTCCAGCTCCTCTTCTTTTCTATTTTTCTCCCCACCTGCTTTGTCTCCCTTTAATTTCCTTTCATTAACAACCCAAGGCTGTCCAGGATGCCAGTCCCTGCTGGTGGGAGTGCAAATTGGTACGATTGCACTGGCGGACAATTTGTCAAATGCTATTAAAAGCCTTAATAAAGTGCATAGGCTTTGACCTGGAAAGTCCCCTTCTAGGAATTTGTCCTAGAAATAATAATTGGACAGGGGTCCACAAATAATGTTGCCCTCAGTGCTTTTTGTGAGTGACAACTTGGAAACCTGGAGCCCATCAGCAGGGGGTCATTAAAAATGACCATGGGATAAACCAACTAGAAAGGAACCCTTTGGAGCTAATTGGAGAAATTTGGATCTTGACTGGGTATTAGCTGCTCCTAAGGAATGGTTGTTAATTTTATCAGGTGTGATAATGGCCTCGCGATTGGCTTAGAGACACATGAGAGGAGGGCTGGCATTTGGTTTAAACTGTTATTAACAACAGTAAGGGGGAAGGGAAATGGGAGGAGGCAATACCGACAAAATCATGCAAGTTCTGACTCTGGCCGACGGGCTACTGAGTATCCATTCTGCTGTATCCATTCTAATTTTGTGCACATTTTAAAATGTTTCATGATTTAAAAAGAAATAAAATGATTGTGTAAAACCGCATTTTTTGATGCCTGCAAGATATTGCTATGTGAGAAGAGAAAAATCCCAAATAGCATATATGGCGTTACCAGATTTTTTTTGGTTTAAAAATATACACGGAATTTTATTTTATTTATTTATTTTTAAAGATTTTATTTATTTATTTGAGAGAGAGAGACAGTGAGAGAGAGCATGAGCGAGGAGAAGGTCAGAGAGCGAAGCAGACTCCCCCATGGAGCTGGAAGCCTGATGTGGGACTCGGTCCCGGGACTCCAGGATCACGCCCTGAGCCGAAGGCAGTCGTCCAACCAACTGAGCCACCCAGGCGTCCCTACACGGAATTTTATACGCAAAAGAAAAAGGATGGAAGTACACACACCGGAATGTTAATGGTGGCCATTTCCAGGTGGTGGCATATGAATAATTTCTGCTTTCCTCTTCATACTTTTTGGTCATTTCTGACTTTCGTTCTTGCAATAAGCATACATTTGCACTTCTAAAAAAGGCATAGTTAACTAAAGAAAATGTGGAAATCACCTACTATGCATTGAGCATCACTATATGTCATGTCTTCCAAAAGGAGGTTTGGTATATCATAATTTACACGGAGTCATTGGTGAGGTTGATGCTGTTACACCCGTTTGATGAATGGGGAAGCTGGGCATCAGAGAGGGCAAGCACTTTGCCTATAGACACACAGACACAGGTCTAGTTCCACTCTTCCGATGTGACACCAGTGTTTTTGCCACACTGCACCCCAGCTTCTTCCAGAGAAACTGCAAGGCATATCAGGTGTGGGCCCTGCCCTCCAGGAACCAACCTGTCTAGTCCCCCTGGTCTCCCGCCCCTGTGCTCTGCCCTGAGAACCAGTTAAGTCATGGCTTCATCAAGAACACACTGTTCCCCCTACCTTACGTCATACTTGAACTTGAACTTGAACTCGAACACTGCCCCTTTGATATTTTCTAACGAGCCTTCCCAGGCTTCTTGCCTTTTTAGGATGGAAACAAGCGCTCTGCTGTTACCCTCTTCATATTTATCAGCTCGATTTACTGGCAGAGTGGAAGAGTGAACGGGTATTGTATACATAAATATCATAATATCCACCGAGGGCTGGCAAGCCTGAGTTCTTAATCCGGGCTCCATCGCTAACAATTTGCAACCCAAAGAAGTCACTCTCTCTCTGTTTTCTCTGTCTCTAAAGTAAATAAAGGATAACCCATTAGAAAAAAATCAATTGGTGCTCTGAAGAAAGGAGAGAGGATAGACAACTCTAAGTTGGGCTGAAAATATGTTTCCCAAGTTTTTGCTAATGTTGAAAATGGACAAAGGCCGGGCTCCACCTCATCCCACTGGCTCTCAGCCAGAGTACTGTGATGTCTCTCACCTGATCTCCAAGCTCCATGCTCTTGTCTGTCCTCCCCAGCTGTCATCTGCTGGATGGCCCTCACTCCTTGCCTTACCCTGCATGCATGGTTTCCAAGAGGGGCCCTAGCTTCATGCCTCAGGGCCTTTGCATATGCTGTTCTTGGTGTCTGGAATGCTCTTCCCCAGCTAGCATCAAGTATTTCCCTGTAAGGTCCCTGGAAACCCTCCCTGCCCACCAGACCTGAGCTCCTCGAGAGCACAACCACAGCTTTCTCCAGCATAGAGGCGGCCCTGCCCAGACACGGATAGGGGAATGGGGCAGGCAAGGGCAAAACCGAAGGCTTCTCTCTACATCTCTAGGATGGGCAAAACCTGTCCCACAGATCTAGGTTAGAAAAACACTCTTTTCATCCAGGACTCCACTGAATCTGCGGTTACTATCACCCCAGTTTGGGACAGGACATTTTCCCAATAATCTCTTATTTATTTATTTTTATTTTATTATTTTTTTAAAGATTTAATTAATTTATTTGACAGAGAGAGAGAGGGAGAGAAAGAGAGAGATCACAAGTAGGCAGAGAGGCAGGCAGAGGGGGAGGGGGAAGCAGGCTCCCCGCAGAGCAGAGAGCCTGATGCGGGGCTTGATCCCAGGACCCTGGGATCATGACCTGAGCCGAAGGCAGTGACTTAACCCACTGAGCCACCCAGGCGCCCCTAATCTCTTTTTAAAAACACAATGTTTAAGCACCGAAATGAATGCATTTTTACATAGACAGCGACTGCAGTGGGTTACCTCCTGCCCTCAAGTCTTTGCAGAAGATGGACTAACTGAAGCACCTGTCTTAGCCTGGGAAACTGCAGGGCTGGCTTTCGGGGCAGAAGTGTCACAGTGAGCCAGTGCATCTAGGGACCACCTGCCTGGGGGCTCCTCCCACATCATCCACATCAGAATGAGGAACCCTTCCATGGTGGGACCCCAGCAAAGGACTCAGCAGGGCAAGTACCAGATGGTCACATCATGCTTCTGTTTCTGAACACTGGCTCCAGAACTCTGCCGCCCGTGAGTCCCCACCCTCTCCCACTAGCCTGCGCTTCCCTGCCCTCTTGGTGGGGGAACCCCGGCCATGTCAGCAAGCAGCAGGGACAGTCAGCTTCACACAACCAGGGAGCAAACTGCAGAGGCCAGGCCCTGGCCCCAAGCTACTCCTCAGAGAAGGAAGGAAGCCATAGAAGGCAGTGAGAACCTTCCCCCACGGTCCTAAAAGAGATGGGGGGGGCGAGATCTGGCTCCTGTGCCCTCCCACGGCGGGTGGGAGACCCTGGTTGGGGTGCTCTTTGAGTTTCACTGAGGTTTAGAAGTCAAGTGTTGCTCAGCTTTCTCCTCTCTGGATTGTAGGTGATTCTAAGACAGGGTCCCACTCAGCGTGGCATTCCTTCCCACGCGCCCACCCCCGCCCCCCGCTAAGTCCATACAAATGGGCTGTGCTCATCTTGAGTCCCAGGTCTGCATGCCAGGGACAGAAAGTGGGAGATGGGCCACCCCACGAACTGGAGGGTGTCAATCACTCTGCTCTCTCAGATCTTACCTAAATGCCAACTCCACCTCGGGAAGGTCTCCTGACAGCCTAGTTCATATTGCCACGCCCCTTCCCCAGCACCATCCCCTGCACTTTCCCCACTTAACCCGACCTCTCTCTTTCACTCTGCTAGAGGGAGTGGAGGGATTTTTGGTTTACTCACTGATAAATCCCCATTCCCAGAACAGGGACTGGCACATAGTAGGTGTTCAGCAAATGTCAAATGAGTACATCGGCAGAACTGGCATGCATTTCATAAACATCTGCTCCCTGAGAATGGGGTCTTCAGGCCAGTGAAGACATTAATAACCACTTCCTAGATTCCCCAAATAGTATGGGGCATGGAGTCCATAAAAGCTACACTGTTTCTCACTGGCTTCTGGTTGCCTTTGCAATAAAATGCAATTCCTTTCGGTATGGGCTCTGTTTTGCCTCCTTCTGCTCTTCCCAGCACATACCAGACTATGCCTCACTGGCCTTAACTTCCTGGATCCTCTGAGCTTGTTCATACCGCAGGGCCTTTGCATTTGCTGTCCTCACTGCCTGATAGCTCATCCCTCACGGGGTCCCACGGCTGTGGGGGACTTAGCTCAAATGTCACTTTTCCTTAGACTCCTTCCTGCCCACCCAACCCTGTCACCCCGGCACTGACCCCAGCGATGTTTAATTGTCTGCGTGGCACTTAGCATAGTCTGCAATGATCTTGATCATTTATTGACTCATAGTATGTTTATTGGAGAATCTTGACCACCTTGCTTTCCCGAATTGCTTTATTCTTTCCTGCTCCGTTGAGTCCCTTCTCACTGGGTCTTCCTGACTGCACAATCCCACATATTGTGGGCATTTTTGCTTATCAGGACTCAGACCAGCCTGGTTCGAAACCCCATCCCGGCTCAGAGCTCCTCTACAGAAGGGGCAGGGTGAGGAGCAAGGGCTTTGTCTTCTCCTTTCTCCTTGGAGCAGAGGGGCCGGGGTGGGCTACGTCCGGTTCCCTTGCACGCCTCTCCTGGTCTGCTTCCACCTGCCAGCCGTCTCCTCTCCTTGGAGATTGGCGTCTGGTCATTTTGCGGCAGAGTCTCCTCGGTGGCTGAGATCTCCTCAGGAGGCGACAGCCATATCCCCCCACTTCAGCATTGCTGGCAGAACAGGCCCCAACCTTTTCCGAGTGGGAAGCAGCTCCCTTTGCCCAGGATGTGTCTGGGGGCCCATTGACTCCACTCTATGTGGGTCCTGCACAACTGAGTGGGGGACCTGTTCTTCCTGCCGGTGGCACCGACTTCTCCCCACCAGATCCCCCTGGATCTGGCACAAGTCCCAGGCATGTGTGCCAGGCTCCCCCAAGGGCACCCTCACCACCCCGTGCCTGCAGCTGGCACGAAGCTCCCGCAGTGCGGTGAGCATCCGGGAGGGGAGCGGGGCGCCAGCCTCTTGCTGCACTGCCCTCGGCCTCAGGAGTGTTCTCGGGGGTGGCGCAGGAGACGGAGAGGCACCCACTCACCAACGCCCCATCTACCCACAGTCCCTCCTCTCTGCCACTCATCTTTCTTACACAAACAGGGAAGGGCAGGAGCAGAGGGGCCCGGGGCTAGTTCCTGGCAGCAGCGCCAATTCTGCCCCCAGGGAAGGTGTCTGGCCCCAGCCTTTTGGGATCTCTTAGCATCTTTGTCTGTAGTGGTGGGTCCCAGGGAGCAACTGGAAATGCCCCCTCCATGGCTCCTTGGTTGTTTTTTGTAGGTTTCCCTTGCAGACCATGTGACACGAGATCAGCAGCTTGGCATCGCAGGCGCCTAGAGAAATGCCTGACCCACCGTAGGTCCTCGGTGCCCACCATCTGAAAGAGTGACTCAGCAGGAAGACTGTTGTTACTGTGAGCTCTCACAGAGAAACAGCCAGAAGAGGAAGGGGCTGGATGGGGCCTGAAGGGGGGACACCATGTGCTCCCTCCCCACCCCTGCCTTTCACCTGTTAGTTTACTTCTCATGGTCACCTCAAGGGGCGGCCCAGTCAGCACCCTTTGAAGATGGAAAGACCTCCACCTGTTCCAGGCCAGGCCAGGGCAAGCTGGGAGGTGGGGGGGGCAGGAGGAGGGAGGCCGAAGAGGCTGTGGCTGTGAGCGGGGCTCTGGTGTCCACGATCCTGGCTCTGTCACCCCTTGGTTCAGCTACCAGATTCTCTGACTCCGGTTCCCCGTCTGTAGAAGCGGGATGGTAAGACTACATTGTAAGGACCGAGTCAGCTAATACAGGTCACGTGCTTAGTTCAGGTCATTAACAGCACCCAGAGTAAATTTCATGACCATCACGATCATTGGGACAGATCCAAGTCTGTCTACCTGCAAAGTTGGTGCTCTGCACCAAGGCCCCCACTCCCACGAACTGGGAGGGGTGGCACCTGACAGCGGGCAAGGGGGAAACCCTCCGGGGCACCAGGACCGAAAGCAGCTGAGACCCCCTGTGGCGGTGACAGGGGGGGCCTTCCGTGCCAGACCGTGGCCCATGGCCCTGGTGTAAAAAGCACCGAGGAACCTCTGTGGGTCTTTAATCAGGGGAGTGAAATGAGGAAAGTGAGGTTTTAGGAAGATTAATCTGGCAGCAGGCATGGGATGGAAAAGAGTCAAGCTTAGTGCAAAGAATTACGACTCCCGCCCAGCTGCGAGAGGCGGGTCATTAAAGGAGAATGGCCTGGTTCACGGCTCCCTGGGCACTCAAGGTTCCCGGCAGCGGGAAGGGTGGGGCACCTTACTCGGGAGGAGGCCCCAAGGGGGCCGACAGAGGGCACTGTTTGGTTGGTGACCACGGCCATCACAAGGCAGCTCGGCATCTGGACAGCAAAACAGGCAGCAAAGCCGGATCTGTTAGGAGGCAGCAGCTGTGGGCCCAGTTCCGAGCCGAGCATCCCACTGTGGGCCACGCCATGAGCACAGGCCCTTTGGGGCTGGCAGGACCACCCACTCTGATGGGTGCCAGCCCCCACAGGTGCCGGGGCCACCAAGGTTTTGGGAGCCGCCCAGAACTGGCAGCCCAAGGGCAAGATGGAACCAGGGCCACCCCGGCCAAGAACGGAAGGAGCGGCGGCTCTTACATCTTTTCACTTTATTTAAAGCTGTCATGATATATCGAAAGTGGCTGAAGCAAGTCCAGCTTCTCTCCTTTCCCAGGAGCCGGAGTCCTTGCCGGATCCACAGCGGCGCCAAGCTGTCGAAAGGCACTGCCCGTCCTGGGGCCCTCACACCAGCGTGTGGAAAACCTCCACCTTCTCCCGGTACAGGTGGTGGAACTGCTTGGCCAGGCAGTGGAAGGGGGCTTCGTAGTTCTCCGTCTCCTTCTGCAGAGGCAAGGTGGAGAAGTTGGTGGTGTTTCCACCTCCTCAGGACTCCCCCTCCCCTCGCGGCAGGTGCCACACCTCCTTTGTCCCCCGCAATAGCAGGGCTGGCTACTAGCGAGCCCTTGTGACAGGGAGGAAACTGAGACAGAGACAGATTACCTAACTTGCCAAAAGCCTTACGCCCTCAGTGGTGGGGCTGGGGCTGCACCTGGATGCTTCCACAGAGCCCATGCTTGTGGCTGCGCTCGCCCCACATGTGCCGGGATGCTAAAGTGAGACTCTTGTCGCTTAGTTTTGACTGGGGCCCTCAAGGGGCCAGGCAAAATAATAACGGCAAGTCCTCCCTGCTGCCTCACTCCTGACGGGCAGACTGTGGCACTGACCCCTGGGGTGCCTCTCCCTCCCCTCGAGCTCAGTGGGAGGCTGCAAGAGAAAGCCCGAGGCCCAGTGGCTCAGGCTGGTGCTGGAGCCAGGCCTGGGAAACCTCAAGGTCAGCCCGGGGCTGGCTGTGTGGACGGCTGTGTGCAGCAGCACTGGCCTAAGCCAGCGGCCGGCTGAGCAGGAGAGCCAGCCCGGAGCTACCCCAAGGGGCCTCCGCAGGGACTGGCTGCAGGAGCGGGACGGGCTGCAGGAGGAGGACGGGCCCCAACTAGAGCCGAGGGCCAGGAGCCAAGGCGGAAGGAGGGGATGATGCGGGGTCACTCATGAGCGGGAAGCTTGGTGGGGAGGGTTCTGCCTAGGGGCCGGGGAGGGCACGTCAGTGCAGTGCTCCCAGGCGCCAGCCTGAGACACCTGACCAGTCCAGAGGAAGTGCGGCGGGTCCCAGCCAAGCTGCCCGAGCTCCCTCTCCTGCAGGCAGCAGGCTGGGGGTGGGAAGGGCAGGCCCGGCCCTGCTTCCCATGGCAGGCATGGGAGGGAGCCCTGACTGGACGTGGGGAAGCGTTTTCAGGTGCCCAGCACTGTGCGTCTTCGTAACTGCAATGACTATTTTGTAACCAAAGGTGCCCGAAGGACTTCCTCTTCTCTGAGCGATTAGACAAGTTCTGGAGCTGGCCCTAGATGACCTCCACAGGGTGGGAAGAACCAGTCCCACAGGGCGAGCATGGCCAAGCTCTAGAGGAAGGAAAACCGTAGTTTCTCAGCTTAGCTAGTGTTCTCTCACTCTGTGTGCATGCGTGTCTTTTTTTTTTTTTCTTTTCTTATAGAATAAGCTGGCAGAAGAAGGAACCCGCTACTCTGAGGACAGAGGCTCAAGCTATGCACGCATAAGAACCCATCTCCAGACCATTCTTGACAGCTGGCAAAAGCGTAGCCTTGCCACGAGGCAACGAGATATCCCTAACAACAGGGAAGGGTTTCCGGACGGCAGAATGTTCTTAACTCATCGAGCTCAGTGCCCTCGCTTTGTCTGTGGCCCAGGGGTGCTGCTGTGGTGTGCGGAGCCCAGCTTAGGATTTGAGTTCCCCAATTGGAGAACAGCCTTTCCGCCTGCCAGCCGGGGAGACGGAAATGCGCAACGGAAACTGGTTCGCACAGAGAGCGTTACCTAGACTTTCTCACAAGGGAATTCCCAAATGGGAACGGGACAAGTTAGCCAAGAGCAGAAAAAGAGGGGCGCCACTGAGGAACAGGGGACGTTGTAGCCGAGAAGCGCACCTGTACTAAGTGTGCGACCCCCAAGGCCCCCCCGCCCACCCCCAGCCGTCAGACAGAAGGGAACAAACTCATCACATCCGCGAGGCAACTTTGGCTGTACGAAACATAAAGCCCTAGGCAACGCCAACGTCAATAGTAAAACATTACACTGGGGGAGTCGGGGTGGCTCAGTCGGTTGGGCATCTGACTCTTGATTTCCACTCAGGTTGTGATCTCAGCGTTGTGGGATGGAGCCCCATGTTGGGTTCTGCTTTGTCCGTGGAGCCTGCTTAAGATTCTCTCTCTCCCTCTTCCTCTGCCCCTTCCCTCCTCCCTTTCCAAAAAAAGAATGTTACCCCACTTGAAAGCATAGTTAAGTAAGGAGCAGACAGAGGATGAGGAATGTGTAGGACACGCACAAGGATTTCCAAATAAATTTGAAAGTTCCTGAAAGCAAGATCTGGGGAGAATGCAATATGAAAAGTAAAAATTCAGTGGAGCTGAGCCTTTCTATATGCCACGGAGCACTCCTGAAGTAGCAGATGTAAACGGCACCATTTTCTGAATGCATTACGAGGGTTTGCCGATGACAGGAACCCGTTTGTTAAAGACTAATCATAATCTCACTGACATACTAGAGAGTACATTTGCTTTGTATGAAAAGATCCTTTGATCAGACTCTCTGACTAGTGCTCAATCTGGCCTAGAATTCTGCCTCTGAGAGTCCCAAAGTAGGTTCTATGGGAGGCCAGAGCTCCTTCTAGAAGGTTCTCAAGCTTAGACTGGCATTCTAGTCCTGGTTCGGCCGCTCAAAGGCTGGGCAACCAGGGAAAGCCACACAAGCTTTCGAGTCTCTTCGTCATCTGTACAACAGGGATAGCACTGGCTGTCTTGTCGGGCTGCTAGAAGCTTCTGCAGATAATGTGTGCAGATGCCTAGCATGCAGTAGGCACTCAACAAAGGTCAGTTCCCTTCCCTCACCCTGCTGTAAGAGGAGAGTCCTCCCCTCAGATCCTTCCTGAACTTGTGTTTAATATTGTCCTATAGAGATGAACTTTTTTTTAGAACTTTCTTAAAAAAAAATTTTTTTTTCATTTTTTGGTCTGAAAATGTCGAGTTTCAAAGGGTGTAAGAAAGTCCAAGGCAGGGGGGCGCCTGGGTGGCTCAGTCAGTTAAATGTCTGACTCCTGATTTCGGGCCAGGTTATGATCTTAGGGATCGAACCTCCACATTGGTCTCTGTGCTCAGTGTGGAGTCTGCTTGGGATTCTCTCTCTCCATCTTCTATTGCCTCCCCCCCACTTATGCTCTCTCTCTCTCTCTCAAATAAATAAATAAAATCTTAAAACAAGTCCAAGAGGAATTATAAAAAACCCCAAATAGCCAAAGCAATCCTGAGAAAAAAGAACAAAGTTGGAGGCGTCACACATCCTGATTTCAAACTATATTAAAAAGCCATAGGCATCGAAACAGAATGGTCCTGGCATAAAAACAGACCTAAAACCTAATGGAACAGAATTGAGAGCCCAGAAATAAACCCCTGCCTACACGGACAGCTAGTATTTGACAAGGGAGCCAAGAATACTCAGTGGAGAAAAGCTAACCTCTTTAATAAACGATGTTGGGAAAACCAGATACTCACAGGCACGAGAATGAAACTGGACCCCTATTTGACACTATTCACAAAAATTAACTCAGAATGGATTCAAGATTTGAACTTGAGACCTGAAGCCATAAAACTCCTAGAAGAAAACATTGGGAAAAAGCTCTGGGGCAGGAAACTTGGCAATGATTTTACAGCTGTAACGGCAGAGCACAAGCAACAGAAGCAAAACCCAATAAATGGGACTACATCAAACTAAAAGCTTCTGCACAGTGAAAGAAACCACCCACAAAATAAAAAGGCTATTTGCAAACCACACATCTGAGATGGGGTTAATATCCAAAATATGTAAGGAACTCTGGGAACTCTACGGCAAAAACATTGATAGTCTGATTTTAAAAAATGGACTGAGGAGCAAATAGACATTTTTCCCAAAAAGATATTCAAGCGGCCACCAGGCCCATGAAAAGGTGCCGGACACCACGCATCCGCAGGTAAATGCAAATCAAAATCACAATGAGATGACTACCTCACACCTGTTAGGACGTCTATTACCCTGGAAACAAGAGATAACAAGTGTCGGGGAAGAGATGGAGAAAAAGAAACTTTTGTGCACTGTTGGTGGGAATGCAAGCTGGTGCTGTGGAAAACCATAGGGAGGTGCCTCAAAATGTTAAAAGTAGAGCCAGGATACAATTGAGCAATTCCACATCTGGGTACAGAGCCAAAGCAAATGAAATTGCTACTTTGAAGAGACCCCTGCACCCCCATGTTCCCTGCAGCATTACTTGCAACAGCCAAGACACAGAAACAACCCGAGTGTCCGTCAACAGATGAATTAAAGAACCTGCGGTTGATATGCAAATGGACATGATGGAATAGTATTCAGCCTCGAAAAGGAGGGCATCCTGCTATTTGTGATGACATGGGTGACCCTTGAGGACGTTATGCTCGGTGAAACAAGCGAGACAGAGAAAGACAGATACTGCATCTTTTCACTTATATGTGGGATCTAAAAACACCCTTGGTCATAGAAAAACACAAAGCAGACCGGCAGGTGCTAGGAGCGGTGGGGGACGTGGGGGATGGTGCATCGAAGGGAGCCAAGTTCCAGTTTTAAGATGAGCCTGTTCTGGGGATGGAATGAAGGGTAGAGAGATAGAAGGTCAGACGACCACGTGGGGACCGTCAGGACGGTGGCCGCCGAGCAGCCGTCAGGAGGGCGGAGCCGGGCGCCAGGTGTCAAGGCTCGGCTGCGTCTCAGGCGGCATCGGGTTCTATTTCCTTTTTAATTACAGCTTTCTTACCCGAGCTGCCAGAGGTGCTTCTGTTAGCGTCAACTCGGGGGACTAGTTAGCTTACACAGTTAATACCAAGTGCTTAACCGCGGCCTCCCCCGGCATAATTGATACCCACCCGTTTCGCTGGCGCAGCAACAAACACCCACGCAGAGTTGAAGCACGTAGCCCAGTGGCCTGTGATGACTCATGTGTTGGGAGTGGGCGTTAATTTTTGAGCTCCATCAAGAGTTCTGGGGACTGTGGGATCCTGGGGTGGGGAGGCAATTCCACAAATGTGAATGGAGGCAGAGGGAGTAGTAAAATATGGCTTGATGCGGGTAGTACACCATTCGCTTGGCTCAAAGGGGCACCGCGTACAAGGGGAGACGCCCTCCATCCCGTAAAAACTGCTAATGCAAAATTCATTAGTTTACCATCTGTGATCATAGGGCCAGAGGCAAGAGGGACATCTATTTTTGTATCATCTATGAATCTGAACCTTTTAAGTAACAATAGTATCAATTAGATTCCTAGGGGGAATGGGCATACTTCAAAAGCAAACATTTATTGAGTGTTTCCTATGCACCAGACTTTGTGCTGATGTTTTCCTATTCACCATCTGACGGAATTCGCACATTCATCACTCAACGAGGAATAGATTTTCTTATTCCCATTTTACAGGTGAGGAGGCTGAGGCATTGGCAGCTCGATGAACAGGCTAAGTTCTCCGCCTCGCCCCCAGCGGACAGAGTGTTGGCCTCTACCTGCTATACTTTCCCAAGAAAGCACACCGCTTTGGTGGGGGGGGGTGGATTTTAAAAAGTTCACATCCACACAGCAACTGAACAGCAACACTTGCCAAGTTTTGTAAACGTAACAGTGGAAGTATCTGCAGCGTGAGTAGAAAACCACCTCTAGACTATTTCTTAACTAGCTCACTGACTCTTTTGGAAGGCCAAAGATTCAGGCCAGAAGGCCAGGAGTGAGGTCCGAGGGACAACCACGGGTGTTTCTGGACACGCAGGCCTTGGCAAGTCTCCCCATTAACCCTGGGGAGGGGCGCTGCAGCCAAGAACCTTGGCCCCTTGCTGGCTGGAATGGATACTTCTGGGTTGCTCCTGCAGGGGGAGTTGTTACTTTCCTCCCTTCTGGAAAGTCTAATAGGAGCATGTCTGACTGGTGCAGACGGGGTCCCATGCCTGTGCCTTGGCCGCAGGGAGGCTGGGACCTAAAATGTCTCAAAAACCAGGCACGGGGTTCTCGGGCGCTGGATAGCCAGAACTGTGAGATGGCGCCAGTAGCAAATCCCGCTGACTGTCCCCTTTCTCTCAAGGGCTCCTGCGGACTCTAAGGAGGGTACTTTGTGGCCTGGTGTCACGCCGGTGCTGTGGGGAGTTGGGACAGGGAGGCAGCACTCATTTACCAGGCTCGGCTCTTCACAAATCATGTGACCCTGGACAAGTCACTTCACCTTCTCAACACGGAAATGGGGATTATGGGACCAGCGCCCAAGGTCATGGTACTGACTGTGAGGGCCCGTGAGATAATGCTTCAAGGGCACTGTAACCCACACTATCTCACGTGGACAAGGGTTGCTACGACTGAACCCGATGCACCTATATTTCTCATTAATTGAGATATAACTATGTCGGCGCAGGCCGGCGCATCTGCTTTCCTGTAAGTGCATGAGTGACTCTGCTGTATCGAGAAAGGTTTTGAACCAGGAACGTGCATGTCAGTTCCAGAGGAGCCTCTACCTATGGTGGGGTTCGAGGCGGTAAGATCACGTGAAAGACCACCTCCAGCAGAGGCCCACTCCAGACTCGGCTCCGGGGCGAGCGGGGCTACTTACCACGGATGTTTCAAAACATTCCAGGCCTTGGCCCAGGGCCCATGCCCGGGCCTGAGCCGAATCCACCACTCGTCTGCTGGCCAGGTCTGTCTTGTTCCCCACTAACACACCTGCTCAAAAGAAACAACCATTTAACTGGTTTAACTGTGGCAGCCTGGAGGGCTGCTGGGGAGATCAAAGGGCGAGCATACTAATTCTGAGGGGTCTAAAACATTGTCGAGGAGAGGCCAACTGATTCCAGGTGCTGAGCACCAGGGAAGGCGGAGGGGGAGAGAGGCTCCCAGGCTGCACACCCGCCCTCCCCACCCCTGCCTCGGGAAAGCCTCCGGGCTTTGCTTTTCACACCCAGCTTTCGCTCGGCCCCTTTTCCAGACTTCATGCCGATCTGTCTGCCCTGTCTCCTCCAGGCTGCAAGGCGAGGGCCAAATTTATGCGAGCATTTGCGATAATTCCGAGCGCATGGAGCAGACGTTAAAAATGGTCATTAATACTAATCTAAGGACTGGGCTCAGAGCCAGGGACTCAGAGGCAATTTAGAGCTGTTCCCAGCTGCATCAGCTGCAGCTAATTTCTGAGCCCGTCTCTGGAGATCGCTTTCCCTGGTCTCTAATGAGGGGAATTTGTTGATCTCACATAGGGATGAAAAATAAACTGATTTAAAGCATTCAGAAGTGACAATAGGACTTGAATGTTTACTTGTGCCCCACATATAGGAGAAAATGAGGAATTCATCCCCGGGGCTGGCTTTCAGAAATAAAAACTCATTCATATCACAGCACCTTCTCCGTATTGTCCTTGAGTCTCGTCGCCATGACCCTGCGGGGGGCAAGGGGCGTCTTCATGCCCATTTTACAGACTCATAGAGATGGTAACTCGCTGAGGTTTCCGGGGCAGCTAAGAGGCAGGGCTGCCTCACCATGAAGACCACCACACTCTAAGCCAGGGGCACCACACCCTCTTTTCTAGCCTTAGGCACCTCTGCAATGACCTTGAACTCGTGAACTCGAGGGACAGCTGCGGCTGGAAGTCCCACAGCTGACGGCAGCTCCTACCTGGGAGGGAGGTGCCTGGAATCTGTGACCGAGCCTTCTCCAGCCATTTGCTGCAGTTGATGAAGGACTGCTCGTTGGTCACGTCATAGACGAGACACAAGACGTTGGGACTCTCCCACTGTGCCAGAGGGACAGGATGAGCATGTCAGTAACACCGGGAAGGATTCCTAGGTGGGACTCCCCAGGGAAGCGAATAGGGGTTGGCGGTGGTGGGTGGGAGATGAAAACCCACAATGGGGATGGGAGTCAGACACCTGAGCCCACCCACAGGTACCAATGGGAGGGCTGGGCTGAAGGTGAGGGCCGGGGCTCACCCCTGTGCCAGGCTGCTGTTATGGGCACGTTCTGTGCATGGCTGAAAAACCTCCCAACTTTGCAAGGCTGGTCTCAAGATCCCTACTGAGCTCGGGGAGGGTAACTGACTTGCCCAGATCAGACATGCTTTAAAGACTAGGGTAGGACGGAGGCTTTTTTCCGACCCAGAAATGCTTTGGCCTGTCGCTGGTTTCATCCATTCATTCTCTGTCGCATTCCTCTCAAGGGCCCACTGTCATGTCGGTTATTATGTTTTTCTGCTTCGCGGGCCTAAAAGAGCACCCTTCTTCCACTAGCCAGCCTCTGGAAGCTTGTTTGCTGGCATCTTCTTAATAAGGGCTGGCTTTTCAAAATGCGAAGAGCACTTTCTGCTTCTCCTGCAGTACATCAGCCCTAATCCAAACCAGACCGACAAGTGGACAGGGCTTGCTGTCCCAATTAAGAAGCAGGCCTATGCTCTCCGGGGCTGTGGCCTGGGATGTCCTGCGGCCTTGCACAAGGCCACAGGACAGCCCTGCTCAGAGGCTGTGATGCTCGTCATCCTGGTGCACGAGGCTCTAGACAGGCCCCTGTCTCTGCGGACCCCTATCCTGCACAATTACAGCCTGGTTTATTTCTGGTGTGTCAGTAACCTCCCAGGGTGTGGGGAGGAATCCTCTTCCCTCTAGTTGTCCTTGGAAGGCTGGACCAGCATTGGCTCTGGAGGGTTTACTGTACCCCAAGGCTAGGCCGCTTTAACCGAACTGACGAACACCCCCCACCAACTTCATGCTGCGGACTAACTCAAGAAATTTTGCTAGAACCACAGTGACCTCGCCTTTGTGCATGCAGGGAACACCTCCTTCCTCTAGGCCTCAGTGAGGGGACCCAGGATAGGCTTGGGATCAAGCTGGGGCTAGTACAGGAGCCCAGTGTCAGGGCTGGCTGGAGGCAGGGTGTGGGCTGACTGGTACCCCTCTGGCTTGTCCAGACACGTCCTCCCTTCTGCCCAGTAGGGCAGCACCCAGTGAGAGGCCACGCACACAGCACGCACGTGGTAGGCATCACAGATGGATGCGTGAAGCCAGCCCATGAGAAATGACTGTCATTAGATCTGTTTCCCTTAGACAACAAAAAAGGGGCAGAAAACAGTTTCTGTTAAAGTGTAGCTGTTCTTGGAAAGGCAGGGGAGGGCTCTGGAGAGCTCAAAACTTCTAATTAGCTCACTGGCCCAGATTAGCGGAACTGTTACCCTGATAGGTACAGGGAGCTGGACCCTGCAAGGATGGCTGGGTGGGCCGGAGGAGGACCCCCCAGGGGTTGGGGGGCAGCAGGTGCAGGTCCCAGAGTGGACCCCAGGCTGAACCCCAGAGGTGGGCAGGGAAGGTGAGCCTTGCTACGGGGCCTCCAGGGTGCCCCCTAGAGGGGAAGGAAATGTTTGCTTCTGTCCTGTGAGGCTGAGGAGTAAGGAATGCTCAGCACCATCACCATCAGGAGGGAGCTGGCCAAAGGAGGGGGGCCCAGAGCGCTGCGGGGACTGAGTCACACAGCTTGGGAGCATTTGGAACCTGGCCATTCCAGAGCTGGGGGAAGGGGGACTCAACACGCATGTGCCAGTCCTCCTGGCCAAAGGGCTGTGCATCCCAAGGCTGGGAGGACTGCTCCTGGAAGAATTCTGCCGTGGTAGCTTCTGGGAGAGCAGGGAAGGGGGCAAGTTTGTGTGGACGGTGGTGGTGGTTAAGGAAAAGATCGCACGCTACTTGCCAGTTTATCCAGCATTTCGGAAAACAGCTCCTTGCCGGCAGAGTCAAAAATGAAGAGTTCCTAGAACCAGAAAGGCAGGTCCCCATAAAGTCTACATGTGGGCAAATGGCTGGTCACAAGTCCCCGAGGTGACCCTCCGCTCCCGGCAGACCTGGCTTCATGGTGAGATGCACCCATTCCCACAGGCTCGGTGAAGACGATGGGGGAAAGGAACGATCTGGAGAGCCTGAGACGGACAGCGCAATGGTCTTCCACACCAACTAGCACTTTCTGTGCAACAGCTCACCTCTCCTAACCCCGAGTGCAGAAATACCAGGAACAAGCTGACTTCCCACCTGGCAGAACAGAATGCTAAACAGGCTGACAAGTGCTCTGGTTTCCAAAAGGTCATTCTGCACTTTGTTAACCAAATTGATTTTTAAATCTTAAAACAATTCTTTTTAAAGCAGGTCACAGAGTAGGCCTGGAGAAGGTGTTTAAAATAGGACAGCCTGCCATCCTTCCTGGCTGAGAGGGGTGGGATTCGGACAGAGGGTGCAGGGTGACTCTTCCTGCCCCTCTCGGCCAGCCCATGCGAGGGCCCCTCCCTGCTGCTGCTGCTCCGGGAAGTCTCCCCTTCGGCTCCTCCGGGGCACTGGATGCCCCTGGCTGGCTTCTGACCCCGGGCCCTGAGCTCTGAAGGTCAGGGCTGTACTCTGCGTTGCGCGCTGCTTATCTGTATTCATTTCAGCCCTTCTCCCTGCACTGGGGGTACTTCAAGCTGTGTTTCCTCATGGACCTCTTTAAGAAAGTGGTGATTCATCCGTCTTCTCTCCAGGATAGTACTACACACGTGATGCCTTTGCAGTTCAATTTCCAGAGTTACGGACTCCAAAGAAGGGACCTCGGTTAAGAACCCTGGTACTACGCCACTTCTGGGAGTGCAGGGCCCCTATCCCTGCCTTCTTACACCCCCTTCTTTGGCCTGGGTCAGTGACGTTTCCCAAGTGCTCAGACAAGCCTCGGCCAAGTCCTGGCACTGTGTCCCTCTTAGGGAAGATGACATGGACCCCAGAGACTCTGAGCCCAGCTGGAGGAGCACTGACCTTTCTGGGGCCAAGGGCACCACTTACCACACTGTCCCCCGTGTCAGGGACTGGCACTGTCTTCACCACCAAGTCCACCCCTGTTGTCTGTGGGGGAGAACCGAGAAGATGTGCATCAGAGGGTCCCAAGAGGCGTGTCGCAGGACACGATGAACACCCGATACCCAGAAGACACAAGTACTATGTTCTGGATTGGTTGTCGGTGCAGAAGTCAGACAGGACCGACCAGCCTCGTCCAAGTCCCCACCCACAAGGAGCAGCACAGGAGAACCAGGCCGACCACCTGCTGGTCTGTTCCATGGACAGCCTCGTGCCCTGTGGCTTGTGGCCATTCAAATAGCTTCTCATCAAACCTCTCAGGGATCTTAAAAAATTCTGGAAAGTCACTCCTTCAGGGTTAGGGGACGACCGTTTCTCTTTAAGCCTCGACCAGCCCCCAACTCCCACATCTCACCAGGGTGTAGTTCTTCTGGAAATGGGCCCCGTCGCTGCGGAAGCTCTGTGCCAGGGCGGTCTTGCCCACTGCTGGGTCTCCTGTGAGGTCGGAGAAGAAAACCATCACTGCCGTCCCGCTCTGACCGCAGAAGCTCTCACTCCAGAACGCTAGTTAGAAACCAGAAACTTCAATGGCTTTTCAGAGAAAATGTACTTGATTCTCCTGGGGACTTGTGAGGTGGCTGGCAGGGCCACGGGCCCAGGAGAGCGATCTTCAAAGCCCAGTCGTGTTTCTTCAAGGGTAATCCTTTCATCCGAAAGAACTGACCCAGAAGGTAACAGAGCTTGGGCGGGGGGCGCTTTCGAGCACTAGAAACAGAACTAACATCTGCCCCTGAACACACCCCATGGGGGAAAACTCTCACTTTCAAACTTGAATTTACTTTGAAGTCTTATAAGGTAAAGGGGTGTGACCCGCTCAGTCTTATGGGGCTCACCTGCCTGACGGAACTAATTCGAGTTTAGAACTTCCATACGTGGGTCCCTGCATGCTTCTTTTAGGATGGGGGGTAGAGGTTGGGAGGGCATCTGTATTTACAGGAAGCAAGGGATCAGGTGCTAAATTTATCAACCTGAAATCCATTTCCAAGTGATACATTCTGTCCCCTGCCTCCCCGTGCTGGAGACCACTGCGGACTCATCTTCCCAGGGGCTTTGCCATGTCTGTCCTCAAGGGCCACTGTTTCCTCTAGGCTCGCCTTACATGCTCTGGGGTTTCTCTCCCTGCCATTCCTTTATGGGTCCACAGCCCCGTAAATTGGTATCTCCAAACTGAAGGTGTATGGCATAGGTTCAGTCTGAGATCTGGACCTTCCGCAAGACTGTCCGGAGAGATTTAATCTGGAGGCTCTTCCCTGCCCCCAAGGATGCTGCAGGCTCTCCACGCCCCGCCCCTCCTTAATCCCGCTGTGTACATCGCCCCCCCCCACCCCCACGCGTGGCTCTGCTCAGCCTCCTGGGACTCCACACTGTTCTCATCTGCAAGATCTTCCAGGGCCTGGGGCCTGGGGCCTGGGGCTGTGAGTCTGGCACTGACGCTCCTCCTGAACACCTGTTTTCTGCTCTCTCCTGCCCTGGGTCCCAGCAAAACCGCCACTGCACTCTCGGGCCTCGGACTCGGATCCTACGACTCTATCCTACGGTGTGGCCCCTCCCTCCCCACCTTCACTGTTTACAGTCAGATCCCACGCGCCTCTTCACTTGACTTCTCCACAGCCCGATGCTCTGTTCACTTTTCAGTTTTGACTTTTCCCACCTATAATTTTCTCTTGCGAGACAATTACTTGACTACTTGTGGCATTTCATTTCCCATGAACTCCTCCAGCATTGAGTGAGCTGTTCAGTCTTGCTTTTTTCTGTTTACCACCATGACTTAGAAGGGAATCATTCCCACGATTCCCTCCTTCCCAGCCCCCACCCCGTACCGTCGCCATCATCAACCTCACTGGGCAGAGGAAGGGTCCGAAGCTCAGAGAAAGCTGGGTAACTGGCCCAGAATTCCAGCATCTCACTCTCCCCACCAGACCCCACTCCTCTCCTAGAGCTCGGGGACACTCCTGACCCATTTCTAACATTGCCCCTATACGCCCCCATCACCGCACCTTGCCCGCCATCAGGGGCGACGGCGGACTAGACTGTGGCGGGGTACCCATCCATCTCTGAACAAACAGAGCGGATCGCTTTCCTTCTTGTGCTTTGACTGCATCCACGCTCCTGACTCCAATTTTGCTTCTGAATCCAGTTAGAAATTGGCTCTTCTCGCTCGTGAAATTCCCCACAGATTTATTTGTTCTGGTTAATTTCATGACTCTTTCTTCCGACTGTCAGTCAGAGTCACCCACACTTATGGAAAGCCTCGTGTGCCGGCTGAGGAGGGATCCAGCACAGGGAAGGGAGTAACCGATAAACACGTTTGCAGAGCAACACGATGACAAGTGCAAAGGCAAATTGCACAAGCTGAGAACCAAAGTGTCTGAGGGCGCATCGAGGAAAGAAACAAATGAGCAGTTTCATCAGCAAGGATGACTTCCCCGGGGCCAGGCAGAGTCCGGGGTGACGGCAGGGGGGGGCCCTGATGGACAAAGACGGTGACACCTGCAAAGGCCCCATGCAAGGTCACCTGTGACCTCTTAATTGCCAAGTTCAATGGGTTTTTCCTCAGTTCTCACGCTCCCTGATGTCTCTGAAGGATGACTCAGCCCAAAGCAGCCCCCCCCTTTCCTAAGCCCTCTGGCTCTGTGGCCCCAGGGTCCTCGCTCGGGTCTTATTCTTCCACTTCCTGCATCTGAAATGTGGCCACTCCTGTGGGTCTGTCCTCGGCCCTCTGCTCCCAGTGGCTCTGTCCCATTTGCTTTCTTTCCCCAAGTCATCTCTCGGGTCAGGATCTCTCTCCCACGCTCTGTTTGTATCTCCAATAACCCGTGGAAGCTTCTTCCACGAGAATGCTGGGCCTCCACCCAATCTGTCGACAGCCTGGCTCGCGTCGCACCCCCAGGTCCCAAGTGGTCTTGCTCACCCATCTCTCTGGTACTGCTCACGTCACCTCTTGCCATGGCTCCCAGCTGTACACAGTCACCTCTGACCGCATCTCCCACACCCCGCGCTCTGCTCCTTGCTCCTGATGTCCTTTGTTGGGTCTTGAGCCCGCATGGCCTTTGTCATCACTGCTGACACTGCACTAGTTACCTCAACCTGGGCTCTGAGCTCTGCCTTGTGATACGGGAGCGGGGACTTTGCAAACATGTGTCTCCTTTGCCAGGGGCTTCCTGTCCAATGTGAGTTCTAGAGAGACTGGCAGCTGGGAGAGGGGGGATGGGCTTACTCCTTTCCCACCTGCCTGCTGTGTCTCTTAGGAGTACCTTGGCAATGGCCTTCACCCAGCAGCAGGTAGTAACGTCTCTCCAGTTTTGTTTTGTTTTGTTTTGTTTGGTACTCCCAGACCAGCCTTATTATTCCCCCTCAGAGATGCCAGGATCGGGGGTGGGGGAGAAGTAGTGTCCCCTTCTCAGAGATCTGCATATTGGCTCCCCAGGACACTCCTGGGTTTCTGATGTCCCTTCATCCTTCCAGGCCTCCAGAACCTGTGTGATGAACACCCTGCGTGAAATCTCACGGGTGCAGTTACCTACTGTAGGTTCTGCTTTTTTTGCCTGGACCCTGACTTCTGTAGCAGTCGTAGCAAGAGTGGCCGCCAAACCCAGACCCTCAGGATGATCCGGAATGGGTTTGGGCGCGTCTTGCCTGAACACGGGGCTCAGCTCCCTCCCAAGGCGGGGGGTGGGGGGACTGAGGCCCAGTGATCTGTGACACCACATGGCAGGTGACTGAATTCTTGAGGTCCCATCCCAGCAGAGCCGTGCCCCCTCCTCGGGAATCTGGATCCCAGCTCTGTGGGGTTCCTCCTCAAGACTCTGACACCCCAACCTCTACCTACCACTTCTGTATCACTTCAAGGTTCTCTTCTTGCTTTTCCATTTCTCCAACCCCTGTTGAACCAATTCTGTATAAGAAAATACCCAATGTATTTTCTGTTTTCTTGAGCGGGTCTTACCTGACGTGCTCCCCACCTGCTGCCCCTCTCTGCTTTTTATTTTTCTTTGTTCTACCTACCCTGTTGGCACCAACAGATGGACGTTTCCAGGACAGCATCACTGTACCCCTCTCTGTCATCAACCCCGAATCCACCTCCAATCTGCTCTCCAATTACCCTTTACACCGAATCTGGGCCCTACACTCCTACTCTCTTGCTGAGAATCCCTCAAAGGTAACTTCCTTCTACGTCTCCCCACCCAAGTCCAAATTCTCTGCCCGGCAAGGCTCTCTGTCCTTCTTCCCTCTTGGAAGGCCATCCCTCCCTCTTGCCTTTACATGTGAGGCTCACGGCTGGTAGCACGAGACTTGATGTCAGAGGCCCCGTCCCCGCTTCCATCAAGGGGCAGTAAATTGTAGTGCTTAGGGCACAAACTCCAGCCCCCTCACTTATTAGCTATGTCACCTTGGGTCAGTGATCTCTCTCTGAGCCTCAGTGGCCACTTCTGCAAAATGGGAATCACAGCACCTGTCTCAAGGAATTGTTGGGAGGATTTAATAAGCTGATGTGTGCAGCGCCTGACGTATATGAAGTTATATTTAAGTGATTTTTAAATATATAAATATAGAAATAAATCACTGTTTTATTTACAACAGATGAATGTCAAGGGTATAATCCCTCCTCATCTCCTCAGCTGAGTTAGAACAATTAGCAGCCACGCCTTGAGGTATTTCTCTGGTGTCTGGCGCACAAAGGGCATTCTATTCATGTTTGTTGGATTATAAATTATTCTGCGCATCTCAGCACTGCCACGAGTGTAGGGTCTGGTCTGGTTCTACCTTGTATTCCTGTTATACCTTGCATGGTGACTTACACACAGCAGGTGCTCAATAAAGATCTGTTGAATGAATGAACACTTAAGTTGAACATCAAGTCCCTCCATGACTAAGTTATAGGAGAGAAAAAAAGACAGATAAACTCAATTTAAACAGTAGGCCTGGGAAGGGAAAGGAAAAATAAAACCAGTGAGGGGGGGTGTAGGCAGTGGGGGTGGTGTGGAGAATGAGAATTTGGTGATGGTGGTGGGCTGGGGGGGGCACCTGATTCATTGTGCTGAGGTCTTTTTGGTTTCTGGAAACTTCCATGAGGAAACGCCCTTGAGGCCCTGAAAGGAGGCTGCAGTTAAGGACTAGACTGGAGTTCACGAGTCACTTACTCAGGCGGTGGCCGCAATCAGGGGAAAAAATGCCTGAGGGAGTGGATGTAAAGAGGGGCAAAGAGTCTAGAATTGAGGCTTGGGGACAGTAGAGCTGAGGGCTGAAAACAAAGCCCTGGAAATCAGATCACCAGGGTCTGGGTGCCAGCTCTGCCAGATCCAGCTGTGCAACCCAGGGCAAATGTCTTAACCTCTCTGGGCCTCAGGGGCCCCTCTGTAAACGAGGATGACAGCAATACCGATCCCACAAGGTTCTTGTGAGGATTCACTGAGATACCTGGGTTGAGGGTCCTTGTACAGTGCTGGCACACAGAAGGTGCTCAGTACGTTAGTCCCATGATGGAAGATGAATGAAGAAAGAAGAGAAAGAACAGTTAGACAGAGAAGCCCACAGAGGAAAATAACAACATTCTCATGGTATCTGCAAGGAAACTGAGGCTGAGGGAAGTTGCTGTGTCCCAGATGACATAGGAACAGCCAGAATTACTTCTGTTACACAACACTGCCTCCCCTGGCGCTTCTGCAAACTAGAGACCTCTCTTGAGAAGCATGGATTTTTTTTTTTTTTTTTTTTCCTTTCTCTCTAGTATGATCTGAGTTACTATGGTCAGTCATCTTTCTGTATGACGGTTTTATTTTCAAATTAAAAAAGCCCTTAAAAATGTCATCAGTTTCAGTCTGGAAGAGAGGAATCTAAACAGGCATCTCTTCTCCCTCTATATGGTTTCTGACCATTTCTTTCCTGAGCCAGTCAGGGAACCCTGGAGAGATCACAGAGTTCAAAGATAACACAAGCGAAAAGTTTTGGATTTGGGCAGGTCTGGGGGCTGAAATCCTGCCTATGACTTTCCTTCGCTGGGGGGCGGGGGGTAACCTTGGGCAAGAGACCCTTCAGTGCCTCAGTAAGAGAACAATACAGCACCTACCCGTGTGCTACAGGGAGGGGACTGAATGAAGTACCCGTGCCGGCCGTGCACTAAAACTATACCTGTGTTCAGAGGCCCCAGATCAAAACCCAGGCGACCATCTTCCTAAAGGTGCAGACACATAAAGGAAACACCACAAATGTGAATGCCACACGGTCATTCATTCCACACATGGCTACTGAGTACCTCTTGAGTTCCAGATATTCAGGATGCTTGAGATACATAAGTCAACAAAATGAAGATTTGGGGGATTCAACATTCATGTCCCCTTGAGACTGGGTTGGCCAAGTAACTCTGGCTCTTAAACACGACACACATGGGCCTGTTGCAAACTCTGGTCAACTGCACATTATTGTCTCCAATCCGTTATCAGAGGGGGTGGGCTCAGGGGGAAAAAAAAATCCCACATGTAAAGACCTCCAAAGTCACTGATCCCTGACTCTGGGATACAGCACATGGTTTAGATGAAACACGGTGTGTTTAGCCTGACTTTTTTTTTTTTTTTTTTTTTTTTTTTAGAACGGGTCTGCTCGTCCTGAACACAGCTCGAAAACTGGTGAAGGTGGTCTCGGAGCAGGACCGGGAGTGGGCAAGTCCGCTGGAGCTACAGATGCGCTCTGGAAGGTAACTCTCCCACCCTAACGGAATCTACTCTATCAGCAAGTAATTCCATTAATTCGCCTTTGGAAGGCACAAAAAAGGGAAAGAGGGTAGGCGATTTAGGAGAACTAAAGCTCTCCTATCTTAGAAGTCTCTGGACTCCGGAGACTGTAAATTTCAAACTCACCTGCCAGGATGCATTTGGCCGCCAGCTTCACCATGGTAACCAACTACCTCCGCGGACGAGAGAGGGAAGAGCGGCTGCTAGAGGCGTTGGGGGACTTGCCTGGGAAGGGAAGTGGAGAGAGGAGACGATCAAGGGGCCTGTGGCCGCGGTACGGACCCGCTGGGCTGGGGGCGGCTACCGGGCGCGAGGACTGGGGCGGGGGCGCGGAGGAGGGCCAGATGGGGCTCGGCTCGAGGCCTCAGAGGGCGGCCTCGGAGGCGCGAGTGAGGCGACGCGGACCCCGTTCCAAGCCCACAGCCGGCAGCGGGGACCGAAAAGTGAGACCCACCAAGCCCGCAGCCCCAACACGGAGCCAGAGGCACTCCCTCTCACCCACCTGCCCCACCTCCTTCTTCTCCCCACTGACCCGCGATTGGCTGCCACCCAAAGCTCCCGCCCCGAAGGCTCTCGGAGGCCAGTGGGGGGAGAAGGCGGGGCTAACAGCCCTCCCTCCACGGACAAGTCTTTAGTGCTATTTGTGCTTCAAACTCATCCCGCTTGACGAATGGTTACTGGAGATGTCAATCATTGCTACTCCCACCCCCGTGCCGCCGGAAAGTTCGCGGAAAGGAAGCTCCAATCTCCGTAGCCAGAGGCGGTGATAAGAGAAGCTTTCTGATTGGCCAGAGGTTGGCTTGGACCATCTGCGGGAGGAAGGGGGATTCGCCGCTCCCCCCCGCCCTTCCGGAAGTGAGTTAGCCCATGAGGGGCGGGTCCGGCGCGCGGGAGTTTGTAGCGGCGCTTGCGCAGTAACGAGGCACCAGCTGCAGAAGCACATCTGTGAGCGGGTCAGACTTCATAGAGGTTTTTGGGGCTCCAGGTCGCGGGTTCTTGCCCCACATCCCGCAGGGAAGTTCGGTATTTAAAGCCCAACGATATTATGCGCTGTAAAATCTTTAAAATATGAACGTGTTTATAGGGATGTCTGTGGACGAGAAGGAGAGCAAGTAAACTTTGCCCAGGGGGCGAGGGTTGCTCTCAGGAACGTGAAGTCCTACCTTCCGCTGAACCCACTTCCTCCCCGGTACAGTGGAGAACGTGTGACCCCCTCCTGAGTGAAAGCGGGCCTCCAGAACCTTGCGGGTCCCTCAGAGAGGCTTAAGCCCATCTCCGCTGACTGCACCTCCCCCCCACCCCACCCCGCAAGCCCCTCTTGCTGGGCGGTCGGTCAGGAGACCAGGCTGAAATCCCTGCAGTCTTCCTGGCCTGGCGCCTTGCTTCACCCCGAGCCTCTTAGCTCATCTTTGAAGATGGGCCAGCAGAACCCGCCTCTGGAGTTGTCCTGAGGCGCACAGGAGAGGAAGGATGTAGGGGCCTCGTGCACAGTAGGGGCTCAACAGGGATTGTCGAATGGATGAACGAGAAGAAATGTATATGGACAGATTCGGCTTATCACCATCCCGGTGATGACATCATGGCCAGGTGTGACCCCAAGGGCACACCTGCTGTCAACCACCCCGCCCCCATCCCAGGCCCAGGGTGGCTGGCGCTGAGAGGGAAGAGCCCCCCCCCCCCCCCCCGCACAGCTGCCTGTGCCCAGGATTCCCATCAGGAACCGCTCTGTCACCAGGCACGTCTCCCAGCCACATGCAGGGCGGTGAGCACATGCACACTCACAAATTGCTCTGAAATTTTCAGTCCCTAATTGAGAGAAACAATGCAAGTTGCCTGGAATTTTCTTTCCTTAGGAATCATTCCTGGGATTATCATTGAGGCCCTTCTGTCTCCCCTTGGTTCCTTTTACCTGCTCTTTTTGAAGACATTGTGCACAGCTCTTTCAGGCACCTCGGGCCTGGGTGAGTCAGAAGGCCTCTGCCTGGTCTTTCTGCTTCCCCCTCCAGGCTGTCCTGCCCCTCATCACCCTGTTAATCCCCTTAGAAGACCCCCTTGAGTGAGTCACCCTCCTGAGGCAGATGCATGGAGCCTAGACATGAAGATACATCTCAGGGGAGCCTTCTGGAGCTCTCATTTCCTCCAAAGGGGTAATGGTGCCTCCCTCATAGGCTGTAGTCCTCTGTACCACATCCACTCTCCCTCTCGTTGTTGCCACTCTGTGATTTGGGTTGGTAGCATTGTGAGAGCATTTTAGATTTTTCCAGCAAGGTGCTAAACTGTGTATAGTGAATTCTACCCTGCTTACTCCACAATCCCAAGGGCCTTCTATAGATTCTTTTTTTTTTTTTTTAAAAAGATTTTATTTACTTATTTGATAGAGAGAGATCACAAGTTGGCAGAGAGGCAGGCAGAGAGAGAGGGAGCAGGAAGCAGGCTCCCCGCTGAGCAGAGAGCCCGATGCGGGACTCGATCCCAGGACCCTGGGATCATGACCTGAGCTGAAGGCAGAGGCTTTAACCCACTGAGCCACCCAGGCGCCCCCCCTTCTATAGATTCTTGACAACTAATGACGGCTGCCTGACCGTCCCTGGATTTAAAGGGGTCAGGGAGTTTTGGAGCCATGAGGGCCCTTGAGAAATTCTTGTCTGACCCCTCCCTGAGCAGCTATCGTGGCTAGAGCTGGCCTTTTTTGAGCACATACTGAATGTCGGTCTCATTCCAAGCTGTGGAAAGGCTTAATTAATTTAGTCATGTTCATGTGTGATAGTCACAATAACTGTTGCGAGGCTTGTATCATCCCTGTTTGATAGATGGTAAAACTGAGGCCCAGATGAGGAAAAGGCTAATGTCCAGGGCCACAAAGCTAGTGAAGGGTGGAATTAGGGATCGAACACAAGGAGCCTGTCCCGCCCCCCTGTGCCTCTCACACTTGGTGTGCTGGAGTTAGAACGGACCTCCGGTCCTGCTCTTGCGACTGCTGTCTTTTTCCGTTTCCCGGTGCGGTCTTCCCAGTTTCATTAATAAGCTTTCCTTGAGCGCCTGCCCTAGGCCAGCCCTGGGCTGGTGGCTGGGGCTACGAAGTGACGGTGACAGAGTCCCAGGAGGATCGGTCACACCGTGGGCTTGTGCGGGAGCGCTGGCCAGGGTTGCAGGCCTGTTTTCTAGAGGAGGCAGGAATCTGGATTCTATGTGAAATCCCCTCTCAGATGATCTGAGCCTGCTTGTGTGTAAGTGTTGAGTGGGAAACGATTTGTTGCATGAAGGAAAAAATACTCTTTGCGGCGGTTCCCGGATCAGCAACATCAGCCCCACACAGTGGCTTGTTGGAAATGCTCATTCCCAGGCCCTACCCAGGCGAACTGAACACTGACGGTAGGAACCACAGTCTGTTTTCATAAGCCTTTTTGGTGGGTTTGATGCATGCTATTGTTTGAGAATCTCTGCTCTTAGGTCATGATAGGACCACCTTTATCCATTTTCTCTGTTTCACTGTTTCTCAAACTCCCCAAGACCTGTCCTACCTCAGGGCCTTTGCACTTACTGTTCTCAATGTGGCAACATGAATCTTTCTCTCAAACCTTCAGATCTTTGTTCCAATGTCATCTCCTTGGAGAGGCCCTCCCAAGCACCCAATTTAAAGAATCACCCCCAATCTGTTGGTCTCAATCTCTTTGCCTTATTTTACTTTCTTCATCACACTCCCTGCTACCCAATATTATATTCTATACTTATTTATTTGTTTAGTGTCTGTCTCCCTGCACTACGGGATAAGCTTCTTGAGGACAGAGACTTGGTCTCTTTTGTCTTCCCAAGATCTCAAATGGTGCCCAGACTGGTGAGATACTTGGTAAATATTGTTGAATAAAAGAAGGAGTCTTGTAGAGTTTACCCTACTGGTCATTCATTCATTCTACAAGTACTGATTCTTGAGTACCAATTCTTGTACAGGCAACATGCTTCCTGGCCATGGCCATTCAGATGGGGACAGCCTGAGGCCTGGGTCCTCTGTTACTTCCCTCCCCCTTGTATACCAGCTCTGGATTGGTAGAACCTCCAGGTAGACCCATAGGCTCTGTGGGAGTGGAGGGGTTAAATAGCACTGCTCCCCAAAGCCAGGGACCTGGCTGTTTGGGCTGATTGGGAAGCAAGGGCTTTGGGTGAGGCAGCTGCTGACAAGTCGTTCCCAGGGACTGTTCCATCATCCTGGGGGCGAACACTTCCTGACAGCCCTGACAAACAGTGGGCGCCCAAGCTGTGGCTTGGTGCCAGGGACAGCCACGATATTCCACGCACGTGTCCGAACCAGTCGTGCGCACTGCGTGGCCCGAGTCCCTCCACCATTGCTCCAGGGGCTTCTCCTTCGCGTGGGCCACTCCTCAGAGCCCCCATGGCTCGTAGAGTATATTATTAGCAAGATTATTGGATGCAAAACAACCCCTTGGAGTAAATAAGAGGCTTTAGGGGGAAATTAGTGGGGAAAGCCTCTCGAGGGTTATACAGCATGAAGCCTTGGGAAGAATACCTTTCATCCAACAAAGCAGATTTGCTCTAATGCCCTCATGTCGGGGGTGGGAGGAGGGCAGTGCCAAAGAGGACCAGTAGGTTTGTGGGAATTTTATGTATTTTGATGAGAGCTTCTTCACCTTGGCACTGTGGACATTTTAGAGAGTGATTCTCTGTTGTGGGGGGCTGTGCTCGGCATTTTAAGATATGTGGCAGCATCTTTGGCTTCTACCCACTACATGCCAGAATCATCTCCCTCGTTGTGACAACCAAAAAATGCCTCCAGATATTGCCACATATCCCCAGGTGGCAAAAACCATCTGGGAATGAAGGGCCACTGTGGTGTGAACCCAGTGAGTAAGGAGTATTGATTTTAAAATTGACATTTGCAGGGCCCGGGACTCAGATGCGTCCGGGTTCGAATCCTGCCTTGCTTCTTGGGTTCTGTTGTGTCATTGTGGCTCCTGTGGGTGCCGCAAGGATCGGCCCGGTTGAGACCCAGAAGTGGGTCTAGAACAGTGCCTGACAAGGGGTAGGACTCACTAAACACCAGCCCTCACTGATAGTGGTCGGGATGCTGATGAATCCCCCTTCGGCTGGTCTGTAATGCAGCCCTGGTGTCTGGCCTGTGTGACTATTTTCTACGTGTAACTGCCTCCTGGCACGTTGCCTTATCATGGTAATGACCTTTGCTGTTTGTTTCTCCACTATTCACGTGGGCCTGGTTGTTTATGCCTCCACTGACGCAGTGCTTGGCGGTGGCCATCTCGATTAAAGGGCAGAGAAAATGTGCCCGCCCGGCTCACCTCCTGTGCGCAGAGAATGCAAAGCAGACCCTTGAGCTGTGGCCTGCAAGTGCACGGAGGGTGCGATGCCCTGATTCTGTCAGCAGGGGGCAGCAGCAGCTGGGAAAATGCCCGAGGGTGCCCTGGGCTGCCTTTGCTGCGGCTGCGGCTGCTGCGTGTATTTAAAGTGGAGCAAATCATCTCTAAATCATCTCTCCAGAGCCATCCGCGGCCTCCTTTAACAGCCCGTGATAGCTCATCTGTGGGGGCCAAGAGCTGCTTTTCTAGAACATTCTACATTTAGCATCTCTGTCCGTTTCCAGATGGCTCTCTCTGAACCCAGGCCAAGTTCTGCTGGGGGCAAAGTTAAGCTGGTTCCTGTTGCTCCCTGGGCTTTCCCTCCCCTGCTCACCCCACCTGTCCTGCCCAGTTGTCTGAATGACACACTGCCTTTTCTAGGGAGCATCCCAGCAGCTGCCCACCACACTCCGTCTTACCGTGTTCCCTATCGCCCCCTCACAAAAACAGCATTCCAGAGTCTCGTTCTCTCAGCTTCCCTGAATTCGCTCTGGACCCCCTCCACTGCATTTCCCCCGCCGCAGCCAGGGACGTCTTTCCAATTTTTGAATAGACCATCTCTCCTCTAGGTTTAAAATGTAGAAGGTGGGCAGGATGGTACAGAGAACGCTGCCTCCCAGCGTTGACACAAGCCTGCAGCTCCCAGCCCTGGGGGCCACCACTCATCAGTTTCTCTACACCGTTCACGTATTTTATGTACCTGACGGCAAACACACGTGAACATTCTTTTCTTCTTCTTCTCCTTCCTCTCTTCCTTCCGCCTATGAACAGAAGCTGTCACACACACTCTCCTGTGCTTTGCTTTTTCTAACAACATACTTTGGAGAGGCTCTGTGTCAGCACCCAAAATGCCCCTCATTCCTTTTTTTTTTTTTTTTTAATGTTTGTGCAGAGAGTGGTCTTTCTAAATCTTCTATTTCCACTCAAGCCCCTCAAAGACATCCTACGGTTTCCCCCAAACAGCTGTTAAGCCTGGTAAGCAGGCCTTGGCCTAGCTCATATTCTGTGTCTAGGTCAGGCTGGCTTAATACATCCTCAGACTTGACCTGCCTCTCCTGTCCCAGGGCCTTTGCTCCTGCTGTCCCCTCCTAACCGTTTGTCCCCACTGCACTTTCCTCAGCTCAAACATTACTGATGCGCTGTGTCCTGCACGTCCCGTAGCAGAGGTGATCGCTGTTTGTAGCACAGTGATTCTTCATAGGCTCTAGACCAGAGTCCTTGGTTCAAATCTCCGCTCAGGCACTTTGTAGCGGTGGGACCTTGGGCAGCTTACCACAACTCTGCCAAGTGCCATAGGAGCGATAATAGCTCCTTCATCCTGGGCTTTGGTGTCGGGGATTCAGAGACTGGGTGAGTAAGCACGAAGCAGGCCTCCATGCCTGCGGGGATTGGGGCGTGTATCTCTTTTACCTACTGAGTGCTAACCCCTGAGGGCGGGGACCATGCCTTCCCCACAGGCATCCCTTCCCAGCGCCTGGTGTAGAACAGCTATTCTATAAAGATGGCTTGAATCTACCGGGCCTGCTTAGAGATTAGAAGGAGAGGAGCCTCGGTACCAGCCCACAGTACTTGGCCCTTATGCTGGGCTCATCCTTGGGTAATTTTACCCCATTTTCACAACACCTTGACGGGTGGGTGTCATCACTATCCCCATTTCCCAGGTGAGGAAACTGAAGCCCAGAGAGGTTAAGTCACTTGCCAGAGGTCACACAGGAGCAGAGCTAGGAGTCAAATCCAGGAAGACTTCTAGGGAACATTAAACACTTCAAAAATCGTGTCTAAACTCAGGGACGGTTATCTCTGTGAGTGGGAGTGGGCTGTGCTCAGGCCCTTCCCATCTGTCTCTGCGCATCAGTTCTGGGCCGGGTTTGGGACCCAACTCAAATACCCACTCCTTCCTCCAGCCCTGCAGTTGGGGTCCCGACATACCTCTGGACCCTCAGAGAGGGGAGGCAGCCAGCCCCTTCTCCTGGTTTCGGGTCCCCCACTGTCCCAGCCGGGTCCAGCTCTGTAGTTCTCCTCTGTCTGCCCCCTGCTTACATGAGCGCAAGGCCTCCTAGCTTTTGAGACTCATTCCCCACACCTCCCTTCAGAGCTTGGCTTGCCTGGCCCTCTTTCGTTCCCTCACGTCCCACTTCTGCCACGAACTGCTGCCAACAGTCTTCTCCCCATGTCAGAATTCTCCCACGGGCCAGGGTCCGCTCCAGCGCTGGGCTGCAGGAACGGGGGGACACCGTGCTGACTACGTGGCCAGGCCCATGGTAAGCACTCCAGCCTCACGGGAGCCTTGTGGAGTGGGGTCTCTTGGTAGCTTCAGCCTCCAGAGGAGCAAAATGAGACACAGAGGGTTTAGCAACATGCCTGGGGTCAAAGGCTTGAAGCAGCGGCCCGGATTTCAAACCCAGGGGCCACTGTGGCCACTGACCACGCTGTCTCTGAGGAGGCATCTCTGCCAAGTTGGCAAGGCCAGCCTCTCGTCTCTCTTGGCCTTCTCTCCTCCTTGCTCTGTGAGGCCTCTTCCTCTGGTTCTGCTCCTGAGCCCCTTGGCTGCTCTTTCTCCAATGCCCTGGAGGCTGCTGTGCTCGCTGCTCCTGAAATGGTAGACCCCAAGGCTTCATGCTCGACCTCCCTGCCCTCTGGGCCCTCCCTGGTGTCTGCACCGAGGCTGTGACTTCAGGCTGTCCGACACAAGGGACTTGGGCATAATAACACCCCTGCTCGCTCTCTCAAAGAGTGACTGTGAAGGTCAAAATGTTGACCGGGATAGGCTTTGCAAACTGTAAAGTGCTGCTGGGCAAAGTTGTCAGCGCTGTCCCCATTACTATGATGGGCTCCATCCAGAGGTTGGTTCCTGGTCCCCTGTTCTGAGCGTTCTGGGAGTGTGTCATTGGCACCTGAACGTAGCATGCCAGAGCTGGAATCTGGAAGCCTGCGGATAGACTGTGAAAGTACCCAAAGCCATGCGGAGTCAGAAGCCGACAGGCCTTTTCCAAATGGAACCGTGGAGACAGAGAGACTGGCCGAGCAGTTAGCTGGCTGGGCCGCCTCTGGGCCATTTCCTGAGCCTCCAGGGACGGTCAATGGGTGCGATTGCTTGGACAGCTGGCCGCCTCCATGGCAGGAAAGGGAGCTGGTGAGACACAGCAGCACAGAGCACTGACCAGAGCGGGCCGCGTGCCCAAGTGTGTGAGCACGTGGCTCCTGCAGATGCCGGAAGGGCAGGAGGACAGACGCTGAAGTCAGCAGATGTGGATTAAGAGGCCGACTCTGAACAGAAGGATGTCTCTGATCCACCAATGCCACCTCCCAGCCCTCCTGTATCCCGAAAGAGAGTTTGGACATCCTGCTTGCAGGGAAAGATTCTTAAACTCTCACGAATTGAAGCTTTGTCATGGGGGAGGGGCAACAAAGATTGTGGGGAGAAGAAAACCGCTTTGGGGTTAGACAGACTCAGAAGAAGATACTGGAATGTGTTCAGTCGTCCCTCAGAGCGCTGGCCCCTCACCTGTCTGGTGGCCCTCTCCTGTCCTCTCAGACTTCAGTCGTCAGCACGTACAGTTTCCGGAGGGGGGTACTGAGGCTCAGTTCCATGAGTTAACAAATGTGTTTGGTACAACATGGCTATTAAGAAGGCAGCGTGGGATTAGAATTCACATCGCTTTTCTCCAAATCCTGCTCCCCTACCTTCTGGCTGCCTGGCTTTGGGAGAGCAAATGAGCTTGGCTGAGCCTCTGTTTCCCTGTCTGTAAAATGGGATGAATGACCGACCTCAGAGGGCTTAAAAGTGCCTTAAATGAGGTGATGCAGACAAAACACGGGATACGGCCACAGAGCAAATGCTCAGCAGCTGCTGGTGGTTATTGCTACACGAGAGCACACTATGAATGAATGAATGAATGGATGGATGAATGAATGAATGACTTAGATGTCCTCCTACCCTCTGTGGGGGGATAAGAAGCTCTCCTTGCAAGAAACCCAAGACACAAAGACAGTTGCCTTTAGCTGAAAATGAAGTACCCATGGAAGCGGTGTATGGTCGCGGAAGAACCGGCTGCCACTCCCTCTGCGTTATTCACACTCCGAAGCAGAGAGAGGGCTGGCTCCCGGAGCCGACCAGCCACCCGTGACCATCTTTCTGGCAGTGCTGACAAGGTGGCATTTTTGTGATGATTATGCAAGAAACCTTTCCAATCCCTGGCCCTCTGCTCCAGCAGAAAGCTTTGAATTTTATGGAACTGCTGGGCCATAGCCATCTCTCCTCTGGCGCTGGCTCACCCCGCAGGCTTCGCGGCCATCCCCGGGGTCGTCCGAGAAGCACTTTGCTGAAATGATCACCCTCTGCTCACTGCTTGAGAGCGAACAGATGTGTGCCTTGGGTGACAAATGGCCCGAGACCTGGGGACGCTGGAGTGGTAATAGAGGCGCGGGCGTCTTGCTGGACCACGGCCAGGTCGGTGCTGCGGGCACCGTGGTGAACACAGGAAACGTTAGAACGTTCTCTGCTTTCACAGCAGGACATGCGCGAGCCTCCCCGGTCAGAGGCTGGGGTTTCGGCTGCCGCGGCGCTCCTGCATCCTGCTGCGGGCTGCGGATAGCTGCCTACTTGTGGGTCTGGGTCCCTAAGTGTGGATGCACTTGGGGCTGTTGGGCAGATCACCGCACGGAGCAGAGGAGTTTAGTGGATCTGAGCTCGGGCTTGGGGGGCAGATAAACCAGATGGGCCCCGACGCCAACACTCTGTCGCTCTTCTTATTGGTATAGCGGGCTGTTCGTGTCCTGGGAAGATCGTTCTCCTCTTAACTAAACAATCCCCCGCATCCTTCAGATGCCCGGCTTAGCTGTCCCCTCTCCTGCTTTTCTGCACATCTTAGCGTCCTTGGGCTGCCATAACAAAGGGCTACAAATTTGGCGACTTAAAAGGAGAGGAAGGTATTCCCTCATGGTTCTGGAAGCCGGAGTCTGAAGTCGAGGCGTCGGCAGCCCATGCTCCTCCAGAAGGCCCCGGGAGAGAGGCCTTCCTTGCCTTTGGTAGCTTCTGGTGGTTCCCGGTGCTCACAGGCTCGTCCTTTCTTCCCTCGGTGTCTTCTTTGTTTCTGTTCTGACGATACCCGTCCCCGGAGGTAGGGCCCACGCTGATCCTGGAGGGTCTCAACCTGAGATCCGCACCTTGATTACCTCCGCAGAAATTCCAGATAAGCTCACATTCTGTGGCTACGAGGGGACGATCTGTCCAACCTGCTACACTACGCTTTCTGCGTTTGCTTGAATGCCTGCGAATGGGTTAGAATTACGTTTGTTCTATGTTCTAACCACAGCAGCTCAATCCACCAAGGGCTCGTTGTGCTGTTGTCAGAACCCTCCGGAGCTTGGGAGCTTCCGGGAGCCACTGGGCACTGGGCTTCTCCCAGTGTTCCGGTGACACGTCCCAGTGTATCTCTCATCTCTGTGGCTACAGGAAGGCAGCTGCGTCTTTGGGCACCAGGGCTGCACCCAGACAGGGCGAAGGAGGAGGACGAAGGTCAAAGAGTAAGGGGTCTGCTTCTCCAGAAGCTTCTCTGCAAACCTCACTCCGGGATGTTGGTTTACATCTCATGGACCGAAACCATGTTCCTGTTCAGGCTTCTTTCTCAGGGCACATGGTTATCCTACCCACATATGGGATTGTGGTAGAAAGAAGGAGGCGAGAATTAGGGATTAATAGACAAATCACAATATAACATAACATAACATAACATAATATAATATGCCACCTGGAAACAATTAAAATTCACATCACAGATCTGCATGTTATTATAGAATATCCACAATGTCCGGCTTAAAGGACACCCCCTAGTTTCTTTGTGGATGCCCCGATTTTTCCCAGCCTTGTCCCTCCTGGTGTCATAACAGCTCCTTTCTAGACACCGGGGCTTACCTCTGGGGGTGAGGAGGGCCAGGATGTGGGCATTCTGGGGAACCCCGGGGACCAGAGCGGCGTCAGACATGGCAGGAGCTGCTGCTGGTGGCAATGCTGCTGGAAGGAGTTCGCACAGGGACCGGGAGCTGGTGAGCACACCAAGGGGACAGCAGAAGCCTGCAGGAGGGACATTAAATGCAAACCAGTCTCCTTTGAACCTGGTGACACCAGCACATGGCTTTCCCAAGGTGGCGTTCGGAACACCGGGCTGGGTCAGGATGGAGAGAATAGAAAGAATGACCTGGAAACCTCTCTGCTTTTTTAGGACAAGGCACCCTCTTTGGGTCTGTGTTGGGGTGACATCTGTGCTCAGCGGCTATCTGGAGAGAGATAGATTCAGTAATGTAGGGAGCAGCCAGCGGGAGGTTAATGGATTTATAATGACCTGTAAGTCAGCCCAGGTCACAGCATCTCCGCGTTGGAAGGGACTCCCTGTCCAAGGGAACCTGCCTGCTGATGCACGAGTTCTCTCAAAAAGTCGCCTCGTCTCTGTTTGCATGCCTGTCAGGAAAGGAGGCCCACTGCCTCAAGGCATAGCCCGTGTCATGTCCAGGAGTTCAGGGGGTAGCTAGGCTTCTTGAGGTTTAGGCTCCATGAATCCCCCAGTTGGTCCCGATTTTGTCCCTGTGGAACCACACAAAATAAACGCAATTCCTGTTCAGGCTACGCTCCTGCCTTCGATTATGGAAAAGCTTAACTCCTCTGTATGTTGATGTTTTGCTTTCTTGCTTCCTTGTGAATGTTCTTTGATTTCATGTTTATTTCCTTCACTAGGATATATTAAGCCCCTCCTTCGTGCCAGGGACTGTGTCGGTGCTGGGGGTCACAGCGCTGAGTGAAGTACACGTGTTTCCAGCTCTCAGGAAACTTCGCGACCGAATGGGGAACCTAGGTGGGGATGCTGATTGAGGGGAAATTCACACGACGTACAAGGAACCGCATAGAGTGAATGGTTCAGCGGCATCTAGTGCATTCCCAATCTTGTGCAACTACCGCCTCTCCCTGGTTCAGAATTTTCCATTCCTGCAAAAGAATACCCCCTATCCACTCCCCTTTTCCATCCATTCCCTGGGCAACCTCTAGTCTGCTTTATATCCATATGGATTTATCAGTTCTGGATCTCTCTTATAGAAGGACGTTGTGCGTCTGGCTTCTTTCACGGACCATCACGGGTATAAGGTACCTCCTGGCTGTAGTACGGGTCGGTGCTCTGTTCTTTTCTGTGGCCGGGTACCATGCCATTGTATGGATGCACTGTGTCCTAATGGATACACGTGTCTGTCTGGACACGTACTCTCATTTCTCTTGGATCTATTCCTGGGAGTGGATTTCTGGGGTGTATGGAAATGCCATGTTGAACATTACAAGGAGGCGCCATGCTGTTTTCCGTAATGACTATACCATTTTATGCTCTCACAATCAATAGATGAGAGTATTAACGTCTCCACATCCCTGCCAGTAATATTATTTTCATTTTCTTGATTAAAGCCATCCTAGGGGGTATGAAGTAGTTTCTCAGTGTGTTTTGAATTTCTGTCTCCTTAATAACCAATGATGTTGAGTGTCTTGCCCGTTCTTTTGCCCATTGGTATATATTCTTCGGAGAAATGTCTTTCAAGTCATTTGTTGGTTTTTAAATTGGGGTTTTTGTGATGGTTAATTTTATGTGTCAACTTCACTGGCCCAGATATTTGGTGCCCAGATAGTGGGTCAAGTATTATTCTGGGTGTTTCTGCGATGACAGTACATTTAAATCAACAGACTGAGTAAAACAGATTGCCTTGCCTAATGAGGGTGGGCCTCATCCAATCAGTTGAAGGCCTGAACAGAATGAAAAGGCTGCCCTCCCTGAGTAGGAGAGACTTCTTCAGCCTGAGGAGGTAGGGGGAGTAGGAGGAGAATGTGAACTCTGAATCCAGGCTCCTCATACTTTGAATCCTGGCTCTGTCCCCCACCAGGCAAAGAGCGGGGTCCAGCAAATGTGATCTGGAGTTTTGGCTAAGCAACTTAGGCTCCATGTTCTCATCTGCATAATGGCCATGATGAGTGTACCTGGCTTGAGTGCCACCACCCCTGGGGAGACTGCCTTTGCTCCTTAGGAACCTCAGAGCTGGCCATAAAACTCCAAATGTGGCTACTTCTTCTACCACTTCCCGGGGTGGTACAGGAAGAGCAGAAACAGAGGTAAGTCAGGTGAGAGCGCTTTGGACATGGTTTAGAGTCCAGACTGGCTGCCCAGGCCTTTCTCTGGCTGGGCTGAAGGAGGAGGGTACAGAGTCAGAGGGCACTGGACTTCCGTCCCACATGCTGAGGCCCTCGCAAACAGCCTCCTGATTCTTCCGTAAGCTGGACTAGCAGGTTCAACCAACTCAAATCTTTCCAGGCTAATTGTCCCTGTGGAGTGGCGGCACAGACACTGGATGGAGGTGGGGGGGGGTCTTCACTCGGGCAGGCAGAGCCAGAGGAGGCCAAACTTTTGAAAGAGGTCCAGTAGTTACTGTGATGATCCCATGAGGTGATGCTTCTAAAACGCTCAGCTGGGTTGGCTACAAGTCAGGCAAGCAAAAATTACTCGTTGACTGTGCGCGTCACTGTTTGTTGTTTACGGTTTTATTAGTTGTGTGATTTGGGCAAGTTCTCTTTTTTTCACCTGTAAAATAGAAATTGCTCCCTTCCTTGGAGGGTTCTGGTGGTGATTAAGAGGTGTATTTACAAAACATCTGGCACATCGTAGGTGTTCAGAGGAGGAAGAGGCAGATTTGGAAGGCGGCTCGGTCCAGCCAAATCCATGGCTGGAAGAGGGGATAGTCTGAGGCCCCGACTTTTCCCACCCTGCCTCCCCACCTCTGACCCTTCCGGCTCCCTCTTCTCCCTTATCTGCGTGTTCTCCAAGCTCTAGGACATTCAATCCATCATTCAGCCCTTGGCCCGCATGCTGGCTGCTCCCAGCTCTTATCAAAGGCCAGTCAGGCTCCTTCTCCCAGTCCCAAACTCCCTCCCTCCAAGTCCCCAGCCTCTCCAGGACAGAAGTGAGATGGAGATAAGGTCTGAGCAAAACAGGAAGAAACGGAGGTGGAGTTACTTTGAGCCTATGGGCAAACAAAGAGGGTGGTGACCAGGCGTCAGTGTGACTCTGGCTGGAGGCTGGCGGGTGCTGGGCTAGGAGGACATCTGTCCTCTGTGCCCCTCTCCTTGCTGGGGAGGAAGGTCTTTATGGGGGAGACCCTGAGGCAGGGTGGGGAAGCAGGAGGCTGGGGTCCGGTCCCTGTTCTGCTCTGCACTTGTGGTCTTCAGCCGGTATTGGCCACGTCTGGCGTCTGTGGCCACATCGGCATCATGGCACCTTTTTGTGTCGTAGGCCCTAGAATCCAGCCAGGAACCCCATGGACATGGCCCTGGGCATCTTATGATCTCTGGGAGACGTGGGTGTGAATTAGGTACCGTACCTGTTTTCCCCATTTCACCTGCAGCAGAAGTTCAGATCCTCCAGCCCCGGCTGGGGTGTCCACCCGGAGGAGGGGGGTTCCCAAAAGGAATAAGACTGAGGCAGGGAGAGTGGCGGGAAGGGCAGAAGGGTCTAGGCTGAGGGGGCAGCTTGGTAGGGAGCAGTGGAGGACTGAGGGAGAAGGCAGAGATGGGGAAGGGGTGGGGGGGGGAGCTGTATTTGGGCAGGGAAGGCTGGGCTTGGATTCGGGGTCCTAGTCTGTGAATGGGGCAGTCCCAGGGCAGTTTGAGGCAGAACAGTATGATTTGATCTGTTTCAGAAAGAATGGTCATGGATTGGGGAAGGGAGCAGAGGCCAGGACACGGCCTAGGAAGCCACTGCGGCGGGCCAGGGGACAGGGGAGCCGCCACCAGCAGCTCTGAGAGCTGGCTTAGAGCCAGCTGAGTTCCAGGTGGTAAGGGTCCCAGCCCGAGTTATAAACAGTGACAGGGCGTATGGCCTCATTAGGAGAGAGGCCCCAGGTTTGAACTGGAGGCTTTTCACGAATGTGAGACCCTGGGGGCAGGGCTTGGTGGAGGGACCCCTGCCCGACCCTGTGACCAGGCTTGGCTTCAGGCAGTGGTGGCAAGGGTGAGGGGCTGGACGAAATCACGAGCTGTGTAACAGGAGGCAAGAGGAGGCTTGGTGACTGCTGGCCGGTGTGGTGTCACTTGTCATCACCCCCCCCCCACCAACGCCACTGTACTCCCTACCCCGCCCCCCCCAAAATGTGCCCTCCAGTCAGAGAAGCCATTTCCTCCTGGTCCTGCCCACATCCCCAGACAAAAAATCCTTTCCGAATGGAGGGCCCTCGAGCCAATGTCCTGTGTCCCCTTAGAGGTCGAACAGACCCGCTTTCAGACTTGCTTGGCTGCGGGGCCACGTGCTGCCCTGAGTCCGAACTGTGATGTGTGGGCTGTCACTCGCGTGTGCGGTGAGAAGCACTGAAAGCCACCTCAGGCCAGTGGGCTGCAGTGGGCGGCACTGCTCCTGACCTGCCTGTCCTTCTCGCACGGCCCTGCTCTGGCTTCCGGGGAGTTGCCGCAGCTCCCCAGCCTGGCCCTGACTCCTGCATGACACACGGCCCGCCCGGCACACGGCCCCTCTTCATCTTCCCCCGCCCTCAGCTCCCATGTTGGGCCTACCTGCCCCCTTGGAGCACACCTGGTTGGGCCCCTGGAGGGGTGGCCCTTCGGACCTGGCTGCTTTGGCCCACTTCCTAGCTCTGGTCCCGAGTCCCCTCCGAAGCCTGAGTCAGCTGACTCTGCGCGGTAGGTGGTGGCCTGTCCGTCCCCGCCCCTCAGCCTGAGCCCGGAGGGGGCCCCCTGCCCTGGCCTTGCCCTCAGTGAGGGCCTTCCCTGCTAGCCCCTCCCAAGACGACAGGGCAGGGCCCAGGGGCAGGGTCCGGTAACAAGCTGGGTACGGGGTCTGGAAACCTGACATAAGAGAAGAGAACACACCAGTTCCCTTCCCAAGGCTGTCATGGGAAAAAGCAGAAGGCATCCTGCAGGAATGTGGCCGTCCCCACTCCTGATTTCTGCTGGGACACCTCTCTCCAAGTATCAGGCCCTGCACCTTCTGTGGGCCCGAGCCCACCTGTCTTCACAGATGGGCTCCATCCGGGATGTGCCAATCAGGGCCTCCAGCCTTTGGGTCACAGTGACTGGTTCAGGGAGGGAAGCAGGCTCTGGAGGTGGCTGCCAGAGTTGAGGACCCTGGTTCCACTACTTAGACAGCAATTTGGGGCAAACATAGAGCTTCCCTGGGCCCATGTTGCTTCATCTGTACAAAGGAGACAGTGATAGCCCTCACTTATAGGGTTGTTGTCCAGATGGAATCATGGAAAGGGTTCAGCACAAAGGAAGTGCACAATAAATATTAGCTATTGATATTGATGCAACTAAATTTGGGGTCTTCTTGATGGAGAGATCGGAAGAGAGAAGTTCTTCTTTTTACTGGCTTTGAGCTGCTGGAGGAATCTTGCCATCTGACAATGAATCTAGCACAAAGGAACCCAGTCCTCAGAGATGTGGGAAGAAGGGATCTCACTTGAGTCCCTTGATCCAACCGTTCCTGAAGGCCTACCCCTGGACTATTCAGGCATAATCAAATTTGTGTGTGTGTGTGTGTGTGTGTTTTCCTTTTTCGCTTAAGTTACTCTGGGTTGGGCTTCTGTCATTTGTAACAAAGAGTCTTCAAGGCTGTCCATTCCTCCCTCCCTCCATCCATCCATAAATTCTGGCTGTATGGGTTTACACACATCACTTTCCTCACTAAGACTTAATTTCTGCATCTGTAAAGTGGGAGTTTCATCACCTACCTTATGGGAGTTTCAAAGATTAATGGGTAACCCATGCAAGGAACCATTCTCAGGACTACAGGCAGAGGAGGGCTCAGGAAATTTCCCTCCCATCCTATCTTTTCAGTCTAAATCCTGCACCACCCCTGCATAGGCGTGGGAAGCCAAGGCAAGCTCCACGCCCCACCAGACCCGGGGCCTCCCGAGCAGCAGAATCCGATTGGTTCAGCCTTTATTGTTTCACCAGCATTTTTCAGAAGAATGATGTCATTTGAGGGCCACAGGGGATGGGAGGAGTAAAAAATAACATAAACACACTGAACAGAAATGCAGGAGGGCAGCAAGAGGGGCTGACATTGGGTGTTTGGGGCAGAGGGGGGGAAGACCAGGGGCAGTCACAGCCTCTTAGCTTTCGGCCACCAGAGAGGAGAATTCTGCAAAAGAAGAGGACAGAGAGGTGAGTCAGAGGAGGACAGCGTAGGAGGACTCGCCGCGGCCTGGCCACTGGGCCCCGCACAGGGCCTCCTGTTGGTTCTCCCACCTGCTGCAGACCCAGAGTCATGGAATCAGTGAGTGTGGGGAGGAATGAATGAATGAATGAACGGAGGAACGAACGAACGGGAAGTGGTGAGCCTACCGTCTCTTTTGTTTTGCTTTTTAGACATTTGGATTCCAAGGTAGTGAATACACACAGTTATATTCATGTTAGCTGTGCAGTGTAGTGATGTCATCTACCACGTCCGTATCCCCCTCGGTGCCCACCCGGAGAAGTGTTCTCTTAGCGTGCCCGCCACCTCTCTTGCTCATAATTTCCCGCCACCCACAAATTCCTAATCGTAACTACAGTGAGAACAGCAGCAGGCATCTGACGGGTTACCCCACGCCAGGAGCTATTCTAAGCACTTGATATTCAAGATCTTGTCTGACTCTGACAATGATCTCGCGATACGCGCGTGGTCTTCATTCCCATTCTACAGATGAGGAAGCTGAGGCTCAGAGTCCAGCCGTCTTTATGGGGCCACACAGCTCGTGACGAGCAGAACCAGGGCTTAGACCCAGGTCTGTTGGAGCCTCTTGGGACCTGGACCTCTTCCTTAGCTCCTTGTCTAGTTCCTCCCCGGCTGCCTACCAGGATCACCAGCAGAATTCCAAGAAGACACAGATGGCCAGGCCCTCGCCCTAGGATTTGTGACTTAGGAGGCTCCGGGTCAGGGAGGAGTTCTTTTAGCGGTTCAGAGGGGATTCCGGTGAGCAGCTTGGTGCAAGGATCGCTGTGCCTTCTTCCTCCTCAGGGGGCCGAGCTAGACTCTGGAGGAGACCAGAACAAGGGACATCTCCACGCAGGTCAGACAGGTGGGGGAGTGCAGGTGCTCAGAATGAGCTAGGCCCTGTCTCACACAGCGGCTCATGGAGTCCTACCCATCCTGCAGGAAACTGGGAGCTAGTCCCATTTTACAGAAGGGAACACTGAGGCCCAGAGAGGAGAAGTGACTTTTCAGAGCCTCTGAGGTCCTAAGGGGCTCAGCTGGGACTCAAGCTCTGGGGTCAGGGTCTCTCTACAGGGTTTGCCCCTCCCGCCCCAGGAGCGTCTCCCTGCCTCACTTCATTGGATATGAATTGGTGTCAGAGATTGGTGACAGCACTAGGGGGAGATCCCATGTCCCTCTACTGAATCCCACTCTGCCTACATGAACAAAGGGATGGCCCCGACCAGGTAAGGGGAGACACAGGGGAGCCGAAGATGATCTCTGCCTTGAAGGAGCTTCTGACCTAATCAGGGAAGAAACAATCCTCGGCAGGACAGGCTCCATGCTGCTGGCCTTCTGGCTGAATCTCCGGTGTGCCCAGCCCATTCCCACCTCAGGATCTTTGCACCTCCTGTTCTCTCTGCCTGGTGTGTTCTCAGACTTCCCACGGCTACCTTCTTCTCACTCACCAGGTCCCAGCTCCGATGTCACTCCCCTGGGGCCTTTTCTGACCTCTCTAGCGACAGCAGTGACCCTCCTCTACTAGGATCCTTTTTGCTGTCATCAGTTTTTATTCTAGTCATATAGCACTTACCACTCTCGAAATCCTTTTGAGTGTGTTCTTGCTTATTCATTTGTTATCTGCCTCTCCCACTGGGGCACAATCCTGTCTCTCTGGAGAGAGCCCACTCCCCTCCTTCCTGCTTCATCCTACCACCTGCCTCCCAGCCCGACACTGAGGGACCGTGCGTGTTTGTGAATGGCCCAGAGACTTCACTGCCACGGGGAGAAGAGGTGCACCTCTACTTAAGGTGTCACCAAAACTTCAGAAGGAAGGTGGCTTCGGATGAAGTCCTGTGAGAGGGAGCAGGAGCCCACAGGAGAAAGCAGACTGTGGGCAAGGGATCACAGGCAGTGGCTTTTCATGGGGCAGGCTCAAGGGGACAGGTTTAGGAAGAACCCAGCCTTGCTGGGCTCGTGACCTGCGTGATAGGGCTGGCGCTCCAAACAGGCCTGGGGCCCTGAGTCTGGCTCCACCACTTATGGGCTGTGTGACCTCAGACAAATCTCCTGGCCTCTCTGAGCCTCACTGTCATCATCTATAAAAGGAAGAAAAGTCAGCACTGCTTCTTGAATTGGGAGATAGTCAGAAGCAAGGGGCTGGTGCACAGGAGGTCCTTGTCTTCCCCCCTACCACCCCACCCAGTGAGCTCCTCCTAATGGTGGGGTCCTTGCTATGACAGTCACAGGGGCTACCACTAAGCAGTGGGGGCTTCTGAGGCCTTTCTTTGGAGTAAAGGGGGCCCAGGGAATGCTTGCCCCGTTGTTTTTCTCTCCAGGAGACCAGAGAGGACAAGGAGGAGTTTGCCACCCTCTACCACGATGCTCTCTGAGAAGCTGTGTCCCCAGCCTGCTGGAGAGTGTGGGGCCCCAGGCAAGTCCCCACTGCATCTAGAAAGCTGAAAGTTAGGGGTCCAGGCCCTGCCTGGCGTGTCTGCTGGGAAATGTGCCTCTCTGGGTGTGGGTCTGGGTGTCAGTCAAGGCAGCAGAGGTAGGGGGCAGTAGAAATTCATTGGGAGAGACCCGTGAAAACGGAATATGAAGTGGCCTCAGAAAGGCCACCAGAAGGACTGGGGCTCCTTAAGGGGAGCAATGCCCTCCCCAGATTTTGAATGAAGCACATATGTGCCCCCCACCCCTGATTCCATGCAACCTCATTGTATGCCTCCTGTGCCGCGGTCACGTGCAGTGGTAGCCCTGGGGGATGCTGCGTGTGGGGTATACGGAAGCCACCGTGCTGTCGTTACGGCTCTTCTGTAAAGCAAACGTCGTTTCCAAATAAAAAAGCGAAAAAACTAACATCAACCAAACCAAACACAGGCTCCCACCGCGGGATTAATGGGTGGGATCCCTGCCAGGCGGAGGGACACGTCCCCGGGCTCCTTCTCTTCCTGGGGTGTGAGCTGGAAAGTGGACACCACCCTCTGCTGTTCCCAGGCTGTCCCTGAGGGCAGGAAAGGCAAGTGACCTGGATGTGGGGACCTAGGTATTGACTCAAGGTGGCAGAGAGAGAAGGTCCTCTAGCTGGTCCCGAACACCCACGGGGCCACAGGCGGAGTCGTAACAGCGAGGAGCAGGGATGGAGCCCAAACACCGAATACTCCAAAAATCCCTCCCAGGGGCCAGGGACACAGTGTCCGGTTCCTCAGCTGGGAGCTCCTGTGACTCTATAGCCCCTCGGTGAGTCAGGCTGTTCTTCGGAGAGGTCTCTCATCAATATTGTCCATTTGTATACAATTTAGGAATTCTTATTTATTGAATGCCAAATGGGAAGCGTTTTACACATTACACACACACACACACACACACACACACACACATCTCGTTAAATTCTCATGACTCCTCCGTGAGAGGAGAGATGCTTTCGTCTGCATTTTACAGATGGGGAAACCGAGGCCCGAGAGCTAAGTAGCTTGCCCAAGATCACAGAGCAGACGTGAGTCAAGCTTCTGCTTTAAGGCTCCCTTCTTTACCCCGGAGCTTCCCGACCTACTTTGACCTAGGTGTAGAGTGACTCATGAACCAGCTCAAATATCCCCACCATCCGCGACTCTGTCACCTTACCCCCGTTTTATTTACTTCATGATACTTTGCACTCTCTGAAATGAGCTTATTTATGGACTGACTTCCTTTTGTTGGTCTCCCCTTTACTAGAATGTAAACCCCAGGAGGGCAGGGAAGCCCAGCTTGTCCACCACTGTCCTAGCAACAGATTAGAACCTAGTGCTAATAAACAAATGGATGGACGGACAGACAGATGGACAGACGGCTCATGAATGAATCCTCCATGGGGTTTAACAAATTCCGACTAGCCTCATATAATTCTCACATCGGGCGGTGATTCCCATGTTGCAGATGGAGAAACAGAAGGCTTGGAGACGTGAAGGGTCAGGGTCATGCAGAAAATAAGAGACAGAGGAACGATTTGGCCGGTGGTCCCGGGTACACCCCCTGCATGAGTGTGGAGAGGCCGTTCCTGATCGGGCTGAGGTCCCAGGCTGGGCGCGGCAGGAACTCTCAACCTGCCACTGAATCTGGAAAACTGGCCAGGGCCGATGTAGCCTGTCCTTGGGCACAGAGTTCGCTCTGCGAACTCCTCTGAGATAAAGGAGATATGAGTCTGTCTACCTGTGCCAGCTCACGGAGAGATTGTCAAGAGGGAAAGTTGGTCCTTACAGTTTCCCGACCTGCACCAACCTCCCTAAGCCTCCCCCTAGAGATCACGGTCCTGGGGCTGCTCGTCGGCAAAAAGCCATTTCACCGCCTTCACGCTAGATGATGGCATTTGGTGCGATCAGCGCGAAGGGGCCCAAGGAATGCCAACCAAGGGACGTTCCGGGGGCAGAAGGTCAGGCCTTTTGGAGCCTGAGTGGGAGGTCTCTTGGACCCGTGGGGTTTCCAAAAGCCTCTGAAGACAGACCCCTCTGCCCACCCTGGGATCTACTCTGAAGTGGGCAGGACGTCACAAAGGCCACGTGCCCTGGCTTTTTGCAGAGAACACTGCATTCTAATTTTATCCTCCCGGAAGCTGGAGCAGGGCATTTTGTAGACAAATTGAGGGCAGCAGTCACCTCTTCTGGACCTTTCGTAGGTGCCTCAGGGCAGAGCTCTTAGCAATCAGCCAATTAACAAACAGCCCTCTTCTGGGGAGGGGGAGCCTCCTCTAAAATGTTAGGTTTCTCCTTAAAGAAAAACAAATGAGCAGACATACAAAGTCCTGCAAAGTCTAGGTCACCTGATTGGTGGTAGGATGCTGGGATGTGGAACGGGGACCGGGTGCGGACCTTGGTTCTGCCTCCTGCTCACGTCTTGCTCTCCTCTGTGCAAGGTCAGGTCTAGAAGACACCTTGCCAGCTCTCCCACAGGGCCTGGAGCAAGGGCTCTGGGAGTCAGCTCCCAACTCCCACTTTTGCTTCCATGACCTTGGACTAGAGCTACTTCACCATACTGTGCCTCCGTTTCCCCACCTGTAAAGTGGAGCTCTCTGACTCATTCGAAGGAACCCGCACTAAAGCTCTTTCCCCAGGCCTGACACGTAGCCAGCACTCAGCATTTGGTAGCTGTTGTGATGCTTCTACTTGGGGTGCCTGGGTGGCTCAGTCCGTTAAGCATCTGCCTTCGGCTTGGGTCATGATCCCAGCCAGAGTCCTGGGATTGAGCCCCACATCAGATTCCCTGCTCGGTGGAGAGTCTGCTTCTCCTTCTCCCTCTGTTGCTTCCCCTGCTTGTACTCTGGCTCTATCTCTCTGTTGAATAAATAAATAAAATCTTAAAAAAAAAAAAAAAAGCTTTCTATAGCTAAACTTATGTGAAACCAAGCCTAGGAAATGCCTGTCTGCTGCCCGGCACAGAGTGAACGAAGGCCGAGCAACCGGCACCATGACATTTACTATCCTGCACGGGAGCTTTTACCGCCCCTGGCCCGTCCACCCCCCCCACCCCCCGCCACCATTTCCTGTCCCCACCTGGCACCTGGAGCTGGGTCTGATTCTTGTTCCTTCTCTTCCTGGCTGGATGACCTCCACTCACCACTTCACTCCCGTTTGTGAAGGGGCATGATAACGTCTGCTTGCCCAGCAGTTGGGAAGGCCAAACGAGCAAAGGCAGAAAGATGCCTGGTCTGTAAGTTTTAGTTCCCTCTCCCTTGGAGCTCCCCTCCAACCGGTGCAGGCTGGAGCTTCAAAGTGGCACAGAAATCCCGGAGACAAGGACGTGAGCAGCAGAGGTTGGGGGGGATGCCTGAAGAGCAGGCAGCTGACCTGCCCCAAGTTTCTGGCCCCGTCTAACCCACTGAGTTAGGCCCCCACCTTCTGCTTGCCCATCCATGGAAACTCAGCCTCTGACTCCCAGCTTCCAAGTCTGTAAAATGGGGATAGGACTCTGGAGAGGACCAGATAAGGTAACCAAGTGAGAAGCACCAGGCTCAGGGGGGCCTGGCACACAGCAGGAGCGCATCTAAATCAAGGCTCCCCATGGAGATGCGAGGGCCCGTGTTCCTCCGTGGGGACCCAGAGTCCTGGGCCCCTGGGGTGGGGCAGAGAGGGTCGGGGAGATGCGAGGGCTCAGTCCTCCCCTTCCCACAGGAAGCTGAAATTAGCCTAATTAGGTCTGCCCCAGTCCCAGCACCGAGGGGATTGGACAAATTTAGAAGCCCTTGACAGGTGAGACCAGCACATGCTGACGGCCCCAAGTGAACCTGAGACAGACATTGAGTCAGTGCTTGGAACCGACTTCCCTTCCCTCTGTCGTGATGACCAGGACGGAGGCACCGGCCCCCGGTTTATCACCTCGCCTCTAAATAGCTCCTGGGCCGGGCTCCTTATAAATTGGTACTGCAAACAGGGATCACTTTCCCACCCGGGGGAACGGAAGGCAGGGTCATCTGGGGTCAAGCCAGATGGCCACGCGGAGCGGCGTAAACAGTCCTGGGGGCTCCCTCTGTGCCAGGCCTTGCCCTCGGTGTCATCCTGTTCCATCTGTGCTGGCTCTCTTGTCCCCACTTTACCAACAGGGAAACTGAGGCCGCGAGTCACTCAGCCAGGAAATTCTAACTCAGGAGGACTCACCTAGGGTGCGTCCCTCTCTCTCTCTCTCTCCAAGGTGGGGTTCTGACTCCCGCCCTGACCCACGGAAGCAGGAGAGGGATGGATGGAGAGGGGATGTCTTCTCTCCTTCCTCCCCATGGCTCCTCCTCCCAGGAAGGCAGGTCCCTAAGAGCGCTGCTTCCTCTCCCTCTGCTCTGTCATATCTAGCTGCACAAAGGCCGGAGAGAGGGAGCGTCCGTCCACTCACGAATTCAAGCCAGCATCTCACTAAGCCCGGGAACCATTTATAACCTGAATGTCTCCACGCAGCTGACGGAGGGAGTGGCAGAGTCAGGAGACACAGGTTCCGTTCCGCCAAGGGTTTCTGTGTGACCCCGGCACAGCCCCCACCGGGCTTCAGTTGCCACAGCTCTCAGTGGGGAATCACAGACTCTGTCCCCTCCCCGACCTCGTGGGGCCAGTGTGAAGATGCAGGGAGATGGGACAAAATGCTGTACACCTTAGGGCTCTGCCACCAGGACCGCGGCTGGCTCTGATAGGCTCCTCCTGCCTTCCCCAGAAACCAAATCCCACCGGGGCTGGAGGGCTGGATGTCCTCTCCTGCGCTCCCTGTCATTGTCTTCTATCTCAGACCCCATTTCCAGTCCTTCGAGGACTGGTGTTCCATAGGGGTTTTGAGGCGGCTTCCGAGAGAAAGCGCGCATGTAAAATAGGAGGAAAGGAATAATTTCCAGAACACTCACTTCATGCAAGAAACAGCCCTGTGGGGTGGGCATTTTTGTTCCCACTTTGGAATGAGGAGGTGGTTGCCTCGGGAGAGAAAAGGGCTTGGCTGTCTCCACCACCGCATTCTGTGGGTTGGATCTTCCGCCGGGCTTCAGGTGTTTTGGCCCAAGGGCTTACTCCCTCACTCCTTGCCTGCTGGACACATGAAGTGGGCTGCTTAAGGATAAAAGAGAACAGATTTTGCCGGAAGGAAGCAGAAAAAGCAAATGGCCTGAGGCATGTGAGTGGAGGAGATCGCGGTGGTCCAGCCATAATTATGATGAAATTTTTCAGCATCAGAAGCAAAAAGTAAACCACAGGCTCTTGGGCTGGAATAGGCTGGAAGCCTTGGAAACAGGACCCATCGCCAGAATCAGGTTTCGGGGAACGAGTCACAAGGATCCTGTGTGTGTATATGTGTGTGTGTGTGAGAGAGAGAGAGTGTGTGTGTGTGTGGGGGGGAGTACAGATCTTGTCCGTGTGTATGTGTGTGTGTATGTGTGTGTGTGTACAGGGTGTGCAGCTCTTGTCCGTGTGTCCGGGGTGTCCAGATCCCGTCCGCAGCAGGGCGGGGAGCAGTGGGCCACCCGGAGTCAGAGTGTAGGGTCTGGAGAGCCCGGATGCTGACTGGCCGTGTGACTGGCTGATTGGCCAGTCGCCCCACTTCCGGGTCTCGGGTTGCGGGTCCGTGGACTGAGGGAGTATCTCGCGGCAGCTGGGAGCCGCGTGCAGCTGCACCAGCTCCATGAGCTAAGGCTGGGGCGCAGTGCCTGGCGCGCAGGACATGCCGCACGGGCGGCAGCCGCTGGTCCTGCCAGCCTGCACGTTCCACACGGGCGGGCACTGCGAATGGAGAGCCCGGGCGGGGGACACATCTGTATGAGAGGCGGGGGACCGGGGGGCCTGGCTGGACCTCTGAGCCTCCTTCTTGGCTCTGCGACTGAGTGGGCCTGCACACTGAACCCCTCAGTGCCTTGGCGTCCTCATTGTAGAAGGGGAAGGGTGATGGCACCCATCTTCTAGGATTATTATTCTAGGATCAGAGTATGGTCCCCGGGGCACCAGCCCCACCGAGGAATTTGGTGGAAGCGTGAACACTTGGGCCCCACTCCAGACGTAAGGAATCAGAAACTCGGGTTCCGGCACAGCCATGTGTGTTGTGAAAAGCCTCCAGGGACTCTGATGTTGGCTCCAGTGTGAGACCCACCAAAGTGAAGGGCAAACACTTGAAAAGGAGCCCTTGCCTTAGCCGGCTCTCCTGTTATTTGTGCCTGGTTTTGTGACTGTGGCTGGGTTTGGGGGCAGCTTCTACCTCTGTCTAGCTTCTTTCTCCTTTCCTGCCTTAAAACTCTCCATTACCAGCTCTGCACCAGCCTCTCGAGGGTGGACTTCGAGAATCAATCAACCACATCTAAAAAAGTCTGGGCTTCCTAGAAGTAGTTGCCCCAGAGACGGGAATGCAAAGGGTTATTATTAGAACTCTGTCTCTCTATCCCCTCCCTTCAGTCTGGGGTTCTCAAGGACCTGGTAAGCATCACTCACCTTGAGAGGGCAAACAGTGGGAGATGAAGGTGGTCCTGCTTCTAGAATCCCCCAGCACCTGCTGCATGCAAGCCCCCAGCCCACACGGGTCTCCAGCCTTTGCCTGTAGACCTCTCCCTACACACCACTCTTTCTCATCACTGCAGCCCCAGAGCTGGCCACGTATTCATTCATTCATTCATTCATTCTTTCATTCAGCAAACTCCTTGTGCCCCTTCTGTGTGCCAGGTCCTATTCTAGGTGGTGGGGTCAGAACGGAACAAGACAAAATTCCTGCTTTTGTGGACCTGGCATCGCAGCGGGGGAGAGAGAAGCAGGCAATAAGTCAGTACATAAAATCATCTTAGGGTAGGTGCTCGCTGAACTCCATGAATGACCGGAGCACGCACAGGGCACGTGCTTCGATCCAGCACACGTGAGCTCAGATCCTGACCTTGCCTCTTCCAAGACATGAGGTTTAGGCAAAGCCCTAGCCTCTCCAAGCCTCGAGCCTCGCTGTCCTCATCTATAAAAGGAGGATAGTAATAGTATCCATTTCAGAGACAGCTGGGAAGATCGGGGGGTAAAATGCTGAGCACGGTGCCTGACACACAGTAAGTGCTCCGTGAGTTAGATGTTCTTGCTCTCATTATGCGAGATGGCCGCGGGCTCAGCTGGTCCTCTGCCTAGAGGTTTATTTGCTGGGGCATCTGTTGGAATCCCAGACCTGGCAGGGACCCCAGTGACTGGCTCCTGATTGTAAAGATCAGGCATCTGAAGGCCAGATGGGGCTCCGTGACTTGCCTCGGGTCCCACCAGGAGTTGAAAGCATCCTCCTGCTGCTGGGCAGGGCTCAGAACACTTTGCCTTTACAGGAAACAGGCAGGAAAGCATCGTGGCTGAAACAGAACTTTCCAGGGGACTGCAAAGTCCTCTGCCTCCCATCTCACTGCCTACCAGGCATTGTCACCCCATCCTTCCCGGCACCCTCCAGGAAAAGTACCATGTTTGGGGTGGAGGTGAGGAGGGGAGGTATCTGAATCTTCCATTCTCAAAAGTGTACCACATGGGGCCCTGCTGACTCTGGGGATCTGCGCCACCACCCCCCCCCCCAGCCCGTTTCTTCTCCTGCCCCATCCTGTTTCATTCTGCCCTGACCCCCAGACCACCCATCAGGTCATCCTGAGCTGGGAAGCGCTGGCAGACACCCCTGGGTTTGCATCCAGTGTGCCTGGGGCGCTGACGCTGCTCCTTCTGCATCAGCCCCTCCGACCTCCGTCCTAGGCGACGCTCGGGCAGGGTTCGGCACGCGTCACCACACTGCTAACAAGTCTCTTTTTCCACCTCCAGCCAAACAACCTTCTTGCCCGTTTCTAGACATCCCAAACCTCCCAGCCTTGTGCCTTTGCTGAAACCAACACCTTGCCCCGAGCTCTCCCAGGAACACCCCCAGCCCCCCTCCTCCGGCCAGCAGCTTCCTGTCCTCAGCCTCCCATATGCCTCCACACTGCCGTCTTGCCCTCTCCAGAAGGCTCCTCCGCACCCCCTAGGTGTTGGCGTTCCTTTGCGCGCATATACATGGAACTGTAAGCACCTTGCCGCTAGGATAGAAATAGCATCGAAGCCGCTGCTGGCCGAGAACTTGCAATGTGCTGGACGCTGGCTGCGCTTAACATGCTTTGGGTCATGGAACCTCACAGATGCCCGAGAGCCATCTGTTGTCATGCCCAGCTCATCGATGAGCAACTGGGGCTCAGGGCTGCTGAGCCTCTGCTCTGGGGCACCCAGCCAGGAAACAGGGCCTCTGGGAAGAGGGTTGAATTCATCTTTCCCTCCCTGACAGCCTGGCACTGGCTTGCTACTCAGGAAACGTCTGTTGGATCTGTTGGAAGAGTTGAGTTAGCTCTTTAAGACTGGAGATGGGCAGGGAGGGAGGGGGAGGGAAGCAGCCTAGGGTATGGCCTGGTTTTCCTTTATCATGTAGGTTGGTAGCAGCAGCCATCCATGAAGACCCCGCCTACTGCTTCCTGCCCAGCTCCGACCTACTGGCTGCCAATAAAAAGGGGAAGCAGGTCTGGAGGTTTGGGTTGGGGTCCCGGTGAGAACCCCATTCCCAGGTGGAGCTGTCTCAGGAAGGGGCATGGGGAGATGTGCCACTCGCCACTCACCGGACCCGCCAAGACCAGCCACCCATATCTCTCCAGCACTTTCTGCTTCGACTCCTTTAAAATCACCTCCCTCCTTCGCAGCCGCAGGAGAGACAGCTGACACTGGGATGCCAGGGGACTCGTTCTCCTGTCCTTGCCCAAGTTTCTCCATTTTCGTCTCGGGCATAATGCTTTAATCATGTACACCCACATTCAGAATCCTTTCAACTTTTCCAGAGCAATTTTGTGTCGATAGCCACTTAATTTTCACGATGAGCCCAACCAAGTCTTGGGATTAAACCGTGCACCTCACTTGCTGGGCACTGGAACTGGGTTGTAGAGAGGGGCCAGGCCAAGGTCATAGCTGGGGAAGTCCAGAGAGGAAGCAGAGCCTGGAGGGCTGGTCTTTACACTCAGGCAACAGATGTTTACTAAGTGCCTGCTTTGGGGGAGATGTGGGCTCTATACTGAATCTAAAAGGATGAAGACAACCTAGTCCCTATTTTTAAAAATTTAGGTAACAAACACATATATAGCACTGACTCCTGCCAGACACTATTCTAAACCCTTTACACATTAACACATCTAATGCTCACGACAGTTCCATGGGAGAAGGACTATCATTGTCCTCAGTTCAGAGATGAGACAACTGAAGCCCAGAATAGTTACTGGAGTTGCCCAAAGTCACACAGCCAGAAAGTGGTAGGGATTTGAGCCCATGAGGCCAAGCGCCCATACACAGTTTTCTCTTAGGTTGACAGGATGGATGATTACAAGATGAGACACAACTTGCTGGAAAGGGTTATTCCAAATCCCGGATCACTTACTTCTGTCCTACCTCTTTGAACAGGCTAAGCACCCCTGCCTCAGTTTCCCCACCTGCAAAATCGAGATCATTCTCAAGGCTGTTGGGATGCTAAGAAAGATAACGCTGCTGGGGTGTGTTCTGTGAATTCTGTGAATATTCGTTCTGAACGGAGAAGGATGCGGGATGGTGGACCGCCAGGCCCTCCTCTGTTCTGAGAGCAAAGCCCCAAAAGCAAGGCAGGGTTCAATACTCCTTTTCCTGATTCCCAGGTGATTGCCAGCTGGCTGTTTTTCCTGGCTTTCCTACAATGCGGGACGGGTATATTTGGGTGAAGCCCAAACAGGTTTTTGAAACCCGAAGTTACAGGATACCAGGACAAGATGCTGAGGATGATAGAAGATAAGGAATTTCCATCCCTGGAATTTGAGAAAGATAGGGTCCTTAGGGATCATTTGGCCTCATCTCCTCAGGTTACGGTTGGGAGACTGAGGACCAGAGAAGGACAGGGACGGCCCAAGGTCACACAGCCAGTTGGGCAGAGCCAGTACTAGAATCCAGGTGAAAGTGCAGGCAAAGTTCAGGGAAAATTCCAAATTCTCCTTGATTCCTTACATAGTAGGGAGGGGAAAAGAATCTGTTCCTTTCGGGTTGTTCAAATTCAGAAAAAAAAAAAAAATGTACCAGGTATTTTGCGTGTGTAACCTGGCTAGAGCTCTCGGCCTAATGCATTGCCTTTTCCTTCTAATCCTGGGGAGTGGGAGACCCCTCCTGTCCCTCTCATGTGACAGAGATAGCTCCAAACTCTTAGCATCCGAACATCCTGAGATCCACGATGTGCTCTGGTCCCAGGTCATGGCTACTTACCATCCACCCCAATCTTGCCGTCTCCATCCTTGTCTCCAGCGGCCATCAGTGTCTTGGTTTCTTTCGCAGACAGGTCTCTGGCATCTGGGGAGAAGCCCTTCAGGATGAATCTGGGGAGAAAAGCCGGGGAGGGAGTCATGTGGAGGTCACCTTGCAGGAACAGTGTCCGGATGGCGGGCGGGCACCTGTGCAGCGGCAGCGGGCAACTGGGAGAGGCAGCCGGCAGCAGGCATGCAGCAACTGTGCTGCGCCAGGCTGCCTGGGCTGTGGCTGTGCTTTAACGGGTGGGTGTGCAGGGAAGGACAGGCCGTCCTCGGCAAAAGGCGGGACCTCACTCCAGGCAGGGCACCTGCATTTGCTATTTTTTTCAGCCAACCCCACAAATGCAAAAGTGTCTTCTCTGTGCTGGGGCATTGCTGGAAATGGGGGGCCACAGAGAAGGAAGCCACCCAAAAAAATGAGGAGGAGGTGGAGTGCTCAGAGAGAGACCACACAGGGTGATGGATACACTGATGGGGGTAGAGAAGGGTGCTCAGAGGATGCATCCATCCCACCTGGGATGAGGGGGAAAACCAGGGAGGCTTCCTGGAGAAGGTGATGCCTGGAGGACAAGTAGAAGTCAGTGTGTATATGTGTGTGTGTGAGTAGGTAGAAGGAGAAGGTTCTAGACAAAGGGTATCCTTGCAAAATGATTTGGGGTGAGACTGATGGGTAGGGAGGTTCCTACGGAAAGATCTCTCTCCACACCCTCCCCCTTCTCTTTAGGACGAAATTCAAGGCCATCTTGGCCAGAGAGTGATGTAAGGCACAGCTGGGTGGGGAGACATGAGCCAGGTGCATTTTCCTAGTCATAATCTTCCCCTCCTCCGCTTTGTTCTCAGGACTTCTGAATCTCAGAGTTGGTTCTGCATCCCCCACTTGTCCAGACACTGCTTTAGCTGTGCTGGTACAGAAGTGGGGGCGGGGGGGTGCGGTCTGCAGGATGGTGGAGGGTGCCTTTGAGGCAAATGAAGAATCAATGAAATAAATACTCCAGCTAGCGCTCCCTGTCTTGCACATGACATTAGGCATCCAGAAAACCTGCCTCTTCCTGTGTGTTTAATTATTAAGTAGCCTCATTCCATTAGCAATATTAAGTGGCTATAATTTAACCTAGTTAGTTGCACTTTCTGCTGCCGATTTCATTCTTCCGGAAACAACAGTGGTGAAGCACAGATATTTTCTGCCAAATGTGCAGAGAGAAGGGGCAGATCTGATGGGCCCTCAGGAGCCAGAGTCCCAACCCCCACACCCTCTCAGGCTGGGCAGTCCCTGCAGGCCTCAGTTTACCCCAGCTCATCCTCCTCAATGAAGCCGCTCTTGTCTTTATCCAGGATGTGGAACACCTTCTTTACATCATCCGGGCTCTTCTTCTTCAGGCCGACCATTTGGAAGAACTTTTTGTGGTCGAAGGAGTCGACAGCTGTGGGGGCAGGGTGGAGAGGGTCTGGTTAAAATGAAGACAAAGGCGGGGTGGTAGGGAAGGGCAGGAGGGGCAGTAGGAAAGGGCAGGAGGACAGGGGGTATAGCAGTATTTGTTGATTTGAGCAAACTGGGCCAGTGCTAGGGGATGGAGGGATGCTCCTGTCTGGGAGGGCTGAAGGAGCCCAGACCAGTGCGGATGGATGGATAGTGCTTGGCCCAAGGTCACGCAGCTAGAGGTACAAAGGTAGACCACTCTGCTGTGCCCTTCACTGGGAGCAGGATAGTCTTTGAAGGCAGAGCAGCTTCCTGGCTTCCATGAAGGCTTTTGGGTGTTGGCTGAATGGGGATGGGCTGGGGATTTGGAGGTGGTATGAACATGGTGTGTGTATGTCGGGGTGGGGGGGGGCTGACTTTTTTCTCAGCCACAGATTGTATTGCCAGAAAATCGACCAACACAGGGAAGACAAGTTTCTCTCAAGGTCATACAGGGGGAAGAGGAGGGGGAGGACCCAGAAACCCTGGCTTTGCCACAGATATCAATTCTGGCGGGAGTTGGGGGCATGTTGGAAGGCTCCCCAGGAACTCCCAGTTAAGTTTCTTTTCAGAGGGAACAAGGTTGGTCAAGGAATCTTGGGTAGGTTATCCCAGCTCCCCTGGAAGGGTAGTCTCCCAGAACTTCTGCATACCCTGAGGAGGGGGATGCCAAGCAAAAAGGAAATGGGATGCCTCTTCTCCAATTTTCTGTGTGCTAAGCTCCCTTTCAGGAACACCGGGAAAGGTTACAATCAGAGTAGTTTCGGTGTGGCAGGGAGGGAGGGGTCCTGTTGAAAGTCGTGTTTTCCCCTCAGCCTTGAGCTGAGGGAAGGACAGGTCCCCTGTCCACCTCTGACACTAAGGAGGGGGACCAAGATCTGGAGGTGACCTTAGTTCTAATCCCCCTTCTGTTCTAGGTGACCTTGGGCAAGTTTCTGGTCTCCTCCCAGCCTCAGTTTCCCCAGCTAGGAGAGCAGAGGGAAGAAGCAGGTAGGCAGCTAAGTGCTCAAGTCCAAGGCAGCTCAGAGAGGTTAGACTGCCCGCCCCCCAACCTGGGCAACCTATGGAGGCTGGAAGTTGCAAGCGCTGAGGATGCCCCCGGCAGGGTTGGGAAGAAACAATGCCAGTTGCGGGAAGGTCACCCCATTCGATCGCTGGAACGCTCGATCGCTTGCCTCGATCACTTGCGGGTCCTTGGTGCTGGTGGTGGGGTGGGGGGGGGCGGGTGTGTGTGTGGGGGGGAATGCCCTGGGCCCCAGAGAGGGGCTTGGACTGCAAAGGAGCCAACCACCGCCAGCCAAGTAGAGTCCCGTTCTGAAGGGGGTCTCCGCCGAAAGGGGCTGCTTGGAGAGAAGATGTGCGCACCCGCGCCCCTCCAAGTGCCTTAAAGGGGAAGTATCAAGCGCCCACAAGGACCTGGAAGGTCCGCTTTGGACCCCGGTGTTTGCCCTTTGTCGGGACCCCGAGTCCTCGCAGCACGGCCCCCTGTCTTTGGCACCAGCAAGTTTCCATTGTCCGGCAGAGCACCACCCGGCCTCCCCACCGGCTCCCTGCGCCAAGTCCAGCCCGAGAGGAGTTGGGAAATGCCGAGGAACCCCCTGCTCCGTCCAGCCAGCTTCCCGCAGGATGCTTGGGCAGAGGAGCGCTCCGGAGGATTTTTTAGCCCCTCGACCCGGGGGGTGCAGGGCCAGGGTGGTGGATCAGGGGAGAGGGCTGGGGAGGGGAGCGCGCTGCTCACCGGTAAAGGCCCCCACTGCCTTCTTGATGTCCTCAGCGCTGAGCAAGTCTGTCATCGACATCCTGCAACTGTTTGAGCGCGCAGAGCAAGTGCGAAAAGATTAAAAAGTGCTTTTCTCATCATTTCTGCTCATATGACCAGCGCTGCAGTGCTGCGCGCCGGGCGCACGCCCGCCGGCCTGGCGCAGAGCCAGGGGGCGCGGGGCTGGGCGCGCAGCCAGAGCGGCTCAGTCTCGCAGCGCTGCCGGGGACCGGCGGACGCACCGACCCGCTGCCGCTCCCGCCCCGCCCCGCCGGGGGGGGGGTCCTCGGGATCCCTGGGGGCCACGGCCCGGGCACCCGGGGAGTGGGCGACCTCTGGAATTGATGGGGCGCCCGCGTCACCAGCCCGGGCTGGAGGGCTCTCCTGCCGTCAAGGGCACGCAGGAGGCGCCCGCCTGGTGCGGCGCAGCTTCTCGGGTCCGTGCACCTCGGAGGATGTCCCGCCGCTTGGGGAGAATACCCGACCGCCAGGGGCCAGGCCAACAGCCTGGTGGACCCCTGGGTCCTACTCCCGTTCTGTCTTCCCTTCTACCTCAGCCTCCGCTCTTGTCTGTCCTGGATGCAAATTTATGCTGCAAAATCTGAGCGCTGAGGTCTGGAAACCTGAACCCCGAGGCCACTGGGAGGAGGCAGAGGGAGAGGCTTAGGCTGCTGCCCTGCGAGCCCTTTCCAGATGCCCCATCCCACATCTGGCCAGAGATGCACTGAAACCTCCCCCCGCCCCCCAGTCTGACTTTCCAAAGAACTGTTCTCAGATCTCCACTAACTACTTGCTTCCCTGGTCTCCTGAGCCACCGACTATAATGTAGGTCCAGACTCCTGCCCTCCACAAAGCTTTTGGGAGAGGGGAGGGTGGGAGAGGCTCCTTGAACTCTTTCTGCACCCTCTCCCCACTAGGCGACCAGAAGACCCATGTCTGGGGAGAGGCTGGAACCTTCAGAACACACTTTTTAGACAAGCTCAGCAGGCTTCGTGGCTTGAACTTCTTCTCTGGGAAATGTGACACTTCCAATCTTAGGCAGCCACAGACCAGTTGCATTCTTTCTCACAGTCTCGCCAGGATTCAGGCTGCAACCAGCAGCCTCTACAGTTTGCAGAGCACTGGACGGGGAGTCAGGATGCCTGGGTTCTAGATCTACGGCTGTGCTAAGTCCCTGCGTGACCTTGGGTTATGACCTTCTCCTTCTCTGGTTGTCTGCGTCCCTCCCTTGTGTTGATGGTGTTGGTGGTCCCTTGGGGTGGGATCTTGAGCCTCCAATGGAAGGTGTAGGCAGGTGGGCCGGGGCTGAGTCTGGTGCCCCTTGGTGGGCGGCTGGGGAGAACTGCCCAGCTGCTGGAGTTCCGGCACACTTGCTGTCAACACCGTCTCCCTCGGCTCAGCCCTGGACGGCTGCCCTCCCTGGAAACCTTAGGACGACGCCACTCGGGCTGCCCCCTCCCTGTGAGTCAGCTCCTTCAGTCCACAGCCCTCCGGCTGGCTTCTAAGGAGCAGAGGCTGTGTCTCCTGACCCACTGTCTCTTGCTGCATGGCCCTCCGTGGACCCTTCAGCAGCCCCTGCTGTCCCAGCCCCCAGCCAAGCTGTTCATGTGGACGTGCTGGGCTTCTGTGAAATTATTTCAGCCCCCAGGCTCAGCTCATTCCAGGGACCTAATTGGAGAATCTGTTTCCCTAGCTGAAGGATCCTTATGTTTTACTGGTGGGGAAACTGAGGCCAGAGAGGGTCAGTGAGTGGCCTAAGGACACACAGCAAGGCAGTTGGCAGAGAGAGACCCTCAGCTGGGTCTCCTAACTTGGAGTTCAGTGACCCTCATCCGTGGAGCCCCTCCCCGCTGCCCAAGACCCAGCCCTGTGAAGTCCCACCCATCTGGGCCACAGACCATGCCCAAACACTGACCCCCGTGGCAAAGGCAGGAACCTCAACACAGGCCCGTTCTCCCTCCTTCCTCCAACTCTCCCTGCTGGAGAAGCCTTCCATCAGCTTGACACCCTCTCTGGGCCAGAGTCCACCCAGTCAGAGCACCAGGCGATGTTACTGGGGCTGGCCCGCCAGCCCTCCACAGCCCTTCCTCCTGCCTCCTCTGCCCACTCATGGGTCTCCTGTGATGGCATCATCAGAGTCCACAGACACCTGGCTCCACCCCTCTCGTTCCAAGGTGGGGAAGCTGAGGCCCAGCCAGGGGGAGGGATTTATCCCAAGTCACACCAGGAGTTCGGATGGAGAGCCCGAGGAATCCTGGACTCCTCAGTTGCTGACCTTTCAGTGCCCCCTCCCAGCCCCGTCCCCCTGGGGGCAGGGACGATGTGGCTGTCCCTTCCATCTGGCCTCCTCCCCACTGTATCCGACCTTCAGCCTCAGTAGCTGCCACTCACCTTGGGTGGGGGAGGAGGGCTGGAACCTGCACTGAAAGCCCTGGGCGGGTGGGAGGTCCTGCAGGGAAGTGAGCCTCGAGGTGGGATGGCCACCTATATAGGCTTCTGCTCTGGTTATTTTGGGAGGTGGCGCTACCCCCGGCCCCCGGCCCCCTCCCCTTCCGGTGTCAGGTACTTCCCAGCCTCGGTACTGGGTGTCTGTATCACATTCACCCTCCCTGGGCCCATCAAGCCAGGCCTATTAATAACCCCTGGCCCCTGTCTCCCTCCGGCACCCAAAATTGAGGCTCAGGCAGGGCTCTCCTCTTCCACGAAGCCTTCCATGACCACTTTAGATGGCAGCACTGTTTCCAGCCTCCCAAATCCTGCAAGGAAAGGAAGAGAACATGTGAGCAAATGAATAGAAGAGGAACTGTTTTCTGTGCATGGGGCTGGGCTGGTTTCTTATGTGTACACCACCTCCTCCCTAAAACCTTGCCTGGTCACTCTCACATGGGTGAGGAAACAGCACAGACACGCCAGGGGTGGTGGGAGTTCCGACTCAAAACCACGAGCCTGGAGCTGGGTGTGGGCCCAGCACTTGGAGGACATGAGCTAGTGTGTGGAGCTACGGAGAGCCCCTTCCTGTCTCTGCATTCCCATCTCCCCATCTGTTAAATGGGCTCAGTTGGGGGCCAGTTTTGCTCTATAGATGGGTTTGGAGGTCTAGGAACCCCCTGAAATTTTGTATAAAAAAATCACATGCAAATGTGCTCTTGTGAAGCAAAGGTTTGTAGTTTTCATAAGATTGGCATAAGAGGCGTGATCTGGCTGGCCCTGGAGACAGCCATCTAGGAGGTCATGCTTGCAAAGCATGAGTGAGTGAGTGAATGAATGAATGAATGAATGAATTTAACATACATTTATTGAGTATCTAGTATGAACACCATGAAAGTTTCCTTCCCTCATCCCCAATCTTAAAAAGAATCTCCAGGGCGCTGACATTATCTTGAGCGTGACGTGAGGTGGCCCAGCCTCTCTGCAGAGTCTGTTTGGGAGAGAAGCTGCCCTAAGTCCCTCATTGATCCCTGACCCCCATGGATGGAAAGAGCAGAGGGTGGACTGGATGGGGAAGCCGCTGCTAGAGCCTGGATGCGGGGTCCACCCAGGATGTCCTGATGTAGCGGTCTGGACTAGCGTGATAGGCACGGCAGCAGGGAGGCGTGAGAGATAGGGAACCTCTCGAGGGAGACTTTCGCAGGCTTGGGGGCTGTGATGAATGCATCGGACTCTACGTTTGTAAGCTGGGCGCTGTGCTGCTGTGGAGGGTGCCGAGTCTGGGGGAGATGACGCAGAGCTGAGAATCCTAGGATGTTAGGGCTGAGAGAGACTCCATCGTGATCTACTACAACCTGCTCATGTAAAGGGTTAGAAACGAAGGCCAAGGTGACAGACACAAATCATGCAGAGTGTGGTAGGCCAGCCAGGACATTCTGTTGGATCTGGAATGCCTGGGGGACATTGTGGTGGAGATGCCCAGAGATCTACATTCTGGAGAGAGGCGAGACTGAACACAGAGTTTTGGTAGTTGTCAAGGAGGTCATGGACTGGAGGTCACAGCCATGGCTGAGCTCAGCGAGGCAGGAATGAGACGTAGCCTTAAGGACTGGCCCTTAGGAAGATCCGTGGCTAGGATCTGGGAAATAGTTGTGTTAAGCATGGTGTACGTTGCCTCACGCTTTCATCCTTTTCCCCCCTTATGAGCTGGGCATTGCCTTCCCTATGTTACTAACGAGGGAACAAGCCTAAGAGAGGTTAGGTAACTTGCCTAAGGTCACTGAGCAGGGCTAGGGCTTAGGTCTCTCTGACCCCAAGGCCCTTGCTCCTGTCCTCTCTACTATCTTGGCTTCCTGTTAAGACTAACAGGAGAGACACAGTGAGGTCAGAGCTCGTCGTGAGTGAACCCTTGGGAACCAGGATGGCCTTCCTCTCTGCACCCACGTGTCTTCTGCATGTGCCTGCGGGTAAGCAGGTCTGCCTGGGGTGAACCGCATTGGGAGGGTGTATGTGCCGAGAACTGTGTGCTCACTGCTAAATGCGCGTTATTTTCTTTTACCCTCATTATGATCCTTGGAGGTTTAAGGAAGTAGCCTTTCTGGGAAGTTTAGTGACTTGTCCCAGATCACACAGCTCGGTGTCGCTTTCTGAGCTAGACCCTGTACCGCACTGGCCACCTTCTCAGACTGACCGTCCCCTGAGGATTCCAAAAATGGCCCTACCCTGCAGGTCCAAGTCCTGCGGGGAAAGGGGAGTCTTCTGCCCCAAGATCTTGATCAGGAGTCCCAGACCTGAGATTCTTTGGCTGCGGTTAGCTTGGTTCGGTCATACGCCCCACTTGAACCGGTCACTGTCATTTAGCGAGGGCTGCATGGGCCTGGGTCACAAAGCACCTTCAAGCCTGGAGGAGGCAGAATATCCACCCCATTGGAACTACCAGAGGAGGGGGCCTGTCCCTGGACCAAGAGGTAAGGGATTTGGGTGGTCAAAGCCCATGGACTGTTCAGAGAATGAGTCTTGGAGGCAGCCCCGTGGCCCGGGCATAAATGATTTTTATGGCCCAAGTCCTTGGCGGGTTTGATGGTAGTATGCAGCAAGCTTCTGCAGTGATTCATTCTAGGGCCCAAATTGGCCTTTCAGAACTTGAGGTCCCCAGCCCCTCCCTGTCCCTAACAGGCAGCTACTCCCATCCCTGGGGCCTCTGTTCCAAGGCAACACCCCTGCTCAGTGGAATTTCCCGTTTCTTCTGGGTTTCTTACCGCAAACAGCCGGGAGGCAGCTGGGTGGGTAGGTGGACGACATACCCCCATGTTGACCCCGCCTCTTCCATCCTCTGGGTCCCCATACTGTGCCCGGCCTTCAGCTGGACACAGCCACATGCATGTTCCTGAAGTGGGTCCCAATACCCCCTTTTCACAGATGGAAAAACCGAGTTTTCCAGATGTCAAGTCACTTGCCCAGGGTCCCAGGGCACACAGAGCCCAGAGCCCAGGCTGTCTGTCCCCAGCCCCGTGCAGGGTCCAGCGCACTCAGAGCCCGCTCCGGCCTCCCCGCTGCTGGAGGGGGACAGGCCAGCGCGTGTGGGTCAGCAGTCTCTGAGCTGCTCTGGGCCAGGCGACGAGCATTCAGCTGTTCGCTTCTCTGGTGCTCTTGCATTAGTTCTCACTATTTCCACCTGCTGCGGCCGGGAACAGGATACAGAGTTCCTCACATCCAGGGCCCGGGCAGGCTGGGCGGATGCTGTGGGATCTAATGATATGTATGAGGTCAGCCCTGTGGTATGACGTGTATTAACTCGAAGGAATCTCGGCCCCATTCCTGAGAGCCAGATCTGGGGCCGGTGGCCCTGTCTTCCCTCTGGCCTCTTAAGAGGGCCTTACTTAAGGCCTTAAGTACTTAAGCGCAATTTTGCCACTGAGACAGAGGTCAAGGGGCAGAGGGTCCTAAGGGTGGTACGGGCACACAGGCTCCCTACAGTGGCACTGTGTGACCTTGCGCAAGTCGCCCCACCCCTCTGGGCCTTCGTTCTTTCCTTGGACAGCGATGCTGAGGAGAGGCCATGGAGAATACCAAATGGGTCGTGTCCAAGTAGGGGTCTGGAGGCTACAATATCCACAAACGATAGTCGGGGTGGATGGTTCTCACTGGGATGAACTTGCCCTTGAGCCTGTCCTGCCACTGGACGAGGGAACCCTGGAGCGGCTTTGTGGAGGGAAACCAGGGGGGAGAACCCGAGCCCCAGCACCTGACCGCCCCTGGATTTCCCAGGGTGGTGTACGAGACCAGGCTGCAGGTCCTTGCTGGGGAGGTCGGGCGACAGATACTCGGGGGAGGGTGGGAGGTGCTGCAAGTGGGGTGTCCCCCACTTCCTCCCCACCTCCAGTGCCCTCCTGGATTGGGCTGGGTTCTGGAAAGTGAGCCAGGGGTGAGCCTGTGAGCCACGGAGATTGTGGCCCTTGGACACCCGGGTGTGTGTCCTTCCCTTGAAGACCCCAGCCCGTCTGAGTGGTGCTCAGGGGAAACGAGGAAGAGTTAGGTCCCTGTGCGGGCTGGAGTAATTCACGGGAGCACGGTACCCCATGGCCGTGGCTGTGGTCATTGGAAGACTTGGTGGCAACTGGAACGGGCAGCCTCTGGGATTCTCCCTTCTCGTGTTATGCTGGGTGATGCTTGTGGAGAAGCAGACAGAGGACGGTCTGCGGAGTTTTAAGAGCTCTCTTGGCTCCCAGGCACCTGCTGACATCAGGGGAGCAGATGACATCAAGTCTCAAGCCCAGCTCGGATCAATACGGCCATCTGAGGTTAGAAAGGCGACGGGCTTTCTCACGTTATCATATCTTCCTCAGGCACACAAGTAGCTGTGGGGGCAGATGCTGAGCCCCTTTGGGTTGTGTGTATGTGCGACTACGGGCCAGCCCTTCTGACTTGGGATGGCCAGAGCCCAGCACTCCCCTGGGGGACCCCAGGGTCTCTAACTGTGCGCACGTGTGCTTTCTGGCATCCCACATCTTTGTGCCAGAATCAGGCAAGTTCTAATGTTCTAAACTCTCCCATAGCCAACGGGAGAGATGAAGAACTCATCTGGAGACATTTATCTGGACCCCCATATTGTGGGCCGAGTGTGCCCCCTGCCCCCCATCCAGCTGTTGAAGTCTTAACCCGCAGGACCTCAGAATGTGACTGTATTTGGAGACAGGATCCTTGCGGAGGTGGCGGAGTTAACGTGAAATCAGTAGGGTGGGCCGACGTGATAGTGTCCTTCTAGAAGAGGACACGGGTGTGCACGGCACCGAGGGAGGCCACATGAAGACACAGCCGAGAACGGCCATCTGCTAGCTCGGGAGCCAGGCCTCAGAAGCAATCTCGAACAGGCAGCCTCCAGAGCTGTGAGGAGAGAAGTCTGTGGTCTACACCCACGCCCACCCCCCACAGAGTCTGTGGTCCTTTGCTGTGGCAGCCCCCGCTGGAGGCACCCGGGTGTAAGGGGGGAAAGGGTCTCCCTTTCTACAAGCATGACCCAGAAGCTGGACCACATTCTTGTGACAGCTCTCGGCGTCCTTTGAAATGGCTAGCTTTCCTTTCTTTTAAAAAAGGTTTTATTTAAAAAGTGATGAAGACTCTTTAGAGAAGCAAGGGAAAAAGAGGGGCTAAGGGGGAGGGCGGGTCCCCAGGAATCCATCACTACCCGAGTACAGCCATGGTGTCATTTCTAGAGGCTTGTGCCTTCTTGCTCCTGTGGACCTCAGTGACTTAGCTTGGGTGCCACTGCTTCCTGGAAGCCCTCCTGGGTTTCTTCCCCCCACCTCACAGCCCTCCTAGCGCCTGCATTTACCTCCACCGAGACCTCAGCAATGGCCTCATTATTCCATGTGCTTTCTGTTTCCGGCGGCCTTTCTAGCCAGGCCTTGGAGGCACGGACATCAGCATCCAGTTTTTCTCTCGGAGAGCCTCCGAGGAGAATAAATCGAGCTGACATTTTTATTTTTGGTTGTTTGTGGACAGTGGTTGTTCTCGACAACATTCTTGGACTGCTCCCCATAATGCCGTCTACATCCTTGAGTTCACCTGCACTTAGGGGCACCTGCTGGTGTATAATTAGTCTTTCAGGAACTTCAGCCTCCCCTTGGGGTTCCAGACTCAGCCCCGGCGCTCTCCCTTCCTCCTGACCTGAAACTGTGGCTCACATTCTGGTAAGAGCAGGTGCTCTGGGGAGCAGAGACGGGATATTTGAAACCAGGCTAAGCAAACCTAGAATGTGTGGTCCCCATATGTCTTGGCATCCCTTCAGACTCTGGGAGGGAGGCTTGACCTTGGTGGCACCTAGTGCGAAAGTCCTTGTTGACACGACCTGTGTGTTTTAAGGATGTGGCGGAACCCTTGCTTGCTTTTTCTTATCAAATATTTATTTCTTCCATCCTGATTCTGGGTCAGATTCTTTTGGAAAAAAAAAAATTAAATCGCAGAAGCTGAATCCATTTGGAAACAGGATGGTTCCCATCTTGCTCCAGGACTGTAGACTAATCCATAAATGGTGATGGACAGAACTGAGGTTTGGAAAATGACAGTGATGGGACTCGGGGGAAATAAACAGGTGGGCAGAGGGAGGCGGGAAGGACTATGGGTTGGAAATACAGGAGGGAGGCTCCTCCCTTTCCCCTTCCCTGCACCTCTCCCCTCCCTCTCCCCTCCTCGTACCTGTCTTCTTTCCCTCGCCTCCTCCCCCTTCCTCCCTCCTCTCTGTCCTTCCCCCCCTCCCCTCTCTTCTCTCTTCCCCTCCCCCTCTCCATCTCTCTTCCCTCCCCCTTCACTCCTTCCTCCTCCTCACTCTATCTCTCCTTCCCCCTCCCTAACCCTTTTCTGCCCCTCCCTCTTTCTCTTCCCTTGCCTCCCTTTCTCAATTTTTCCTTCCTTCCCCTGTCCCCACCCCCTCCCTCTTTCTTGGCTGGATTGCTCCTTTCCTTTCTCTGTCCTTGGCTGGCCTTTCTTTCTTTCTTTCTTTCTTTTTTTTTTTTAAAGATTTTTATTTATTTATTTGACAGACAGAGCTCACAAGTAGGCAGAGAGACAGGCAGAGAGAGAGGGGGAAGCAGGCTCCCCTCTGAGCAGGGAGCCTGATGCAGGGCTGATCCCAGGACCCTGGGATCATGACCTGAGCTGAAGGCAGAGGCTTAACCCACTGAGCCTCCCAGGTGCCCCTTTCTTCTCCCGGATGGACTCTCAATCTCGAGTCCTCGGTCTTGTTGGGCTATGGAGGGAGTGGGAGTGGGAAGGGGGGAGTGCTTAGTGACCAATGGATGGATTTTTTCCCCCCTTATATTGCTTTTTTTTTTTTTTTCAATTGTGAAAAGAACACATAACAAACTCTACCATCTTAACCATTTTCCAGCGAACAGTCAGGGGAAAGCCGAGTGAGGACTCACACCCCAGCCCGTGCTTCGCCTCTGGGCCCCTGAAGGAGGGTAGGACTTGTGGAAGGGAAGAGCCCAGGCTCTGGCGGGAGATGCTGGGTCATATTTAAACTGCGGTCAGAGCTCTGCTCTTCCTCCTCACCTAGAAAAATTATAAAATAGGAAATGAAGCCTGAAGACATGATGTTCAGTGAAGAAGGCAGGCACGAAAGGTCACATGGTGTGTGATTCCACTTACATAAAACATCCAGAAGGGGTAAATCCACAGGGACCCAGATCTGGATGGCGGTGGCCAGGGGCTGGGGAGAGCCAGGGCTGGGGGGTGCCTGCACAGGGGGTGCGGGGTTTTAATAGAGGGTGACAGAAATGGTTGGGGGACAGCTAGAGGGTGTGGTGGTGTAACACTGTGAAATTATAAATGTGGCTCAGTGGTTCACTTTAAAGTAGTTAATTTCTGTTATGTGAACGTCACCTCAGTTAAAAACATTTTTTCCCCACAAGATTATTAGCGAGTCTTGTAGATGGCCAGATATCAGACGATGATTGTTTTTGCTGATAGAGGCACACGCAAGGGAGACATTACCTTCAGTCCGCCGTGAAGGATCACCCGGACCACAGTCCTGATGGCTGGTAGAAAGCGCTAGAAGGGACAGTTTTCTTCTCTGGACATTTTCTTGTTTTTTTCCTCTCTTGTAGGCTCCCAACACCTGCTGCTCAGCCCTCATGGCTTAGTTCAGGCATTGCCTCTTTCCAGAAGCCCTCCTTGATTCCTTCCCCTCAGTTACCTGCCACCCACATGTTCCCCTACAGTTACTAGGGCCATTACTATGGAGCGGTTACCCTTGACTTGTCTGCTCCCGTCCTGTCTATGAGCCCATTGTGGTCGGGGACCACAGAGTGGTCGAGGCAGAGTGGAAAGAAAACTATGTCGTACAGCTTGGAGTCACATCGACCTGGGTTCCAAACCCTCCTTGGCCAACTTAGTGGCTGCGTGACCTTGAGGGACCGTGCTTAACCTTCAGGAATGTTAGTTTCACAACCCAAACCTATTTCCTTTATGGGGCTGTGCCAAGGAGTCTGGTATGTCCTCTCATTCCCTGTGAGACTTTTAACTTCTCCCCTCCTCTTCCCCCTGCACCCCTCCTTATTATTATGTTGTTGTTGTTGTTGTTGTTGATTTTCCCATAGTTTCAGTCCTATTTCCGAACTACTCACTGACCATATGGACTATAGAAGGGGCAGAATAGTGTCCAGGAGGGAGGGTGGCGATGGTGCAGGAGGGGTGAGGAAGCGAGGGGGTGCGTCCTGGCCCCGAGGGTGTGGGGACGGTGATACCCGCTGCTGTCACCTGGTGGACAGGAGGGGATATCTTGGCTGAGCGGCTGGCTCTAGCTCTGTGATCTGACCAGAGACTTGCCCTCTCTGAGCCCCAAATTCGGAACCGATTCTTCAGTAAGAGAGCTTTCGAGGACCCCAGCCTCCTATCCAAATTCTTAAAATGAGTCGCAGATAAGCAAATAAGGAGACTTCTGTTCCTATTGGTGTGGCTGGTGCCTGGTCTTGGCGGCGGAGGGGTGAGTGGGCAAGGGGCAGGGGAGGTGGGAGGCCGGAAGAGATGCCCCTCCTTGACTTCGGTCAGACCACAGGTGTGGGCCCATTTCCCTCTGATTGCCAAGGGTAAGAATTCGGGATGTGACCAGGATTAGTCTCCAGGGCCGAGTAAGAGTCAGATCTCATAGTTGAATGGTCTCGGAGCAAGAGAGTAGACAGGGATCCTCCTCTCCAGCTGTGGAGCAAAAGGCTCCCCAAGGACTCTGAATTCCAGGGCAGGAGTTGAATTAAAGTCTTGGGTCTACCTCAGAACCCAAGGAAATGCTCCAGCCATTTGAGCTCGGTTTCCGCATCTGTCAAATGGGTACAGTCCAGCCACTCGAGCAGACTCCTGTCTGAGAGTCTCAGTTTGGTCCCTTGCACAGGTGACTTGCACACGCTTCGTCAGCGCTGTTCCTCTCCCTTCTCTCTCGCTCCCTGGTAATCGCTTACCCCTCCAGATCTGCTTCCTTATTCGGAAAACTGGGGAGGCATCCCGCTTTGGGAAGCCATAAAGACAGAGGTGGGACCCCTCAGTCCCCTGAGCCCCTGAAGTGCTCAGTTGGGGGCTGAGGGGGGCTGCCCCTACCCTGGGGGATATTCACTCCTCCCTCGGCAGCCCTCCTGGTCTGTTCCCCGTTCTCTGACAAAAATGGGAGCTCCAAGCTCGGCTCAGATCTCACGCATCTCATGTGAGGCTCCCGCAGAGGTCTGCGAGCCGATCACCCATCCCGGGCTTAAGGAAGGAGTCTTCTCCCTCTGCTTCCCCAGGGCCACATCTGCTGTATTAGACAAGACAGACCCCGGAGCCTTTCTCTCCACGAGGGGAGAGCCGTCCGAAGGTCTCCAGGAGGCATTCACCGAGCAAAACACCTGGAAAGTGTTTCTGTCTTCGGGCAATGTACAGATGAGTTACAGTGCAGATATTGTGCTTGCTGCTGGGAATAGATGTGGATGCCTGTAACTTTGTACATGGATGTCAATACGTGTATACCTCCCGGTGTTTCTTTACCAAGTCTGCATGTTCTATAGTCCAGGTCACTGCCACGTCTTTGTTAGACCATAATGGTAAATAGTCACCGAGTCACACACACACACACACACACACGCACGCGCGAGGTGGTAGTATTCACATGTGATGCTAAACCTGGATGTAATTCCAACCACTTTGCATTTTTCAACTCATTTAGCCTCTAGTGTTATCACTGTTTCCTTTGTATAGCTAGACATGCAAAAGCATCAGAAAGGTGAGGTGTCTTGCCCAACGTCACACAGCAGTTGAGTGGCAGAGCTGGGATTTGAACCTAGGCAGCTGGCCCCAGAGTCTGTGCTCTTCAGCCTCTACTTTCTTGACACTTACCTCAGCAGCCTCTGATGAGCAGAATCAAATCTGCCTGCAGAATCAGCCCCTCCAGCCACCCGCCACCCCCTCTGAATTGACCCTTCTTTCCCTGCTTAAAACCCTCCAGGCATCTCCAGTTGCCTCTGGGGTGACAGCGAAGCCCCCTGGGTAGGTTGTGTTGTCCTCCCCGACCTCATTTTTAGAAACATGCATTTGAGATCAATGTCTCCGTCTTTTTTAGTATAAAACCTCCTTAATAACATCAGAATCATTCCCAAGCCAAGCATGGTGACCGTTCTACTTTTAGTCCCCACTAATTATAGATCCTGGATATCAACCTTTTGTCTGTACTGTCATTTGCAAATATCTTCTCCCATTCCTTGGGTTGCCTCTTTGTTTTTTTGATTGTTTCCTTTGCTGTGCAGAAGCTTTTGATTTTGATGAAGTCCCAAAAGTTTATTTTCGCTTTTGTTTCCTTTGCCTTTGGAGACATATCTTGAAAGAAGTTGCTGTGGCTGATATCGAAGAGATTACTGCCTATGTTCTCCTCTAGGATTCTGATGGATTCCTGTCTCACGTTGAGGTCTTTTATCCATTTTGAGTTTATCTTTGTGTACGGTGTAAGAGAATGGTCAAGTTTCATTCTTCTGCATATAGCTGTCCAGTTTTCCCAGCACCATTTATTGAAGAGACTGTCTTTTTTCCACTGTATATTTTTTCCTGTTTTGTCGAAGATTAATTGACCATAGAGTTGAGGGTCCATATCTGGGCTCTCTACTCTGTTCCACTGGTCTATGTGTCTGTTTTTATGCCAGTACCATGCTGTCTTGGTGATCAAAGCTTGAAATCACGTAACGTGATGCCACCAGCTTTATTTTTGTTTTCCAACATTTCCTTAGCGATTCGGGGTCTCTTCTGATTCCATACAAATTTTAGGATTATTTGCTCCAGCTCTTTGAAGAATGCCGGTGGATTTTTGATCGGAATGGCATTAAAAGTATAGATTGCTCTAGGCAGTATAGACATTTTAACAATGTTTATTCTTCCGATCCAAGAGCATGGAATGGTCTTCCATCTATTTGTGTCTTCTTCAATTTCTTTCATGAGTCTTCTGTAGTTCCTCGAGTACAGATCCTTTACCTCTTTGGTTAGGTTTATCCCACTAATTGAGAAAACATCTACCAACATAAAACTACCACGAATTCAACAGTACTTTTAAATATATTTAAGATGGGGCCCCTTGGGTGGCTTAGTGGGTTAAAGCCCCTGCTTCAGCTCACGTGATGGTCCTGGGATTGAGCCCTGGATTGGGCTCTCTGCTCAGCGGGGAGCCTGCTTCCCCCTCTCTGCCTGCCTCTCTGCCTACTTGTGATCTCTGTCTGTCAAATAAATAAATAAAATCTTTAAAAATAAAATAAATAAATATATCTAAGAAATTGTTATATGTGATATATATATATATATATTTCACTTTATAAACCAGGCTGGATTCAGACATAAATTGTCAGACTTTTATAATAAATCCTTAGACTCAAAGATCCTTAGCCTTCAGCCTGGAAACCACTTTTTCTCCCACTCATCTAAGATCTCGCAGGTTCCTGAGGCGTGTTTGAACATGCTGATCGCTTGTCCTGGGTCGACTTGTCCTAAGGACCCGGCTCAAGTGTTGCTTCCTCTAGGAAGTCCTCCCTGATTCATCACCCCACCACTGCCCAGCAAATAGCTCTGTTCCATCGATTCTGCACCAGGACTGATTTGCTATCATTGGTCATGTTACACTGTCTTGTCATTGTTTGCTTGCAAACAGTATTGTGGAATCTGGCCCCAGAGCCCCAGAGCTTTGGCATCTGTAAGACCCAGATTCCTCTCTTGGCTGTAGCATCTTCTAGCTTTGTGAACTTGGACAAATCCCTTTACTATTTTTGAACATCAGAATGCTCACGCCACCTGTCTTCCCAGCATTACCTAACTCTTTTGGTAACAGAGTCTTCCTCTTCTTTCTCCCTCCCTCTCTCCCTTCCTTCCTTCCTTTCATCCTCACTTCCCCCCTCCTTCCTTTCTTCCATCTCCCTTTCCTTCCCTCCCTCTCTCCCTCCCTACCTCCTTTCCTTCCTTCCCTCCCCTGCTTTTAAAATAAGGCATCCATTCCAAGGGGTTTGATAGGACTAAAGCAGGGCACCCGTGTTCCAGACCTGGTCCATAAAAGTGCTCCATCCCCGGGTCGCAGGGACTGGTTTAAACATGGGCATGTAGCTCCAGACAAGCTAATCCATGGCTCTTAAATTCATTCTTTTCCATGGAAGGGACACGTCTTGTTTCCACTTACATTTCATTGGCCAAATCCAGTTATGCGGCTATAACTTCAAGAAGCAGGAAATGCAGTCCTCCCCTGTGGCCTGAAGGGGAGGAGAATCAGAAGTACGAGTGAGCGTGGTGTTGAGCGTCTGCCTTTGGCTCAGGTCATGGTTTCGGGGTCCTGGAATTGAGCCCGTGGGCCACATCGGACTCCATGCTCAGCGTGGAATCTGCTTGTCCCCCTGCCCCTCCCCCCGTTCGGTCTCTCTCTCAAATAAACAAACAATCTTAGAGAAAAAAAAAAAAAAGAAGTACCAGTGAGCAGTAAAGAAATCCACTCTTTCATCCCTGGGGCACTCCTCCCAGAGGGACAAGGCCACGTTCCCATATGGCCACCAGAGGCTCACACATGTGTGATGGGGAGAAGAGGACTGTTCTCAAGGTCAGGGATGCACCGCACTAGATGCTTATGACAGACAGGCAGGGCGCCAACAGCTATACCTCTCACGGTAGCTCTGGGTATAGCAAATAACGGAGAGGATACCCCATGGTTCTCATTGTAAAAAGAGAAAATTAAGACTCCAGTGAAGTGATCTGCCCAGTTCTCAGAGATGGGTTCATTTTTAGTAAAATAATAATAATAATAATAATAAAATAAAATAAAGAATAAAAAATTAACAGGTAAGAGACAAAGCTAGTATAGCAAAATAGTAAGGGTCGCTTCTCAGCAGTGGGTGTGTGGCGTCACCATACAGTTCTTTCCACTTGTCTGTATGTTTGCAAACCTTCACAGTAAGCTTTGCGCAGTGGCAGTATCGTAGCCAATGAGGTTTATCCGGGGCGCGATTATTGCTAATAGAAGTTGAAAAATATTAAACTTAAATTCACTCTTGGCATGGTTAATGCCCTTACACACTTCAAACTTCAGAAGGTACAGGAGCTTTAACCGTGTGCCTCTCCCTTCTTCCCTGCCCCAGGCACCCAGTTCCCTCCTCGACCAACCCGTCTTCCCGCCTTCTTACGTGTCTCTTAAGAGCTATTCTGTGTCTATGCAACAGCAGTATCGACAGATACAGGCTGTCTCCATTTCTATTATTGGGCAGGTCACTGTACACAGGAACATGCATCGGGGACTTCCTCTGGGCCAGCTAAATGCTTGGACCATATTACCTTATTAAATTCTCATAAAGAACCTTGTAGAGGAGGCATTACAATCCCCATTTAATGGATGAGGAAACTGATGTCCAGAGAATTTAAGTGAACTCTTCTAGTTCCCATGACTAATAAGGAGGCAGCATTAGGATTCAAACCTGGGTCTTTCTGACCCCAAATCCTGTGCTATGAGACACCACGTGGCGACAGAACCGTGTGGCACCTATGAGGTGTTCTAGTATCTTGTCCATGGGGAGGAGCGGGATAGTCTCCTCAGTGAAGCCACCAATGAGCACGTCCCTCACCCTGTGACCCGGGACCTGCTGGTGTTAGGAGGCTCCAGGGTGTTCTGCTAATTTTCATTAAGAATCCTTCCCAAGCAGTGTCTCCTGGAATGGAAATAAATGTGTAACTGTCACATCTGACTGAGCAGGTATAACGAGAAGCAATTTTTCTCCCCTCCCCCAGCCCAATGTTGTGGGGGCTCATTCCTGCTCTGTCCCTAGAGGAAATCTTCTCACTCAGAGATTTAAAAAAAAAAAAAACAAAAAAAACCTCTCTCCAGCTGGTAGCCACCCTGAATCTGTCAACTCAACAGCTAGCATGTCCTGTTTTATTTAATAATCAAAACAACAAGCTTCACGCTGAGCTGAAATTCCATCCCTTCTCTAGCTAGAATGTGCCGTGGGAAAGGGGGATGGGACCCACCCTTCTTCTGGTTCCCTGCTTTTTGCCTTTACCGCTCATCCACTACTTGCTAAGAATTGAAGGTGGAGGGGCAGGGAACTTCTTACCACTCTGGCACTCTTGGGAACTGGTGTTGGCTCTTTCCGTGTTGGGCAGGTGTTCAAAGCTGAGTCTTTCGGGAGACCTTTATGTGGGTTTTTTGGAGATACTCACTCCAGTGTGGGTGGCGCCAGTCAGGAAGGACGCTGAAGAGTCCCCTGGGTGTCTGGAGATCCCTCCAGCAGCGTTCTGCTGAGGCCCTTTCACCCTTCAGGGCTGTGGCCAATGGCAGGATCTCAGATGAGCTCATGCTGGCTCACTCTCCTATGTGACTACTTCTGTAGAAGATAAACTCCCAGGAGAGCCTGAGACTTTCGGCAGCGGGGATTATAGTTCCTCGTCCATTAGAGTCCTATACCCTGTTGTTGCTGGCCATGTCAAGACATCAGATGGCCATCCAGGGGGCCCTGTGTATCAGGAATCTTGGGTCAACCTTTCTCATTGGTCGGCTGGGAGCTTCTCAAGTACTCCGCGGTGAATTGATCTGCAAAGATAACCACCAGTAATTCCTCCCATCTGGATGGGAATACCATTGACCTCAGCAAGAGGACCATATTACCATATTACCTTATTAAACTAGTCCTAGTCCTCTCCTCCTTTGATGAATGGAGATGAGCATGTGACTCCCTTTGATGGGTCAAAAGGTGAGTCTTTGTGCAAGTGTTGGAGCCTGGACTGAGCAAGTGTTGGAGCCTGGACCTGTGGAACTGTGCAAGTGTTGGAGCCTGGACCCAAAGACTGTGTGGCTTCACCTTTGCTCTTTTGGGAGCCAACCCATGTACAGAAGATCAGGCTAGAAAGGCAAGGGAAGCAAGGACAAAAATGAAGTATTGGGACTTCATTAAGATCAAAAGCTTCTGCACAGCAAAAGGACCAGTCAAAAAAATCAAAAGACAACTGACAGAATGGGAGAAGATATTTGCAAATGACCCTACAGACAAAGGGCTATATCCAAAATCTATAAAGAAACTTATTAAACTCAACACCTGAAGAACAAATAATCCCATCAAGAAATGGGCAGAAGATATGAACAGATATTTCTGCAAAGAAGACATCCAGATGGCCAACAGACACGTGAAAAAGTGCTCCACATCACTCGGCATCACGGAAACACAAGTCAAAACCACAATGAGATACCATCTCACACCAGTCAGAATGGCTAAAATTAACAAGTCAGGAAATGACAGATGTTGGCGAGGATGCAGAGAAAGGGGAACCTTCTTGCACTGTTGGTGGGAATGCAAGCTGGTGCAACCACTCTGGAAAACAGCATTTTTTCAACTTTTTGTTCCTCAAAAAGTTGAAAATAGAGCTACACTATGACTCAGCAACCACACTAATGGATATTTACCCTAAAGATACAAATGTAGTGATCTGAAGTGGCATGTGCACCTGACTGTATAGCAGCAGTGTCCACAATAACCAAACTATGGAAAGAGCCTAGATACTCATCAACAGATGAGTTGGTAAAGAAGATGTGGTATATATACACAATGAAATATCATACAGCCATCAAAACCCCCAAATCTTGCCATTTGCAATGACAGGGATGGAACTAGAGGGTATTATACTAAGCCAAATAGGTCAATCAGAGGGGGACAACTATCATATGATCTCTCTGACTTGAGGAATTTGAGAAACAAGACAGAGGATCATAGTGGGGAGGGAGGGAAAATGAAACAAGACGAAACCAGATAGGGAGACCAAATTTAAGAGACTCTGGGTCTCAGGAAACAAACTGAGGGTTGCTTGGGTAGAGGAAGGTGGGAGGGATGGGGTGACTGGGTGATGGACACTGGGGGCAGGTAATGTGCTATGGTGAGTCCTGTGAATTGTGTAAGACTGATGAATCACAGACCTGTACCTCTGAAACAAATAATACATTATATGTTAATAAAAAAATAACAGTATCATAAAAGAAGGGGGGTAAAAGAAGTTCAGGCTAGACTACTGAGTGATTAGAAACCACACAAAAAGAGAGAGGCTGGGCTGCCCCCCGCCCCGTTCCAAGTATTTCAGCTGAATGCAGCCACATAAGGAACCCCCGTGGGATAGAACTGCCCAGCAAAGCCCAGCTGAGCCACAGAATCACAAGACATCATACATTGCAGTTTCAAGCCACTGATTACAACAGTAGGAAACTGACATAGAAATTGGTACCTAGAAGTGGGTGTTGCTGGAACAAACCCCAAAAAGACATGGCATTGGCTTTGCGCCTTGGAGGCAGGTGGAGCTGGGAGGGGAGGGAGGAGATGGGTGGAGGCTACAAGCTTGCTCCTGGAGGGTTGCAGAAAGGAGGCACTTGTATGTAGCAGCAGAACTTTTAGCAACATTTTTGTCTCCAGTGACCGGGATGATACAAACATAGCTCCTGAATTTGTGGATCCTCTAAGGAAGTTTCAGGCAGAATGAGACAAGGGGCAATTGGCTTCTTTTAGCCATAGAAAATAAGGTGTTTCAAGAGAGAAATAAGTGAAAGAAAGAGCTGTTCACTTTTCAAGTAGAATTTTGAGGAAACTGAGGACCCAGGATAGTCTCTGCAATCTGCAAAAAATTTTCAATGTTAAAGTAGTCTCAGGACAAAGATAAAATACACGAAGTTGCTGTCATTAAAATATGGCCTCAGGATCAAGATCCTATGAAGGCTATAGGACCTCTTTTAAGACTTTTGAAACATTTAAGTTGTTCTTCATAGACCCTCCCAAATAGTCAAAGGGTTTTACAAATCTTAAGGGAGTTTTCCCCATGTAGCCCTCCATGCTCTTAGTAGGAGAAATCTGCCTTGGAAGGAGCTTTGGCTGGGTCTCTTATGGGTACAGAGTAAATCCCAATAAGATTCATGGGAAACATGCAAAGTTTTCCAGGAAAGAGGTTGGCGAAAGAACCACCAGCCTGGACTAAAAAAACAGTACAAGCTGAAAAGAGGTGTTCGGGAGTCTCAGCTTTCTAGTGTTGGGAAGCAAGCTGAGAAACTTTGTCTGTTGCAGGTGTGGGCCACTTCTAGAAAAGGAAAGATGGCTCAGAGAGTATAGAGCTAAGAGCCCCAAGGGCAGACCACGGACCAAGGAAAATGTGGATTAGGGAATGACTCCCTAGTGAGGTAGCCTTTCCTGCCCTAGGTTAGCAGACAGTGTAGCATGCGCCCAGCTGCATTTCTAGATTTTCTATGAACCAGTGATTGCTGCACGTTTCCCTCTCCCCCGTTTTGGATGGGGCTGTCTATTATGGTTCCTTCCTTGCTGTCTCACTATTGTATGCTGGGTGTGGGGGGCGACTGCGGGAGGGGGTGGTGAGGAAGTTGTCTTTTTGGTTCACAAGCCTCTGAATCAAGAAGAAACTGAACTTGAGGACCTGCCACCGAGGGTCTTCCTCTGCACCTGGATCTGCTCGAGACCACGAGAAAGACCTTGAGAACACCAGAGCCTGATGTCAAAGTGAGATGAGAATTGGGGGTCCAGGGAGGGAGGGATATTTCTGGCCAGAGGGCAGACTAGGGTGGATTAAAGATAGTTGAGAATTCTTTGTGTCCCCTCTCACTAAGAAGCAGAGTCTATCTCCCCTCTCTTCGAACCTGGGCTGTTCTGTGACTTGCTTTGACCAACACAATGCAGCCGAATGCCAGTCACCATGTGTAGGATCTGATGACTCTGCTGGATGGAGTGACAGGGCCTGGAGGATGAGACACATCAAAAGAGGGAGAGAGAAGCCCAACCTGCCTCCAGCCCTTCCACTTTCTCTCTGTGGTGTCAGATGTGCTAATAAAACTACCCCGGGACCAAGAGGCCTTGCTGAAGTGGCTCAGCCAGCCAGCACCCTGTGGGGCAGGGATGAGCTGTTCCTGCCCAACCTTGCCCAGTTGCAGAATCATGAACACATGAAGAGTTGCTGTTGTTTTAAGGCACTAGATGTTGGTCTGAACACTTATTTGGCAATAAAAAGGTGACACAGACGTTGGTACCGGAAGTGGAATTTGAACTCATGAGAGAATTAGTTCTACTGGCGACATCTGCCTAGCAGGAGACTTTCAAACTGCTGTGGCCCCCGGACTGCCGTACACCTTCTGTTTTCTCTCTTCTTATTTATGAAAGGGTCCACTGCTATGGTTTTATCCCCATCTTATCCCCATTCTGTATTGGGTTTGTGTGGAGAGAAGACGGGGGCCAGTAAATGATCCTGTTCATCATCAGTCACCAGATCAAGAAGAGATCCATCTGAAGAGAATTATCTGCATCTGAGCCTTGACTGGGTGCCCAGATTGGGTGACACTTTGAAGGGTCTTGGAAGGGAGTGGGTATATTGTCAACTTCCCAAGGGAAGACTGTGGTAGATTATCTCCAAAGATGGCCGCCAACAATTTCTGCCATCCTTGTGCGTGCATGCCACTCCTCTCATCAAAAAGAATCTATTTCTCCATCCCCTTGACTCAGGGATGTCCTTGCGACTTGCATTGACCAACAGAATGGGCAGAGGTCACCCTGTGAGAGTTTCAGAGCTGAGGAACAAGATATCTTGCAGTTTCCACCTTTGCTTTCCTAGGATCCAGCCACCATGTAATGGAGCTTGAGTTAAACCGATGAATGATGATAGCCCATATGGAGAGAAAGTGGGAGGGAGGCCCAGCCCATCCGCCTGCCCCAGCTGATGGGCCAGACTTGTGGGGAGAAGCCATCTTGGCCTTGTACTTGCAGCTGGATTCCCAGTTGAGTGTGGCCACATGAGTAGCCCCAAATGACACATGGAGCAAAAGAACAACCCAATGACCGAACCCAGAGAATCATTAGGAATAATAGATAATTTTTTTTGTCTACGACCATACCACCCTGAATGCGCCCGATCTTGTTTGAGCTCGGAAGATAAGCTGGGCCAGGCCTGGTTAGTACTTGGATGGGAGGAATAATAGATCTTTTTTTTTTTAATTTAAATTTTAGTGAACATGCAGTGCAATGTTGGTTTCTGGGAGTAGAATTCAGTGATTCATCAATTATATATAATACCCTGTGTTCATCACAACAAGTGAGAAATAGTAGATCATTGAAGGCTAAGTTTTCAGATGGTCTTTTCCAGAATAATAGTCAACACACACTTCAACAATTCCTGTTTGCGGTTGGGACACGTGGGCCTCCAACAACTTCCTCTAAAGAAAAATCTAAAGTCTTTCTGACTTTAACCCCTTTATAGCTTTCAAGAGGATAAGCCAAGAGTCACAAAACTGTTTTTTGGCCCTCTCATTTCTGTAAGGTCAGCATAAGGGATCAAGTGTGGGGGTTGGCAAACTATAACCTCAATCCAGCCAAACAACTCTTAAAAAAAAAAAAAAAAAGATTGTGAGCTATGGTTCACAGAGCTTAAACTATTTGCTGTCTGGCCCTTGAAGAAAAAAAAATGGCCAATCTAGAATCCCACACTGGAATGTGATAGTGGACAACTCCTGTCTGGGGCCCTCAGCTAAAACTTAGATGAAAATACCTCCGTTTTACTTTCTGTTTCAGATTTTCATGAGCACAGCCTTCCATGGCCAGATGAGAGAAATACACAGTGGAAAATCACTTCTCTCCAAGAAGGCAAGACGAAGCCTGCAATACCCTGTTTTCCTGAATGTTCCGGAACGTTTTTTGCTAGAGTGTCTTTCTGTGATTTGACACACTTGGGGAAATCCTATTTCCTGATACAAACTATGGTGGACATACAGAAAAATTCCACAGAGCCAGGCTGAATTCTCAATCCTAGCTCTTCCTCTTGACCTTCTGCCCTCTTTTCTCCTTAGAGTGCTCTGGCTGGTTGGCCATCTGGTCATAGATAGTTTAGCAAGCCTTTCGGTTTTCAACAGCATTGGGGGCTCTTCTAGAAGCGTCTTATGGGACAACTTCTGGGCATACACAGTTTAATTCATACTAGGCTGTGAGAGATTGCCAGTTCTCTGGCAGAGGTGAGGGGGTGAGGGATTTAGCTTTCGAAGGACGTCAGGGAGGAGCAGAGTTGAATCCAGAGATGCTCACTTTTTCCTCTTTCTCGTCACCATCAAAGTTGCAGTTTGTCCCTCAGCGCCTGTCCTGTAAGTGCTCTGTGATTGTTTGGAGTTAATTCCAAGTGGATAGATTCCTTTGTGATCAGAGGAGTTTTTTATGCCAGGAGATAATTAATCTGCTCAGACTTGTTGCATATTCCCCTGACATGACAGTCTGCTCTGTCAAGGGTGGTTTTCATTTCCAGCTTCTTCCTTTGATGAGATTCGGAAGGCCCCGGCTGTGCTGAGTCACCATTTCAGCTCCTGAGAACTTTCTCCTGTGGACCGCCCTCCCCATCACTACAAAGAATGTGTTTGCCATGGAAATGGTAGAAGGATGCTCGGCTCTATTTGCAAAGCTAATTTCGTGTGGAGGAGGATTTGTGCAGGAAAAGAGCCGCGGTTGTGTTTTTGTTGGAATTGGGCATGAAGTGCCTTTGCACACACGGCATTTCCAGATGCTCCAAAAAAGGAAGACCTAGACATGTCAGGCATTCATGATTTTTGCCCCCAAGAGGCGGGGTTTTCTGCAACTGGCATAACAATTTCCAACTCTAATTTATTGGGGCACTGTGGATGACTCAGTGGCGTTTTTAGTGACCTATTCTCTCTGTATGTTCAGTGCAAGTCAAACTGTGCACAGTTTGGTGGTGCAGGTGCGGTTTAATGGTGCAATTTGGGGCTTCCCAATGGGCTCTGGGTCTGGGGGTCCTCACTCTGGGGAAATGGATGATGGGACCTGTTTCTATGGAGTGGACTCTGTGCGTGTGGTTGTGAAGTCAGCAAACGATAGTGGGGTTCCTGGTCTGGTCCTGGCACACCTGTCACAGCCTCCCTTAGGGGAGAAGGAGTGTACATATGGATATATTGCTCTTCCTGTGAGCCTAACAAGCTGGTACGTTTGGCTCAGCTCTGGGTGTGCTGGCCATCCCAACTCTGAGGCCACAGACCTGGCCTGTGGGTCTGCATGGGAAGGGCATCCCCTGCCACTCCCACTCCGTCCTTGGAGGCAAGGAGGCATAGCTGGGGCCCAGTCTCGGGCTGCAGGGGTGAGTCTGGGCCCACACCAGGAGCTTTCTGGGCCCGAGTCTCCAGGTGGGACGGAGGGGCTTCCACGCCACAGCGGAGAGGGGTGCAGGTGGAGGCCAGGCTGGCCTTGTGCATGTGCCCACCTTGGAACAGCGTGGGTGGTAGGTGCCTGCGACACTGAACTAGAAGATTCCCCTTAACAAGAATCTGCCTTTGGCTCAGGTTATGATCCCAGGGTCCAGGGATTGAGCCCGGCATCGGGCTTCCTGCTCCATAGAAAGCCTGCTTCTCCTTCTCCCACTCCCCCTGCTTGTGTTCCCTCTCTCACTGTATCTCTCTCTGTCATAGAAATAAATAAAATCTTAAAAAAAAAAAAAGAAAGAAAGAATCCATGTCCTGCCTTTCTTTCTTTCTTTTTTTTTTTTTTTAAAGATTTTATTTATTTATTTGACAGACAGAGATCACAAGTAGGCAGAGAGGCAGGCAGAGAGAAGGGGGGAAGCAGGATCCCTGCTGAGCAGAGAGTCCAATGCGAGGCTCGATCCCAGGACCCCGGGATCATGACCTGAGCCGAAGACAGAGGCTTTAACCCACTGAGCCACCCAGGCGCCCCAATGTCCTGCCTTTCTTGGAGTGTAGTCTGCTTTGGGGGAAAATGCAAACCAAACTCCATAAAGATGGAAATTAGACCACTTTGCTCCCAGTTTTCAACCTGCCATGATTCCCTGTCCTGAGTGGAAGGAAATTACAGTTCTTTTTTTAAGTAATATTTCATTTATTTATTTGAGAGAAAGAGAGAGCATGAGTGAGGGGGGAGAGGGAGAGGGAGAGGGAGAGGCAGACTCCCAGGCTCCCCACTGAGCAGGGAGCCCGATGTGGGACATGACTCCAAGACCCTGGGATCATGACTGGAGCCGAAGGCACACACTTCACCAACTGAGCCTCCCAGGCGCCTGGAAATCACAGTTCTTTCCCAGGACCTACACTTTCCAGCGTCTGGGACTCCCACCCCATCCTACAGAGGGCCTGGAAGCCCTGCTTGTCCCACCACACATGTGTTCTGACCTCTGGGCCTTTGCTCTAGCTCTCTGCTCCTTCTGGAACCTTCTTGCCTCAAATATCTAGACTCATGGCTCTCTCTCTCTCTCTCTAGTGCTTCATCTGGGTCTCTGCACAAGTGTTGCCTTGTGGGAGAGGCCTTCCCTGGCCACTGCGCTTCCAGTGGCATCCAGGCTTCCCATCCACGTCTCGCTTTCTCTTTCCTTCCTTTACTTTCTTCAAGGCTCTTCTGCTGCTTGACCCGGGATCACATACGTATTTGTGCATCATTTGCCTCTCCTCCAGGAAAGAAAGCCCAAATGTTTCCCCAGAACTGTGCTCAGCAAAATGAAGCACTCAGTCCTTATTTGTTGGATGGATGCATCCGTGAGCTGGTGGGAGTGCCTCGGGGGAAATGGCATCCTAGTAGTGGGACGATGGCGTCCCTGAGTCAAGGAAGATGCTGGGAAGAGCAGGGCGAGCTTGACCCCCAGCCCTCAGGACAGAGGGCTCCCAACGCTCCTCATTGAGGTGCATCTGATACACTGTGTCCGCGACTCCAAAGTTTAATTTAGCTGATGTCTTGGCTGCAAGCGAGAGCTGGTAAATTTAGTTGGAGGATTAGGGAACGTATAAGATGCATAGCTCCTTAAAAGGAACTGGATGTCAGGGGAGAAGCAAAGCCAAGTGCATCCCGAGGTTGGCCGTGAAAGGGGAGGCAGCAGCCTTGCAGAGCAGACCGCACGGTCACGTGTGCTGAAGCCTCTGCGGGGACAGCATCTCCACGTGGGAGTGACAGAGGGCGAGCCCAGGGACACTGCCCATCCCCGAATCAGTGGCCCAGCAACCCAGAGCAATCCCTTCAACCTGCTGACAAGGAGAGGGGCCGCGTGAAAACCACGAGGCTGCGCAGAAACCATAAATAAATAGATCACCAAATGTGACTCTTTGAAAATGTGGAACTCATGCTGGGGAAAAAAAAATGCCATCGATAGAGTCCAAAGCAAACAACAAAATGGATAGACACTTATTTGCCACCTGCACAGTAGAAAAGGACCGGTTATCTCTGGTTTGCAGAAAGCTCACAATCATTGAGAAAATGATGGACAATCCAGTACAAGAAAAAGGGACCCAGGATATAACAGGAGGGGAAAGGAAAAGAAAGACGCGGGGTCAAAAAATGTATAAAAGTATGCTCGGCCTCATCCAGCAGCAAGGAAACATAAATCAAAATGAAATACTTTTTTTTTTTTACTCATCAGCTTGGCAAAAACTGTAAAGTCTGATCCTAGCTGGTAATGGCAATGAGAAGAGGAAACATAAGTTTCCCTTCTAAAAGGTGATTTCTACCCAAATTAGAAATGTGCGTGCCCTTTGACCCAGAAATTCCACCACAAAATAGTTATCTATGGATATTTATAAAAACGCTCCCTTGGCATGGCCGGGTGGCTCAGTTGGTTAAGGGTCAGACTCTTGGTTTTGGCTCAGGTCACAATCTCATTGGTCATGGGATTGAGCCCCAAGTGGAGTCAGGCTTTGCACTCATTGGGGAGTCTACTGCCTCTGTTACTCTCTCCACCCGTGCATGTGTACTCCCTCTCTCAAATAAATCAATAAATCTTAAAAAATATACATATGCTCCCAAAGGAACATTTCTTCTGAGCATTTTGGTAACAGCAAAATAAGCTATAAACAGTTTAAATTTCCATCGTTGGAAATTTAAAAGTTGTTTCTTTTTGTTGTTGTTAACCATATATATAATTTATTTTTATTAAAAATATGTTTATGAGGTTCAGCTAGGTCACAAGGTGAGTAACCCATTTTTATTTTCTGGCTTAAAAATAATATATTATATATATGATGTATAATATAAATATATATTATGTATAATATGTATAACATAATATGTATATATAGTATTATGAATAATATAAAACAAAATAGAAAAACTTGCAAAGGGTTTTGGGTAAGCCACGCTCCAGACATGCAGTCTGAGGATTGATCTGAATGATTTTGTCATCTGCTAAACTGTGTGATGATTTGGGACAAGACGTACCATTTCTTTGGACCACAGTGTTTTCATTTGTAAAACGGAGGGAATATTCCCATTCTGTATTGTGATTTTGAGTGAGTCGTTTTACTCTCTGAGACTTGGGCTTTTTATCTATAAAATATGGGTAATAATTTACTCATTTTATAGGATTGTTGTGAGTAAATAAAATAATGAATGTAAAGCATTTAATACAGTAGCAGGTGCCTAAGATGATAGTGATGATGATGATGATGATGAGGATGATGATGATGATGGTGATGATGATGATGGTGCTAGTGGAGATGGTGATGACGGTGATGATGGTGATGTTGATGATGGTGATGATGGTAATGATCCTGATGGTGATGGTGTAGTGGTGATGGTGATGACGGTAATAATCATGATGATCATTATGGTGATGGTAATGGTGGTGATGATGATGGTGGTGAGGATGGTGAGGATGATGGTGATGATGATGATGGTGATGGTGGTTTTGGTGGTGATGATGGCGATGATCATGATGGTGATGGTGATGATGGTGGTGGTATTGGTGGTGGTGGAAGAGGAGGAAAAGAAGGAAGACCAGGAGCAGAGGAGGGACCAAGATGGGGAGAATGAAAAGGAGGAGGAAAGGAAGGAGCAGCTGGAGGCCACTAGGTGTGGGTACTCTACATTCCTTAGCTCACACAGTTGTTCTAGGTATGTTCTGAGGTCTATACATAAGGTGACCACTGGCGAATTTTATGATCAAGGAGAACGAAGTCAGAATTGTGACTCGTCTGAGGTCACCCTCTAGGCAATAATCAAGCCAGCATTTGCCTTGTAATTTTTTTTTTTTTTTTTTGGTGAGAAAAAGCCAACATTTGAACATGCAACCTTGAAGATCTTTTGTTCCAAACCTCCCCCCTAGCACCCAGCACAGTGCTTGGCACATAAGGAGGTGATCAATAGATTTTATATCAATCAGAATTAATTTCTCAGAGAATTGTTATCCCTCTAGGTTATGCTTTGGGAGTTGTTCCAAGTCCTGTGGGTCGTCATTTCTTTGCAAGTCCCAGTGGTGAAGACAGTCTTCCTTCTGGAGTGTGCTGGTTGTTACGCATTCCTCAACCCCAAACCCACACTTTTCTGTGATTCACCCTGTGGCACAGCTCCTGGGACCCTGCAAACCCATTTCTAGGCAACCAACTGTTGTGTCTTAGGCTCTGCCACTAGGGGGCGCTAGAGAGAGACTGCAAGGTTGGACAGGGGAGACAGGCCTTGTTCTTCTGCTTGCAGTCCTCCTGAGGAGGGACTAGCCTCACTTCTTCACCTTAACAATGGCCCTTCATCTTCTCCGCAGCACTTGGTAACCATCTTCAATTTTTTCCAGCACTCCCCAAACCCCATTGCATTCCCTCAATGTCCCAGAGCCAGCTGGATAGTGTCCCCTCCTCAAGAGGTCCAGATCCCAGCTCTGTGAAGTCCCCTCTCTGACCTTCTAGGTTCTAACACCTATCCAAACAATTCTCTAAAGCAAATTCTCTCTGTTAAAATTACTAGTGTGCTTTCTTATGGGAGCTGGACCCTGGCTGGTGTACAAGGTAAATTTGATTTGGGACAGTAACTGTTCTTTGGACCTCGGTCTTAGAAAAAAGAAGGAGAAGAAGAAGAAGAAGAAGAAGAATCAGATTGTCTGGTTTTTGCATTTTACATCAGAAATAGGGCTTCACCATGAAGACATGAGACGGATGTTCTCATATGACTTACTGAGCTATTTCCCACCTCTTGGTTTTGGTTTTCTATTTTTACCACTTTGACAGGCAAGGGTGTGAGCGTAATGAGCCTGGAAGGTCCAGTGTCCAGGAGGCAATGGACAGACTTTCTGTCGAGTCTGAATTTGACCCCTCCCAGCACCTCCATTCTGGCCTCAAGGGCTGGGAAGGGGTCACTGACATCCTTTTAATGTTCCCAATTGAGGCCCCGAACTCCTTCCTGCATTTATCCTTAGAGTGGTGGCATCAACCTGAAACTGTCAAAAGACTTTTAACTTTTAAACCCTAAGAGAGGACAGCTAAGAAACAAACACAAAGAGGGCATGAGTTAAAGCAATCCTGGCACAGCTCACCATCTAGAGTTTGGAACTTGCCTGCAGCCTGACCCTCAAAAGAATCCAGAGAAAGGTTGTTCTTCCTCATTAACGAGCTCTTGGACGGTGTCCCCAAAGCCAGAGTCATTTGCCACCCACGTCCAGGGGATGTGATGGTGCTGATAATGGTAAGTTCTTATATTAAGTCACTTAACCATCCTATGAGATAGACACTGTTCCTAGCCCCATCTTACAGATGACAAAACTGAGTCACAGAGAGGCTAAGTAAATTTCCCCATGTCACTCTGCTGGTAGGTAGCAATCAGGGGTGTGGACCCAGTGAATTTAGATCCAGAGCTCCCCTCCCCTCCTAGCCAAACTTCCGGTTCTTTTCTCCAGAATGTCCCTCTTTTCCGGGTGGGTCACCCTCCATGGTGTCACTCTTGGAAACTGCCATCGACTAATGGCTTACTTCTTCACAAGGCAACCTAGATTTTTGGAAAACTCCTTGTATCGGGCTGGCATTTCCTTCTAGTCTCTTCCACTTTGGGTTCTTGGGATTTCCTTTTAAAGATGCACAGAATGAATGAATCTATGTGTCTTTAAAACCAGCCTGCGTCCCTGTCTGAGTTTTCTCGTCTCACATGGTCTGAGATCATCCTGACCCACCGCCTCCACGTAGCTGACCTTGGGCTGATTACATAACCCTCTTTGCCTCTGTATCCTCATCTGTGAAATGGAAATCACGGGAGTGTACATCCACTGGGTCCTTTACACGGGAAGTCTCTGGAGCGGCGCTGAGCACACTTGGGTAAAGGTGGGCTCCTGGTTCTGTTCTGTAGACTTAACACCCTCAGTCTTTCCGACGGGGATGATTGTGAACTTGCACGGTACACAGTGTGGTTCTATGGAACCAGCCGCACATGTTGTGACCCTGCCCTCTGTCTGTCCTTCTCCACTGCCCCTCTCCTTAGAATGTCTCAACCCTCCCCTGGATACATACTCGGCCAGATACCTAATTTGCCGGCTTCTAGGCTTGCCCTGTTTCAACCCATCTTCGCCTGGGCTTCCATGGTGTTCTCAGAGAAACACAAATCAGCTCTGGCACCAGTCCTGCTCAGCTCCTCCGTGACTGCTCCTGGGCTGCTGGATAAAGCTCAGACTCCTTACTTTAACTTGCGAGTTTCTCCTTGGTTTGTCCCCTGCTGACCTATCTGCCTCTCCTCCCCTCTCTCCCCTCCTGCTCCATTTTCCGTGAAATGCACCATCTCTCAGATCTCTGAGCCTCCCCTGATTTTGAGCCTACCTGCTTGGGGCCTAGCAGAGGGAGCCAGGTGTGCAGGAGGGGGATGGGTAGACCCTGGCTGACGCTGGGCCGGTGGGATGGTGCATAACGTAAGGGCTCCATAAGGCAGCGTGGCCTCCATGTCAGTTCATGGCATTCTTTTTTCCAGGGGTAGTATTCAAAATCTGTAACCACAATTGTCTGGTCTGCAGGCCTCCTGATGGACCAGGCATTAACCCTTTAGTTGACAGATTGTGAAGAGGTTTGGGGGGGTCCAGGGAGATAGAAGGGGTGGGGCACAGGCTCCAAGGAGCAGTGCTTTTTAACACAGTGGTTTGGAAGCATTGCAGTATTTTAGCAATGGTAAGGCAGTGCCTGTTTCCCCAGAAAACTCCTTCCCCATCCCTGGGCCCCATTTGCTTCCCTCTCCCCGGCTCCCCCCTGGCCCTGTCCCACCTCCAGCCAATCACTATTTGGAGGCTTTTATTTTGAAGCCTGCTCTGGGTCCGGGTGACCCGTTTTTTTCCGGAATTTGTCCACAGGGCTTGGAAAGTCTCCCTCCCCACATGGCACTGTGGACACCCATCTGGCCCAGTTCTTTAGCTTAAAGGCCCCTCAGCCCAGGGTTGCCCACTCAGGATGAGGACGGGGGGCTCTCAGCCCGTTCTTCTCATCTTTCCCAGATTACAGAATGCAGACAGCAGGGGGTGGCATGAAAAGTCATGATTTGACACCCGAGATGTTCATCCAAATCCGTTTGCAAACTTCATTAACCTTTGAGACAAGAGTTCAGTAATCACATCAAAAAGTGAAGGGTGTTGTTTGCTCCTTGTGTGGCAAGGATGGAGCACTCTGGGACTGGACAGGACCTGGATGACCTTGCACCAGCCTCTGGGTGTGTCCACGGGTCAGGCAGGATGCCTGTCTCCAAAGGACAAACTCCTCTGCTCTGTGTCTTCCTGTTCATCATGGCAGGCGTTCTCCATCAGGTGGCATGCTGGGCCCCAGGCAATTCATTCTCCAATCCAAGAGACAAGTTCCTCACCTGTAAAGAGAGGCAAAATACAAAGAAAATTTTTTTAAAAAATCACATGACAGTTGGAAAAATGGAACGTCGGTCACACTTTACTCCTGGAGGAGGTGGTAACGATGACTTCCTAGTTCAGGAAAAGGCCTTGGTTAATTTTTGGGGTCATTAAAAAGGTGCGGTCTCCTGGGTAGAGTCTGGATGGAAGACTTTTATGCACACGCAAAGATAGAAACCATCTGCAGCGGAAAGGTGGGCGTTGGTGTCTTCTTTCTGAGCCCTTACTGACATTATAGAGGAAAAGTAGAAAAAGCGTGATCCCACAAAAGTGGGGAATAGAAAGGAGGTATCACGAGATGAGAGATTGCAACACACTTTTGGAAGGGGCTTTGTTTGGAATGATGGTGCCGTATTTAGAAAGGCCGAAGGAACTCAGCAGGCAAAGGGCACACTGGTGAGAAGGAAACAGAGTGAGCCCCAGTGAGGTCCAGAATCAAGGGGGAGCTGGTGGAGGGGATGATGGTGATGGCGTGAGATGAGAGCTGATGGCCAAGGGCTTACCGGTGAGCCTCCTGCAGGAGGTTCAGTCTCTGAAGACGGTAGAGAGGAAACTCTCAGGACACCAAGGTCACTGGCATGACAGAGGGCGGGGACAAGCCATGGGGTTGAAAACAGGATACTAATTGGAAATTAGTATCCCAAATGGTCAGAACATCTTTCTGTTCTTCTTGCTCCCAAGGAACCCGAGCCTATTCCTACATCCTAAGCAAAGACTGGCAGCTGCCAGACAAGTTACTGGAGAATTTCCTAGAGAAAAAGACTCATGAGTGCCATCATAATTGGAGTTCCCAACAATGTAGCTGCTTTTCCGTCCTGACACAAAAACAAAACAGACATCTGTCAGTCCATAAACCCTCCCTTGCACTTGGAGAGCTTCTGATCAGCCTTTTTAGTACATTTGTCTTAAGTGTTAGTGAACAACCCAAGAGTATTAGACACATCAGGAAAGCTGCGGATGTGCAACAGAGACACCAAGTGAAAAAGATAAAAGAAGTGCCTGGAAAAAAACCCTGTCCCTCTAGACTGGACTCAAGAATGAATTACCTGGATCAGAATGACTCCAGTCAAACCACAGATGCAGGAGCAAAAAAAAGGAAAAAAAGAAAAGAAGAAGAAGTGCTTATCATTGTATCCCACTGGAGATTTCTGGGCTTGTCTGTTACACAGCAAAAGCTGACTGATACAATCCATAAACAAGAGGATGCTATGACAACCGAATAATCAGAAAGCAAGAGAGACGTCTTGGAAATTTAATATAAGGCAGTCAAAATAGGAATTTCAATGGCAGATTTAAAAAGTAGGTCACAGAACTAGTTCCTGGGATATAAAAGGAATAAATGAAGATGGAAAAGAGGAAGGGAAGGAACAGGCTAAGAGAAGCAATCAGGAGGTCTGCCATCTGACTTAGAAATTATTTTTGCAGATTTTTAATTTTATTTATTTATTTGACAGAGAGCAGCAGAGAGGCAGCAGGCAGAGAGGCAGGCAGAGAGAGATGGGGGAAGCAGGCTTCCTGCTGAGCAGAGAGCAGAGAGCCCGATGCAGGACTTGATCCCAGGACTCTGAGATCATGACTTGAGCTGAAGGTGGAGGCTTAACCCACTGAGCCACCCAGGCGCTCCTTAGAAATGTTTTTTAAAAAGGGAGAGAGAGAGAGAGCAGAGAAAATTATATAAACAACAACAACAATAACAACAACAAAAAACAGTCCAAGGGAGCTTCCCCAAACTGAAGATCCCGAGTGTCCACATTGAGTTAGGCCTATCATAGAAGTAGTAAAATGAGCAAGAAACAATCCACACATCATGTTAACCCAGAAGATCACAGATAAAGAGAAGTTTCCAAAAGCTTCCAAAGAGGAAAATAAAAAAAGACTGAATACAATGCAGCAGAAAAAAGAACACTGAATCCTCATTTACTATAAGAAGAAACTGAAGGATCATATTTGACGGTCAATCAATCAGTCAAAAACAGCACTATAAGCCTTTTGTTCAGAAATACAGAGGAATTTAGAGGGAATCACGGAAGGCTTCCAGTAGTTCCCTTGGGGTGGGAACGAGCAGGCAGGAGCTTTTCAGTCCTCCTCTTCCTTGTCGCGGTGCCTGTGCCTTTTAATCCAACACTGACCACTCGAGGAACAGAAGTAACAGGTGTAGTCAGAGCCGCTGGGTAGGGGGGAGAGTTGGAGGGGAAGGCTCACATAGAGGCAATGCTTGGGGCCCAAAGACAGAGACAGCTGGCGAGCAGTTTCTTGCAGCAAGAGTGTGCAGAGCCCATCACCCTTCTGGTCACCCCTCCACCTTCCGCTCTTCCCTAAAGGTCTATAAATGTGGTCCAAGGGGAGTAAGGGGAGAGGGGCTTGCCCCACGTGGGACGCTGCCGGACTCAGGGAGGCCGGGTTTGGGAGGGAGGGTATGGCCGCAGAGGAGAGAAGGCCCCTCTTCCTCCTCTTACTAGAGGAAGGGGACTCGTGGGAAGAATCAGGATGAGATGCTGGAGAAGGTCTCTGTCCTGCTATTAAGTGATATGGGACAGGATGACCCGTCCTCTCCACTGCAACACTGGTCTGAGTGGTCTGAGCATCAGATGCCACCATGAGGGGGAGGCATGAAAGCAGCAACTCAGGGATCATTGTTAGGGTCCCCGGGGCTGTAGGAGCCCCCATGATAACCCCAACTTCCTCGTCTTAAGCACCTACTGTGTGCCAAGCAGACAACACCTTTCAATCCTGGAACACCTTTCCAGGGGATGGTACATAGTCTTTCAGGAGAAACGGGGGTTGGCCGAGCAGACAGGGTGTGGGTCTCACGGGGCATCAGCAAACCGCAAACACGGACTTGAGCTGGAACAGGAGAGGGACAAGGACAGAGTCAGGCTTGGGTGACAGCAAGCTGGACTGGTTCTCCGGAGAGCTGGAGAGCTGGAAACCTCAGTTAGTTCTTTCCAGGAAGGGCCTCCTGCAGCCGGTGGGAAGAGAGAGGCAGCTGAGGTGGGATGGGAAGATTGGGGGAACAGCTCCGGCAAGACAGGAGGCTGTAGGGATGGAGCGAGGGGGCAGCTGGGGGACATCTGGAGGTGAAACACATTCCTGGGGATTGGCTATCGCAGCCAAGGGAGGACGAGGAAGCCACGTGACCTCCAAGTCTTCGCCTTGGCTGAACGGCAGAGACAGAGGTTGCAGGAGGAAGGGTGCTCTGCAGAGCTGGGGGGCATCTGTAGGCGCTGGGGGCCTGGAGGCAGTTGGATGCAGGGGCCTGGAGCACCCCTGGGGAGCGGCTGGTAAAAGGGGCACAGGAATAGATGAAGCCCCTAGCCAGTGAGAGCCCGGGTGTGTGGGGAGGGCACTGAGGAAGTAGATGCAGGAGGAGCCCAGAAAGGGGCCGCCAGATGTGGAGGAGGAACTGGGGAGCAAGTGGGTGCAGGGAAACTGAAGCAATCGGTGGAGACCAGGGCTGGGGAAGGGCGCCGGGGCAGGGGTGGGGTGTGCAGAGGGCAGGAGTTCTCAGGGCCTTGGGGGTGGGGTGCGGGGATGGGAGCAGATTGCCAAAGAGTGAGAGGATGAAGGGCAGTTACAGAATTTCCAGGACCTCCTGTTGCAAAGCTCTCCGGTTCCGGGGTGTGTGGTTTCGGGCTCCGGGGCATGCTGGGCAGTTAGTTAGCGCTCCTTGTGGGCTGGGACAGAGGAAGCTCTTCCCTGAACCCGGAGGCCAGAGCCCAGAGGAGGAGATGCGGCCTGTGAGCCCACCCACCTGCTTTGCCCCCTTCCTCACGTCCTTCCTCCACCCGCCACACACACTCGTGGAGCCCATTTGGGACACTGGAGATTCACAGATGAACGCGGTAGTCCTTGACCCGCAGGTGCTCCTGGCACACAATTACTTACTCACCTATTACATACTCTCTATTTAAAGACCATGATGGATTCTCTTTCCTCAGCGGGAAGGGCTGGGAAGTCTAGAAGCCAGCTCTTATGGGTAGGGTCCCCCAGTCCATGAGAGCTAGAGCTAGAGGCCACCCCCAGCCTTCAAAGAGTCATTGATGAGCTTCTGCTCCCAGCACGGGCTCCTCCTGCCTGATGGTCCCGCTTCCCTGCGGACGCCCTACCCAGGGGCTGGATTTGTGTCCTAGCGGGCTGGCTGTGTGTTGGGAAAACAGAAAGAGCTCAAATTATTTTAGCAATGAGCATGTAATACAGGGGATTGGTTGAACAGATCTTGGAGGATGGAAAAGCAAAAGGAACATTGCAGTATTGCAGTAAGCAATTAGTGGGCCTGCTTCCACTGGCGGAGGGAACAGAAGAAAGAGAGTGGGGTAATCACAACCTAGAAGCTTGGAGGAGGAACAGGTGAGGGGGGGCGCTCAGCTGATGTTGGTGCCTCAGAAGCTTGGAGAAGGTCCCTAAAGGGAGCTGGGACTCAGAAATTCAGACCTCCGAGGAGGCGATTGTGAGGCTTAAGCTGGGGATGTGGGGAAAAAACTAGAACTGACCTCCAGGGCAGTGCTGTTGGGTACAGAGGGCAAACAGCAAGGAGTGAATGCCTTCCTCCTCTCCATCCTTCTGGTCTCCTGGGAGGAGCTACTATTGGCAGGAACGAATGGGAATCAGTCTGCCAAACAGCAAATGTGGTTTAGAGACCTAACACCAGCTCCCAAAAGCTGAGCATAGAAGGGTAGGTCTGAACTGGAGAGGAGAAAGTTTAAGAACCAGCCCAGAGGCTATGACTGCATTTAGATCCCCCTCCTGCTCCCCCAGCCCCACCCTCACGTTCACAGACCTGGATCTTGGAGCCAGTATGAACCCAGAACCTTCGCCCGTCAACTTCCTGATACACTGGCTGGTGGGGATGTAGAAGGGTACAACCACTTTGGAAAACAGTTTCCTTCTAAAGTTAAACACCGTAGGATTCAGCCCCCTACTCTTAGACCTCTACCCATGAGCAATGAAACGCAGGTTCACGTGAGCCTTAACGCTGGAACGTCTGTCACAGCTTTGTTTTAATAACTCTAAACCTGGAGCAGCCCTAATGTCCATCAGTTTGTGAAAGGATCAGCAACTGTGGTCTATCCGTAGAAGAGATGACTACTCGGTCATAAAAAGGACAAAGCTGTGATGTACACATCAACATCAATGAATACCAACAGCCTGATACTCTGGGGAAAAATCCAGACACAAAAGACCATATACTCTGTGATTCCATTTGTGTGAAATTTCAGAAATGACAAGATAGAACAATAGAAAGCAGGGCAGGGAGGTCTTGGCAAGGGGCACGAGGGATCTTTTGGGGATCATGGAAATGACCTCTATTGTGTTGTTGTTGGTTACGTGATTGTCGAGACCCACTGACCTGTATGCCTTAAGGTGGTGAGTTTTACCCTATGTCAATGACACCTGATAAACCTGATTTTTAAAAACTGAATCCGAAAGCTGTTAGCAGGGGGCACTTCGTCTACTTACTTCCAAAGTCACCTCCTGTGAGCTACTGTCTCCTTGGCAAAGGGATCTTTAAAAAATGTTCATCGGGGGCACTTGGGTGGCTCAGTGGGTTAAGCCTCTGCCTTCGGCTCAGCTCATGGTCCCAGTGTCCTGGGATCGAGCCCCAAGTCTGGGCTCTCTGCTCAGCGGGGAGTCTGCTTCTCTTCCTCTCTCTCTGCCTGCCTCTCTGCCTACTTGTGATGTCTCCCTGTGAAATAAATAAAATCTTAAAAAGCTAAAGTTCATTAGATTACATACTCTTTATTTAAAGACCGTGATGGATTCTCTTTCCTCTCTGAATGAATTCCAGAGGAAAACTACGGCCTGTGAGTCCATGGGTCCTGCTGACTGACCCCACCACTTGCAGGGACAGGAGCCATAGTATCAATGGGGACCCAGGCACCGCGTATCGACACCTGTGAAGCTGTAAATCAAGCCAACAGACGGCTACTAAAACAAGTTCCATAAGACCCTGTCAGGCAGACCTCCGTGAAAAGCTGGAAGGTCAGGTTCAAACTGAGAATTCCGTGAGTCCCTGGAGTTCTGTGCGGGAAGGTGATGGCGTACAGAGGCAGATGCTAAGCCACCGCCTCCCCGCCCCTTGCCTTTCTACCCTGGCTCCGTCTGAACCTGTGAGGACACCTGCTAGGCATCTGGAGACATCTGTGTTTGTGACCCCCTGGGGGCTGAAAACAGCGCTTGGTGTGAAACCGGGGAAACTGGATTCTCTGTATCTCCCGGCTTCTGAAATCGTGCCTTGTTCTGTGCACGTGTGTGTGTGTGCGCGAGTGTGTGCGTGCGTGTACACACATGCTTCTGTGTACACGCCTGTGTGTGTTCGATGTCTGCGCGTGTGTGCGTGTGTGTATGCATGCCCCCGTGTTTATGTGTGTAATTCCACCGCAGGGGGAGCTCGGTGAGGGCGGCAACAGAGCCGGATTCCTGTCTGTTTCCTTCACACCTGGGCGGGGTGGATGTTAGGTGCATACCTGTGGAATGGGGGCCAGTCCGACACAGTGACTGTGTTTTGGAGCCCTCCGGATTTGGGGTCAAAATCTTACCTTGCCGCTCACTCCCTAAGTCACTGTGGTTCAGGCTCCTGATCTGGCAGAAACCGTTTCCTCCTCTCCAGACCAGGGATAAAAATATGACCTCTTTTATGGGGGTAGGTGTGAGGATTAAGTAGCAATAACCGGAGCTGACATGTACTGGGCTGGACTGTGGGCCGGGCACAGTTCCTAGATTTTGCAAGTGCTAACTTATATATTCATGCAATTTTCTGGGGAAGGGATGTTGAAACCATAAACCCAGTGCGTCTCGGTGCCTGTTTCTGACCAGTGGAGAGGAGGTTCAGGATCCTTAGCCTCTGCGGGCATCTTCTCACGAGTCCTGCTCAGATTCCCACCGCCGGGCCCTTTTGGGAAGGACTGTGGGATCCAGCACGCACACAGGGCTACACCACCGCCCCCCCACCAACTCACAGCTTGACCCTCTAAGTGGGGCTGTTCCTTCTACTGCGGTTCATGGCATTACTCCTCTAGGTGGCGCTGCAGAGCGGCAACCGGGATGTTGATTCGCGGCGCCTCCTGGTGGTCTGTTTCTGTCAACACAACGATTAAGTGCAAAGCCGTTTCCATAAAGTCAAGTGCGGGGAGAGTGGGTTAGAGGAATGTGGGGGAAAAATTAGAACCTGATGTGAACAGTTTTAAGATCCAGAGGAACAAAGTGCGCCTGGGGAGCTAGACCAGGAGGGGTCCAACCCATACCAAGAAAATTATCCTCAGTAATAACAATATTAACATTTGTAATTTACTGACCACCTTCTGTGTGTGGGTGCCGTACTAAGCACTTGGCCTTCATCCTCCCATTGAACACATTTCCAGAAAGTTTGCATCCCAAGGACAATTATCTTTGTCTGGAGCCGGGCACACGCTGGGCATCTGGCACATAGTAGGTGCTCAATACATTGAAACAATGAGTGATGCAGCCATCCTGGGAAACAAATATTATCATCTTCACTTGGAAAAATGAACAAGAGAAATGAACTTCCGGTAAGCCACATGCCAGAGCTGGGGCACCTGAGTTGCACACGATGCGCTGCTGCAAGCCGGGGCACCAGAGAGAAGGCAGAGCCCTCTGTCTTCATGGAGCTTGCTGTCCCATTGGCTTCATCCACACCCTCTGTCTTCAAATACCACTCCCTGGGGATTGCCAGGGATGGCTATTTACGGCTCAGGGAGGAGGTCCAGTGAAGCTCCCCTCATAAATTACAAGGAGAGACACATGTGGGTCAAGATTGGGGAATTCAGTGCGTGAGGGATCCCCAGGAATCTTGCTCAGCCTAATCTGAGATTTTCCTTCTCTTCCCTAGGGGAGCCGCTGACTCAGGCAGCAGGCATGTGCTGAGCTCCCAAAAGGAGCTCCTGGGGCACCGCCTGGTCCTGCCTCCTCCCCGGCCTCCACCTGTCACTGTCCGCAGGGCTGGAGCTCTCCCTACTGACCATCAGGCCCTCGGAGGCTGCACCGAGGACGGCGCTCTAGCTCGCATCTGCCAGCACTGGAATGAGGCAGGGTTGAAGAGTGCTGTGCAGGTGCTGAGTTTTAGAGCCAGGCCTCAGTCCCATCCAGTCCTCTGGGAATCCCTCGGGTGTGTCCTGAATATGGAGCCCTGCCTTGGAGATGGGGTTACAAAAGGACATCGGCCAGCATGCAGCGATGCCCCTTCTCGGAGCGGCCTCTGTCTCTGTTGACTTCTTACACATGCTTTCTTTCAGCATTCCATCCTCCTCGTCACTGTCAGGCTGTCACTCAACTGTCATTTGCTTGGCCCCTTTTCCTACCTCCACCCCCAGCGATTTTCCTCCAGATTCAAATCTCCAGGTTGCTGGGTTTGGGTGTGCTCTCAAAGTAACTTGGGGAAGAGAAGGCCAGGGGCGCTTTCTTCTAGGAATAAACTATCGGAGCTCCAGGGCCTGGGCGGGAGCTACAGATCCCACTGTTCAATGACTCTCATTTACTCCAAGGCTGTGGCCAGTGGCGGTTATCAGAAGTCAGCTCTTGATACGCTGGAGGTCACTTCAGGCATTTCTTTGTACCTCCCCAGAAAGGCTCAATAAATACCGGCTTAATGGAATGTGTGCAAAGTTTGGCTCCCCTTGCTTGCTAGTCTTCTGCCTCGTTCTCCACTCCTGCAGCAGCCCCGGGATGGATGCCTACTGCTGACAGAGTGTCTGGCCTCAAATTACACTGTATCAGAGCTCGGGCATAAAATTAGCAGCAGTGTTCTGTGTATAAGGAGCCAGAGAAATACCCATACTCAGCAGAACCACGGGCAGGCAGGGAAGGAGCAGGGGAGGGAAGAGCTGGCCCCCCAGGGGCCCTGGGGCACTTCCCTGAACAATCTTCCCATTCCTGTACCCCTCCCCACCACTGCAGAGGTGGCGATGGCTGCCCAGTGGCTGAGTCAGGGCCACACACATGAGGCTTCTTGAGGGGTAGGGGGAGTGAGGGATGGGAAGGCAAGACCTTGAGAAGTCTGGGAAGGTGAACTTGAGGGCTTGTCATCCCTGAAGCACACATGCACACACACACACACACACACACACACACACACACACTGAAAACTAGGAACAAGAATAAGAAATCCGCATTTGTCTAGGCACTTCATACATTTTTTTCATTAATGCTCAATACTATTCAGTAAGTCCATTTTACAGATGGGTAAAGAAAGGATCAAAGAGAACATGCTGGTTTCCTGAGTTCGTATGTTACAAAGGCATTCGCATTCACGCTCCTGACGGGCCCACGGAGATCCCAGTCCGCAAACGCAGCCTCTCGTACTCATAGTCTCACTACTGTGCACGCTGCAGTGTGCCCTCGTGTGGATGTGACCTAAACACGCTCCCATGTCCTTACACAGAGTTGTATGTGTTTACATGCACATTAATGGGCAATTCTACGTGTTTCTAATCATACACACATGATGATACCCACAATCACATGCCAGGGCCGGGTCACACTTCTGGCTAAAATTGCCACTTCCTGTCTTTCCCGACCAACTCTAGGGCAGCATGGACCTCAGCCATGGCTGGGAGCTCGTAGCCCTTGGTGCTTACAGACGCCCACCCCATCTGCTGCATCACCCTGTCCTGTGACTCCCCATTTAGCTGCTTTATCCCGTAGACTGGGAGCCCTGAGACACCAGGGACTGGGTTGGAGTCATTATTGATGTTATCTCTAGTTCTCCAGGTGTGAGCTCTTCTATATGTCGAGTCTGTAAGCTGTCTTTCATAGGGTAGGTGTTCTTTATATAAAGCATCATTTTGATTTGTGAGTTCACAGGGTGGTTTTATTGTCTCTTACAGGCTTGCGGATTCCAAACTGCTTCGGTGTAATGCCTCGGCTTGGGATTTCCACACCGTGTGGGTAGCTTGGATTCCAGCCTCATGCTAGTGCATGTTTCAGGCATGGGGCTCTGATCTGGTGTCTATACCCTTTGTTCTACCCCAGGCCTGGGAGAGTATCTCAATCCCTGCAGGAACCCCAGGCTGATAGCTGGGAAGGGCTGGTCCTCTACTCAGTTCTGACTACTGACTTCACACTGGGAACTCAGATTTGACTTCTTGGCAACAGCAGGACACGTAGCCCAGACGTACCTAGTCCCAGATTAGGAATTAAAGTCTCAGCCCCACTAACCCATATCCATTCTCCCATGGAGTGTGAGGCACCAGGCCCTCTCTCTGGTCTAGGTTCTCCCTCTCTTAGAACCCAAACACTACACGTTCTTGCTTGTGAGCTAGGTTCTATATGTTTAAAATACTTAAAAAAAAAAAAGTATTACCCAGCTGGATAATATGTCTGGAGTATGTCTGGAGTTTGATGGGGAATTTCTGCTGGAGTTCACTCTGCCATCTTACCTCTGTCTTCCAAATGCCTTGCTCAGTAAATAGTTGTTGATCGCCTCTATTTTTCTTATTCATGTCCTCCCCTCTGTCTTTCTCCAACTGTTCTTGCCTCCCAGAGTCCATAAAGTTTTCAGAAGAGCCCTTGCCTGGGTGAAGAGAGGGAGATCCTCTCTGAGTCAGGAATGTGGAGCTGGGCCCAGAGCATGTTCCCTCCTGGGGACTCTGGCTCCACTCTGAACTCTCTTTGGGGCAGAGTGTTCCTTGAGATGGCTGGCTGGAGTAGGGATGAAGTTCAGAGGAAGGGCTTGAGGCTGCCAATCACCCTCCATTCCTACAGCCAGCTAGCCCCTGGGATTCTGAGAATGGGTCCTCTCACCACTCCCTCATCTGGGAGGTAACAAAGGGACTGTTGTAGGAGGCTCTGATCTCCATGCAGCTGGCTCGGTACTCCCAGACTCCTGTCCCAGTCCTAGAGGCACTGCTATGGCATGGGTTTGGGACAGATGGAGTCAGAAGGTCTCATTCTGTGATGCCCATGGATGGCAAGGCATGGCTGCTTCCCCTCTGTACCCTCTCTCTGCTGTTCCTCTGCTTTGCATCTACAATGCTTGAGTGAGTGTTGAGCGTGAACGAGAGTGTGTGAGTGTGTGTGTGGTGGGTTGGGGGTTACTGGGTGTGGCTGTGGACTTCTCAGAGAGCTTCCTTCAGAATCTAGTAGCCATACCAGTGAGAGGAGCCACAGATTCACCAGCCAGAAGGATCCCCTGGATCCTGGAGGTAGGCGGGACCAGGAGTTTGGACTTTCTCCTTAAATACAAGGTGAAGCAGTTGAAGAGTTTAAGCAGGAAAAGATGTGATCAGGTTTATAACATGAAGCTCAGAGTGGTTGGAAGATCCAGCAAGGACCGGTGGGCTGTGCCAGGCCCGGGGATCTAGGGACGAGGAGAGGATAGCCCAGAGCTCCTGGGTAAGGGGAAGACAGAAGCATAAACCGACTGAAATTTACACTGTATATGGCAGAGGCGACTGAGTGCTAAGGCTAACTCTGTTGGGGACACCAGGGAGGCTTCCCAGAGGAGGTGGCATTTGCCCAGAGCTTGAGGGATGGCAGGCAAGGTGGAAGCTGGCCCTCCAAGCCTAGGGAATAGTTTAGGCAAAGGCTTGGCCTTTTAGTAAGGCAAAGGCTTACCCACTGAGGGTAAGAGGGTAGGGCGTGATGAGCCGGAGGATGAGAAGTCACTCTCCAAGTTCCCAAGGACCCTTGGTGGCTGAGCCAGGCCAGGGACCCTGCCTCTGTTGGAGTGGAGCTCTCTGATGCCCAACGGCGGCCCGGCACCAAGAAATCACATGGAGGAAGTCCTCAAAGCCCCCCGAATCAGTGGATTCCTGCAAACCCAGCATCCAAGGTTGGGCACTTCCCCAAAGTGCAGTGCAGCTGGGAGGTGGGGAAGAGGAAGTGTGGGCCAAGAGTGGACCTAGAGAGCCCAGAGGAGGAGCCTCTTCTAAATGAAAGACACAGGGGTGGGGCCTCCCCAGGGGTGGCTCTTGGGGACTCCCAGGACCACAGCAGAGACACCGGGTGGCTGGAGCTGAGTGAGAGGCGAACTCGGCCCAGGCCTGGCCGGGTGAGACTCGCCACCCTCTCCCTGGGAGCACCGTTGACCATGGCCCTGGCCCAGCAGCTGCGAGCCGAGAGGTGAGTGCGGGGCACGGTGCTCTCCCGGGCCCTCGTCCCTGTTCCCGGCAGGCCTTGGGGGACAGAGGCCCCACCCTCCTGCAGCCACTTACCAAAGTCAAAAGCTAGAGGCCGGAGCTGAGTCAGAACCCGAATGCTCAGAAATGTAGATTCTTAGAAGTGTTTCAAGGAAGCCTCCAGCTGTGGCTCACTTCCCTCAGGCCCGGATGAAGGCACCCGAGGCTCAGAGAGGGGAAGTGACCTTCCCGGGGTCACACAGGAGTGGGTGTAGTGTCTGGACAGGGGTCCTGGGTCCCAGGCCGAGCTCGCTGCCCCCGCGGTCAGCAATGGCTTTCCATCTTCTGTTCAAAGAGAACCACAGGATCTGGTTTCTTCCTCTTTATCCAGGGCCTGCCTCAAATGTCAAAAATCTTCCCTCCCAGCCCCTGCATCGCTCTCGGACCGCTTGCCCTGTTTTTCTTTTCTTTTTTTTTTTTTTTTTTTTGCAGAGTCCTTAGACCACTGGCATAATAGTCTATACTGGCTCTTTCTTTTTCTGTATCACCGACTCCCCCATCAACAGGCCCCAGGAGGATATGTGCCCCCCAGTCCCTGCTGTATCCCTAGTATGTAGAACAACACAAGAGGGACTAAGTGCTCCAGAAATCCTGCCCAGTGAGTGACTCAGTGAATGGATTTTTGGATGGGAGCGTGTCCTTGGATCTTTCCAGTCCAATCCCGCCAATGAGAAAAATAAGGACCGAGGCAGAAAGTCCTCCCACAGGGTTCCCCTGCAGCACGGCCCCACGAGGGCCTACCCCCATCTCTCAGCAAGACTGTCCCCTGAGCCGTGGGGGACCTGAGGACACCGGGCTTGGCTCCTGCCCTGGACCGGAGCAGCAGGTGGCATCAGAGAGCGTGCCCACTGTGTGGAGGCGCTTCCGAGGGTGGCCGCAGAGGGGTCAGGCCGGTTTAGGTCAAAACGGGTGGCAAAAAAAAAAAAAAAAAAAAAAAAAAAAACGGGTGGCAAAGGTCTTTGGTGGAGTCTGGGGGCTTGAAGTGGAATTTCCAAAGACTGACGGTCAGAAGAAAGCTTCTCAGGGAAGGAGAGAGGAGCCACAGATGCAGATGCCCAGAGTGGGGGTCCAGAAGGGCCTTGATAAGTCAGGGGGCGTACCTGGGGCTGGGGCTGCCCCACCAGGTTCTCCTCCCCGCCGGTTCTCCCCAGAGACCAAGTCGAACCCGAGAACACACATGCACAGCTCGTGGCACTTCCTGTTTCTCAGGGAATGTGTAGGAAGACAGGACACCAGCAAGAGCCGGGGGTGCTCCCTCCCTCCCGCTCCCTGGTTCTTGGCAGCCACCCTCCGCCCTCAGAGCAGGTGGAAGGGGTGCCCTCCTGCCTCCCTTCATAGGGCATGGAGCCAGGTCCCGGAGTCACAGGCCTCCCTGCCCCTCGGGGACCCTGTGCTCTGCTTGAGGTCAGAGTGGAGGACGGAAAGGAAAGGCGAGGATCCAGCAGGACTTTCAGAGACCCCAGACCCCACCGGTCCAGAGTTCGAAAGGACTGCCTTGGGGTAGCGAGTTTGGTTCCAACAAACATGTTTTCAGCACCTACTGTGTGCGGGAGCCACCGAATGTGACCTAGCTGTCCCCCGAGGGCCACTCTAGGTCTCCATCAGCCCCTCCCGTCTAGGATCCACGGTGGACTTTGCATGAATGACGCTGGTGCGTGGGAACCCAGAGCAGCGGGGCCCCGGAGAACCTGAGTTCACGACAGCTCTGAGGGGTCTTGGCTGAGCTCTGCAGGGCAGTGGCTCTCCTGGGGGGATTTCTAGTCCGGTTTGTTGCGCCCCTGCCTCCCTCCTGGTGCAGCAGGCAGCCTGGCCATTCCCAGGCTGACCACCAGAGGACTCGCTAAGACATGGGGTGGTCCCACCTGAAGCCCCTACTGTGTGTCTGGAGCTGTTCTGGGCCCCAGGGGTATAGCAGGGAGCAGTCCCTGCTTTCATGGGGATTCTGGGGCTGGTCTTGCTACGGATGAGATCTCCTGACCCGTGCCATCCCACATCTTCCCAGAGTAAGTGTCCCTCGCCCAGCAGCCCAGGGCAAGGCGCAGAGCCTTCTTGATGGACCCTGCCTGTGTCTCGAGTTACTTTCCCCCTCCCAGACTGCCCCCGCCCCAAAGCTCCTTGCACTTGTCCCTCTCCCCAACCCCACCCCGGCATGGCTAGAGCCTTTGCACTTGGTTTCCCTTGCCTGTTGTCCTGTGGCCAACTCCAGCCCCACTTCTTCCAGGAAGCCCTCCCCGACCACTCTCCATCTGAGTGAGCCATGAACCTCGGACATGCATAGCACCCTGCTTTTCTCTCTGATGGACGTAAGCCCCATCTTCGAAGTGCCTGCTTGCCAAGCTCTCCTGCCCACTGCACTACTAGTCCTCGGGGGTGGGAGGGGATATAATAATGGCCGGGCTCTGCGATAGCTCAAAACTCCATGTGCTTTTCCTTCACGGCCTCCCCGACCGTTAAAAGGATGTTGTTATTTGTTTAGTATTAAACTCCTTCCCTCAGCCATGATACCCAGGAGGGCAGAGGCCGTGTGCAAATGTGTTTAGAACAGTGTGTGAGCTTCAATAGGTGCTAACAAGCGTTTGCTCTTATCGTTATTATTATTACCTCAGACGGGGAAACTGAGGCTGGGGGAACCTGGGGTTTATCTACGTTCGTGCAGCAAGCTATTGAGGCAGCAAACTAGGAGCAGTGTGGAGGTGTTTGGGACCAAAATTCTGCTTAGGCTCGAATCTCAGCTTCTTGATTTACTTGGGCAGGTTCTGTAATCACTCTGTGCCTCAGTTTCCCTGCCTGTTAAAAAAAGGTGCCAGAAGGGCATGGGGCACATCGCACACACTCAGGGAACTGTTAAGCAAGGCTATGACACAAAGTGGCCGATTCCCTGCCCAGGGCCATTTCTATGCTCCGGTTCCTTCCTTCCTGTCCGGCCAGGCCCCCATCCTGTTGCGGATGCAGTAAACATGAAATACACAGCCTCTGGGGAGAAAGTGGAGGAGGAAGCTTCTCCCAGGGGTGTTGCCATGGGGGCCTGAGTGGAAAGCAAGTGGGGAGGTTGCCAGTGGCCACTAAGTCGCCTGGGAAGTGGTGGGGATTTCCTCTGCCTGCCCACTGCCACCCTGAGTCACCCCCTGCCCAGCGGCAGCGGCCAGTGTCCTGCGGGAGCCAGTGGTCCCACGCAGCCCAGGCCACGTGGGGACCAGCAGCAGCTGGGACTGGGTGTGCAGCCTGGGAAGCCGATCTGCCCTGAGGGCCTGCCCAGTTTGGGGAGGTGGCAGCCCTGCGCCCACTCCCACCCTGTCCCCCAGTTGCTCGGGACTTGGTGACCCCTGGCTGCTCTTTCTCTGTCCCCTTGGCTGGTGTTTTCTCATCCTCCATCTGTTCCTCTCAGCCCCCTCTGCTCAAAGATTGCTCTTCCGGGGGCTCCTTACCACCAATCAAGGGCACATGGGTACCTCCCCGACTCCAGCAGAGACCCACCCCCACTCCCATCCCCCAACCGCCTTCACTGAGCTCTAGAGCCACACCAGCTCTTGCCAGACCCAGACCTGGGGGCCCAAGGGCCTCACAATAACATGCCCGAAACTCAGTCCATGAGCCCCCCTCCCCTCCCTCCCATCCTGCTCAGCATATGCATGACATGTAGGTGTCACTCTCGACACTGCCCTTTCTTTCACCTCCAAATCCAAACAGTCCCCAACCCTGCTGGCCATTAGTCAGGAATGACTCACAGATTGGTAGCGTGTCTGCTGGAAATGTGAAAGTCTGCAGCAGGGCACCAAGAGACACATAGGAACTTAAACAAATAAGGGCTAATTTTTGCACATGACAAGAAGTGCAGAGGGAGGCCATAGCTGCTTCTGCAGCTCAGTGTCCTCAGGACCAGGATCTCGGAGATTCCTTTGGTCTGCCTCCTGTCTTTGCCTCATGGATGCAATATAGCTGCTGTGGATCCAGACGGCACATCTGCTTTCAAGATAGGAAGAAGGGGGAAGGAGAGGAAACCATGCTGGCCTGTTCCTCCCTCCGGGATCACGAAATCTCCACTGGGGCCTCTCCAGGAGTGACCCAGTGGAGATTTCCTCATAGGTCTCACTGGCCAGAACTGGTCACGTGGCTGGACCTAGCTGCAGGGAGGCTGGGAAATAGGAATGAGATTATTGGGTTTGGTTCTGACCAGTCGTGGCCTATCACCTTGAGGCTAGGGACATGACCACCCTAAAAAAATGGAGCTTGATTGGCAGGAAGAAGCAGGGGACACAATAGTGAAGCAGTGTACACCAAGGGTTATGCCTCTGTGTCTGTTCGTTCCTCCTGTCCCTGCTGTCTGGCTTGGGCCCCCACCATCTCTGAGCTGCACCACTCTGGGGCCTGGAACGGCTGCTCTGTCCCTTCCGTCTCTGTGCTCCCTTTCTTCTGCACACAGCTGCCTGAGTTGGCCTCCCACAGCTGGGATCCTACCGTTTGTACTCTCTTCTGAAGCCTTGCGTGGCTCCCTATGGCCTAAAGAAGTTACCCGGCTCAACACTGGAGACCCTCCTCAGCCTGGCTTCACCTGCCCGTGCAGCCCCTGATCACAGCCACCTCCAGTCACACCAGACCCGAGCCCACTCCTCACGCCTCGAAATCTTAGCATATGCTGTTCCCACTGCCTGGAAGGCCCTCTCCTGACCTTCCAACTTTCTGTTTGACCTTCTAGCCTGGCGGGGAGGCGGGCTCAGAGCCGGAGGGTCCAAAGGTCCCCTCCGACCTTCTGTTTGACCTTCTAGACCCCGTTCCAACGCCTCGTCCACCTCTGTGAGGACTTCCCCAGCTCGGGTATGATGACCCATTCTCTCTGTGGGACGTGTGTTGACTTTGTTTCCCACCATGACCCAGGGCCTCCCCCAGGGTTTGACACGGAGGAGGTTGCTGGATGTGCTGCTCCCAGATGAATAACGCAGCCGGGGAGGAGTTTGCTCGTGTGACTACTGACACAGGGTCCCATCTCCAAGTGCCTTAGCTGCAAGGTCTGGTCCACGTGGCTGCCCGGCACTTGAAGGGGTGTTGACGGAGGAATGCGGGACACACCCTGGGTTCACCTCTGCACACTTGGGCTCAGCGAGCCCATCAGTCTGGTGGTAACTGAACTGTCCTTCTCTCCCGTCTTCCTCAGTGACTTTGAGCAGCTTCCCGACGACGTCGCCATCTCCGCCAACATCGCTGACATCGAGGAGAAAAGGGGCTTCACCAGCTACTTTGTAAGACAGACCCCTGACCTTCAGCTTCTGCCCGCTGAACCTCCAACCCTCTCATCCCCCCCTTAACTTCTCTCCTGGTGGTTTGCAACAGGGCGGTTTCACCCTCCAGGGGGCGTTTGGTAGTAAATATCTTGAGACCTTTTTTGATGATTCCAGATTGGGGCGGGGGCTGCTGCTGGCCTCCGGTGGACGGAGCCCAGAGAGGCTGCTCAGCACCGCCCCACGCACAGGACAGCCCTCCCACCCCAAAGAAGGAGATGCCCCCACACCCGCCTGCGAATACTGAGGCTGAGAAACGCTGCTCTAGTCCTAGGACCTTCGACCGCCCCCCCCCGCCCCCCCCCGCCCCTGACCTCCCTACACCCTGACCTGTGTCCTCCCCAGGTGTTCGTCATCGAGGTGAAGACAAAAGGGGGCTCAAAATACCTCATCTACCGTCGCTACCGCCAGTTCTATGCCCTGCAGAGCAAGCTGGAGGAGCGGTTTGGGCCGGAGAACAAGACCAGCCCGTTCACCTGCAGCTTGCCCACGCTCCCAGGTAGGCGGTCCGTCCCAGCCTCACGGCGGGTCCCAGTCCTGGGGCCCCGGGGAGCTGGGCAGCCAGACCCGCGACAGAGCTGCGGCCCTCGGCCTCTCCTTCCAGCTCTGCCGCCCCTGGTGGTCACTCCAGGTTTGCTTCCAGGCCAAATATTTCATCCACGGCCCCTCCTGGCAGTCACGGGCTGCTTCCTCTAGCCCCATTGCTCTTGACCTCCAGGCCATCCATCCCTTGCTCACGGGGCGGACTCACCTTCAGCGCCCCCTGCAGCCCTGATTGAGAGCTGCCCTTTGACTGCTGCCCTAGCTTGGGCGGATCCCCGGGGGCTCCCACTGTTTCCCGGCTCTGCTAGGACCCTGTGGGCAACCCATCTTTGCTTCTGGACAGCCCCCTCACTCCTTGCCCCCTGGCCTCTCTCCCCAGCTTGGTCCACACATGCACCTCGGATAGACCCAAATCTCCAGCGGCTCGGCACCTAGGCCCTCTCCAGCCCTGCGAGGGTGTGGGGTGCTCAGTCTGCGGGGTGGTCTCAGGGTGCCCCCCCATGCCCTGCAGGCCACATACAAGCACCCTTTCCACAAACAGCAGAGACACTTCCTGACCTTTCCTTATTCAGGCTCCACATTCTGCCTCTGGCTTGCTCTCGCTTTCTCTCTATCCTATCGGAGGTCCCAGAGGAGCTGAAGCTGCCCCCAGGGGCTCCTGGCTTCCCCTTTCCTCCTTCAGAGCCACTTCAACTCACACCGGCCCCTCCCCTGTCTCTGGACTGCAGGGGAAGGGAGACACCCCCCACCCCCACCCCACCCCCGCAGAGCTGGCCTCCCCACTGGACTCCAGGGAGCCCCTCCCTCCTCTCTGCGACTTTCTCCAGACAACTTGTGGGTCTTTGTACACTTGCCTTCTCCTTACTTGTGGCGTTTGCAAAGCTCTCCCACAGCCTTAGTTTTCCTGTCTTTAGACAAGCCTGTGCCATGAGGATGTTTCTGGCCATAAGCCCCCTTGAAGCCTGACAGCCCTCAAAATCTCCATTCTCTTCGGAGTCGCTTACTGTCCTCCTTTTCTCCTTCCACCCCCTCCTCATCTACCAGCTTGGCTTCTGCTCTCACAGTCCCACCAAATTCCCTTCGGGACGGTGGCCCGTGACCTGTTACATTGGACTTCTGTGGGCCTATCCTGGCCTTACCATCATTGTCCCGCTTCCTCCTCCAGGAAGCCCTCCCTGACCTCCTTCCAGGTCTCTTCCTACCTCATCGCTGCTCCTCCAGCTCCTGACAGGATCTGCCCCTTCTGCTGCTCCTTGGAAGGTTCTTGGGCATTCTCTGCCGTGCCATCTCTGGCTTTCTTCTCCCTCCCCAAACCCTCCCCACAACCAGGTGATCTGACCTCTGACCTTAGCTGCCCTCTTGTCGCTACTAAGTCTCAAAGGCCTCCCCACCCCGGACCTCAGATCCTGCGCTCCTACCACCGCCCAACGCCAGCCCCTGCCCATCTCAGAGGCAACAGGAGCCAGACATGTGCTTTCTGCTGGGGGTTCTTGGGGGGACAGTTCTATCAGGACCCCCACCTAAGGCTCCTAGAGAGGACATTTGTCTTGGGTCAGCCAACATCCTTTCCCATTCTCCCTAAACACACTGCCTTGCTTTTGAGGAACGATTCATTCATCTATTCCACAAATATTGATCAATGTGGTCAATCACTGTGGTGTGAACCACCAGAACCACTGTTCTAGACCCTTGGTTCCTTACGAAGGGCAGGTATTCGAAGCACCTTGAGATTTAAAGAATTCTGATGCCCAAGTCTCACCCCTCCAACCCCGAGATTCTGATGTAATTATCCTGGGGCAAGTCCTACACAATGAGCTTTTTAAACGCTCCGTGGATGATTTAAAGGTTGAAGACCCCTGTCCTAGGGGATGGGCTCCAGCTGGGGCAAAGCAAAGCTCTTCCTCTCTTACAGCCAAGAATCGTTGAGTGTGTGCATGTGTGTGTGTGAGTGTGTGCGCGTGCGCATGCACATGTGTGTGTGTGTGTGTGTGTGTGTGTGTAGGAAGAGGCAATAAAGAAGTAAAACAAGAAAAATATCATGTGGCGACACTACATGCTGAAGAATGCAAGCTGAAAGTGGGGTGGCCTGGAGGCTCAGCCAGTGTATGGGGGCGAGTTCCTGGCCTGGGTGGGCGGCTCTGAGTCCAGAGACCGTGGTGGTGGGCCAGGCTCCCAGGAGAGCTCTTTGCATTTCCGCAGCCAAAGTCTACATGGGTGTGAAACAGGAGATCGCGGAGATGCGGATTCCTGCCCTCAACGCCTACATGAAGGTAACCATGGGCCTGTGTCATCTCGGCCCCTGGAGGGCCCCAGGGATGGTAGCGTCCCTGAAGGGGACCTGGAGGCTGCTCTCCTGCTCCAATGGGGCCCCTCGGCAATCCTCAGAGGCCGGACCTGGGGAGAGAAACAGGATGTGTTCCCAGAGTTCCAGAGGGTGCGGCAGGAGCGATGGAGAGGGAACTAGGAACCACACTTGGGATCGAGAAGTCTATGCCAGGTGTGCACAGGTGTCTGTGTCAGGTGTTCGGATACCAGCGTGAATAGGACCGAGTATGTGCCCTCAAGGTACTTGCTGCCGAGTGGGGACAGGGGACAGGTGGGTCATGAAATCACAAAATTGTGGCCTCTATAACAGAGGCAGGATGGGCCAGGGCCTCAGCTCTCTCACTCAGTGACGTTGCACAAACTAGAGAAAGGCTCTTGGGTGTTTCCCAGCCCGTAAACTGTCTGCATCCTTAGGAGATGGGAGCACAGAGAAAGAAGCATCTTGAAGGCAGAGACTGTTGTTCAGAAAAGGCCTTCTACCATTCAGGACTGTGCAAAAAAGGAACAGCATTCCTCGTGAAGTAGTGAGCACTGCATCACTAGAGGCATCCGAGCCATGGCTCAATGGCAACCTTAGGAAACTGGAGAGGGAAGCCCTCCTCCTAGCACAGAGGCACCCTCAAAGTCAGCGAGAGCTTCCCCTCCCCTTCTACTCTCACGGCAGAAGGGCACAGAACTAGGAGTCTTCAGTCTTTGCTTTGACCTTGACTGTTTGGGTCATTTGGGGTGAACTGTTCATTCTCTCTAGGCTTTGGTTTCCTCACCTGTGAACGAGGGCAGTGCCTCCAGCTTGCTGGTCTCGGGAGCTTCCAGACTGTACGGGATCAGAACTCCTAGTGGAGTGAGCTGCGGGAGGAGGGCAGGGGAGATGGGAGGCAGGAGGAGAAGACCCTGGCCTCTCCAGTGGCTGCAGGAATCCTGGGCTCTGAGCAGAGAAGAGGGACGGTGGGAAGCCCCTGGGACGCAGCCCTGGAGACATCTCCCCTCAAGGGGGCGCTGTGGTAGCTGCTCCTCCAAGGTGGCTGGAGGCTCCTGTCTCCCCCTGCAGGGCTGGGAGAGGGGTGAGCTGTGGAGGGAGGGATGTGGCCATGGTGTTGAGGCTCTTCCTCCCACACTTGGGCTTAGCTACCAGCAGCCTGGAGGATCCCTTCTCTGCCTTTTGGTCTCATTTGGTTCCTCCAAGCCCAGGAGGCAATCCGTGCAGGAATTTCTGCCTTGCATAACCCCAGCCTATGCTTGAAACGTTCAGGGACGGGGAGCTCACTACTATGCTTCCTTGCTCAGCCCCTGTTGGACAGCTGCTAGAAAAATCTGATTCCCTGTCACTTCCACCCACTGGTCTCACCGCTGTCTTCATGGAGAATATGGGTCATGTGATCGTGACACCTGCCTGGAACGATGTGGGGGGCTTTGACTGGTGGGTCAGGATAAACAAATCTGTAGGATAAACAAATAGGCTTATTTATTTCCCTCAATAACTGGTGAGTTAGATGCTATCCTCCCTATTCACAAATGAGGAAGTGGACCCACTCACGCCGTGTCGGAGAGCAGCTGGATAGGAGGGCTGGGATTCGAACTCACGGCTCTGTGTACCCACCGTGCTATGTTGTAATGAAAGCAACGTGACAACAATCGTCTCCAACTTGGACGGCGCGCTTGCTAGATCAGATGGACGGTAGAATTCTCTAAGTGTTGTGCACACATCACTCATTTAATCCTTACTCCATCCCCCAAGGCAGACCCTGGTATCCCCATTTTATTAATGACCACACAGAAGAACGCTGGCTCAAGGTCACCCAGCTAGGGAGGGGACTTTGATCCCAGGCGCAGCCTGGCTCCGTGGCTGTGCCCTTAAACCCATGTCTGGGCTGCCTTTCAGCCCTCCCTGTATGACAGCCTTGTTCTTTCCAGGCTCCGCCTTCCCAGTTCCTCTGGGATGGACCTCTGCCTCCATGGGATTCTCCAAGGGGGTCCAGGTGCCTCTGGAGGACTCCTGGGACCTGTTCATTGTACAGCTTGGGAGGGGGTGACCCTGCCAGTGTCCGGGTACTCTGCGTCCTCACGAACAGCCTCGTGGTGGGTGTAACCAGCATGAGATTGAGTGAGGGTCCCAGCTCCTCGCTCTGCCAACTGGGTCAGGTCCTTTGCTTCTCTGAGTCTCAGTTTTCCCAACTGTGATATGAGATCAAGCGTCAGAAAGCACTTTTGAGGCTGTAATCCACCAACTGTTGTTGGTCTGTATCACCTGAGACCTCCTTCCTCCCACTGTTATCTCATTTTTTATCTCGGGGCTGGGCCTTGGAAACAGACGTCTCTGGGTAGCCCAGCTCTGTCACTCGCTGGACCAGGTGGCCTGGGGCAGGTCCCCTAACCTCTCTGGCACTAACTTGCAGGTTGTTTCGAGACAGAGTGAGATCACCTGGTGTGGCACTCAGTGCCGTGTCTGGACAGTCCCCACCATGTCCTTTGGCCTGCTGTCACCATTATCGTTGTGTCTGGAGGCCTTTAGACTTTCTCCAAATGGACCCTCCTTGAGCCAGCCGGTCCCCTCCCGAACTTGAACCCAAGAGGAAAGCTTATGAAACATTATATGTCTTGTTGCTATGCTCAGACAGAGAAAGCATTACTAGAGAGGGAGGGATCAGTGCGGGGGATGGGGATAGGAGAGAGGGGCTGGGATGTCCAGAGCTTTCTCTTGCCCGCCCCCCCATCCCCGTCTTGGTTCTCTCCCAAACACAGAGCCTCCTCAGCCTACCCATCTGGGTGCTGATGGACGAGGATGTCCGGATCTTCTTCTACCAGTCGCCCTATGATTCAGAGCAGGTGCCCCAGGCCCTGCGCCGGCTCCGGCCACGCACCCGGAAAATGTAAGTGACCAGCCCCTATGCTCCCATGGGCCAGGCCCCGGGCCCCTCATCAGGTGCCCCCCAACCAGGCGCTCTGGCCCAGATGCCCCCCAATAGAAGGCATTTCTTTTCCCCGGAGGAAGGGAAAAGCTAGACATCGGTTCTATCCCGTGACACCCCCAGGATGTTCAGCTTGTTAGCTGAGCTCTGAAAACCACGCACATGGAGGGATAGAAGGTGGGTGCATTTTGTTGTGTGTGACAGTGACGACCAGAGCACAGAGGCTGGGTCACTGATGTGGAGAGCTGGGTGTCATAGTCCCCACTGGGGATGCCTCCGAACTCATGGTGCCTGGAGAGCGTGGTGGGAGGGAGGGAGGGGAGGAGTTGCTCTCTCTACAGACATTCCCAGATCCTGGGATGCCCTGTCCCACATCATGTGGTTCCATGGGGCCGGCTGTGGCTTCTGGTGTATCACACTGGCCCCCAGGGGACATTCCTGCTCAGGGGACACTGAGCAGAAAATAATCATGGAAAACCTGAGCTACTGTAATAGGGCTTGGCTTCCAAAGGCCGGGCTGCTGCTGCTAAGAATTCCAGGAACAGTGCTCTTGAGCCCTGACCTCTGTCTCAGGGCCTCCCTCCTTCCTCGGGCTAGTGTCTCTGAGTGTCCTCTCGGCTCCTAGCCATCTCTCCGGGGCACGCAGGCAGACATGGTCTCAATCTCAGCTACGCCGCATGGCAGGCCCATGCCCTGAGCCCTGGTGCAGAGTGCCTCTCCAACCCATTTCTCTGGCTGAAAAATTAGAGGTTGGGTGTGGGGAGTAGAAGGAAGAAGAGATGTGAAAGCGTTAATAAGCTAAGGTGCTGAGCAAATGTGTATCTTCCTCCCCGCCTCCTTGTTGAGTCTCCATTTCCTGGCCCATGAAGGAGGATAGAATCCCTCCCCCGTGGGCAGTAGTAACCTGGGTGTGAGTGCGTGCATGCACGCGTGCATGTGATGGCCCAGAGGAACGATTGTAGCTGCACTTTTAACATCCTCTCCTTCCCCCGCCTTTCCTGCCCCTGGTGAGGGGCTCCTCTGGGGACAGAAGCAGGGAGCCAGGCCCTGAGGGAACCAGGAGGGCTGACAGGCCTCCCTTTTCTCTCCGCAGCAAGAGCGAGTCCCCACAAGGCGCCATCATTGACCGCATGGCAGCTCCGCGAGCCGAGGTAACCCCCGCAGGGCCAGGCCTCCCACCTCACCTCTGGGCTCCACCCTTCACCACTGCGCCCCTCCTGCTGGACACCCTCTGTGTGCCCACGACTGGGGCTGGGTGCTGCAGGGAGCAGGGGCCTCAGCCTTGGCCCTCGGGGCACCCAACCCAGCTGAAAGGAGGTGATTAGGGAGCACTCAGATCATGGGGAACGCAGCCAACCATCATCCACTCAGCAAGCTGTCCTCCAGGACAGCCCTGCCATGGCGACTAAAGTGTCAGACAGAGATGACTCAAACCAGGCCTGGTACTCCAGGAGCCCCCGGCTCCCTGGGGACACACATGGAGAAACAGTGTGGTCAGTGCTCTGGGCTTATGGGAGCCCTGGAGCCCACACTGAGGCCTGGGGGGCTGACGGAGGTGCTTGCCCCCAGAGTTTGCCTCCTTGGCTCTCTGTGCTCCTCCCACCAGCTCTGCAAGGAGCACGATTCTGGAGTTAGAGAGACCTGGGTTCTAATTCTGGCTCCTCTGCTCACAAATGGAGTGGCCTCAGACAAGCCAGTCGTGTTCCCCAGGGCCAGTCCCCTCATCTGTTAACCGAGACGCTGAAGTACGCAAAGCAGTGTGGCAGGAACTCGGTGAATGCTCCCTTCCTCCTGCCCTCCTCCTCCTCTCTTCTCCCAGGCCCTGTTTGACTTCACAGGCAACAGCAAACTGGAACTGAATTTCAAAGTTGGAGATGTGATCTTCCTTCTCAGCCGGATCAATAAAGACTGGCTGGAGGTGAGGTTGGGGGTGAGGTTGGAGGTGAGGTTGGAGGTGAGGATGGAGGTGAGGATGGAGGTGAGATTGGAGGTGAGGATGGAGGTGAGGATGGAGGTGAGGTTGGAGGTGAGGTTGGAGGTGAGGATGGAGGTGAGGATGGAGGTGAGGTTGGAGGTGAGGTTGGAGGTGAGGATGGAGGTGAGGATGGAGGTGAGGTTGGAGGTGAGGATGGAGGTGAGGTTGGAGGTGAGGTTGGAGGTGAGGATGAAGGTGAGGATGGACGTGAGGTTGGAGGTGAGGATGGAGGTGAGGTTGGAGGTGAGGATGGAGGTGAGGTTGGAGGTGAGGATGGAGGTGAGGATGGAGGTGAGGTTGGAGGTGAGGATGGAGGTGAGGTTGGAGGTGAGGTTGGAGGTGAGGATGGAGGTGAGGTTGGAGGTGAGGTTGGAGGTGAGGTTGGAGGTGAGGATGGAGGTGAGGATGGAGGTGAGGTTGGAGGTGAGGTTGGAGGTGAGGATGGAGGTGAGGTTGGAGGTGAGGATGGAGGTGAGGTTGGAGGTGAGGATGGAGGTGAGGTTGGAGGTGAGGATGGAGGTGAGGTTGGAGGTGAGGTTGGAGGTGAGGATGGGGGTGAGGATGGGGGTGAGGATGGAGGTGAGGTTGGAGGTGAGGTTGGAGGTGAGGATGGAGGTGAGGATGGAGGTGAGGATGGAGGTGAGGTTGGAGGTGAGGATGGAGGTGAGGATGGAGGTGAGGTTGGAGGTGAGGTTGGAGGTGAGGATGGAGGTGAGATTGGAGGTGAGGATGGAGGTGAGGTTGGAGGTGAGGTTGGAGGTGAGGATGGAGGTGAGGATGGAGGTGAGGTTGGGGGTGAGGTTGGAGGTGAGGTTGGAGGTGAGGATGGAGGTGAGGTTGGAGGTGAGGATGGAGGTGAGGATGGAGGTGAGGTTGGAGGTGAGGATGGAGGTGAGGATGGAGGTGAGGTTGGAGGTGAGGATGGAGGTGAGGATGGAGGTGAGGTTGGGGGTGAGGTTGGAGGTGAGGTTGGAGGTGAGGATGGAGGTGAGGTTGGAGGTGAGGATGGAGGTGAGGATGGAGGTGAGGTTGGAGGTGAGGTTGGGGGTGAGGATGGAGGTGAGGTTGGAGGTGAGGATGGGGGTGAGGATGGAGGTGAGGTTGGAGGTGAGGTTGGGGGTGAGGATGGGGGTGAGGATGGGGGTGAGGATGGGGGGGAGGTTGGGGGTGAGGATGGAGGTGAGGTTGGAGGTGAGGATGGACGTGAGGTTGGAGGTGAGGATGGAGGTGAGGTTGGAGGTGAGGATGGGGATGAGGTTAGAGATGCTGTTGGAGGTGAGGATGATGGTGAAGTTGGAGGTGATGTTGGGAGGATGCGGTGAGGATGAAGGTGATGCTGGAGGGAAGGGTGGGGGTGAGGATGGGGTGAGATTGGGTGTGAAGGTAGAGAGGAGGATGGGGGGATGCTGGAGGGGAGAATGTGGGTGAGGATGATGGTGAGGTTGAATGTGATGTTGGAGGGGAGGATGGCGGTGGGGATGGAGGGGAGGTTGGAGATGAGGATGGGGTGAGGATGGGGTGAGATTGGAGGTGAGGATGGAAGTGAGGTTGGAGGTGAGGATGGAGGGGAGGATGGGGATAAAGAAGGTGAGGATGGTGGTGAGGATGAATGTGAAGGTGGAGCTGAGGGTGGGGATAAGGTTGGAGGTAGGCATGGGAAAAAGGATAGCGGTGAGGATGGAGGTAAGTTGGAGGGGACCTTGTTTTGGGTCTGCTTGTGGGGTGAAATCAGAGGGGGCAGGCGCAGGAAATGCCCCAGGGAAGAGAAGTCCTCTGAGGATAGTTCTGGAAATCAGAGCAGCTGGGTGAGGGCAGCCTGAGAAGTACAGCCACAGGGGAGGCAAGTGTGTGCCTGGAACAGAAGATGCGGAGACCACATTTGCCTTTGGTTCAGAGGCCAGCGAACAGTGGCTTTGGGCAAGTCTGTTAATCTACTGAGTTTGATATCTTGGTCTGTCACGGGGCTTCTCACCGCGGCACTGCTGACATTTGGGGCCAGATAGTTGTCAGCGGTGGGGGGGTGGTGGTAGTGAGAGGCCATCCCCGGCATCATTAGTTGGGGGTTTAGCCGCCTCCCTGGTCTCTGCTCACTAGACCGCAGGAGCGGCCCTGCAGTTGACAATCTAGGGTCCCAGACATTTGGCTCTGGGGGACAAAATCACTGGCAGCTGAGACTCACTGGTGTGTCATCCGGGATGATTTCCCTTACCTTGTGGGCAGCGAGAAAACGTAGTGATGCGGACCTTGAGCTCTGGAGTCGGACTGTCTGGTGTCATTTCCTAGTTGTTTTTAACTAGCTTCCTGGGAACTTTGCTCAACCCTGTGGTTTCCTTTTCTGTAAGTGGAGATAGCTGTCAGACCGTTTCTTCATCGCGGTCCTGGGAGGGCTGGCCGAGGTGCGGCTGTTTGGGGCTTGGCCCACAGAGGGCCTAGATACGTCCATCTGGCCGGTGCCGGGGCTGCTGGGAAGGTGAAGGTCTCAATCTTTCCTTCGTTCCCACATGAGGCATGTGTGGCCCCTACTGACTCAGTGAAGGGAGATGGGAGGCCCTGACCCCTGTTCCAGCTGTTCGGATTGGGTCCTGCTGCTCTTAAACAAGATTCCCTTTTGTCGAGGCTCCTGAGGCAGGGGGTGTCTAAAGAAGATGGTGGGACGGGCCCCGTGGGGACTCCAGGGAGGGGAGAGCCCCTGGCATAGAGAGGTGTGAGGTCTGTTGGCCTCACAGACTTGGCAGCTTTGATCGTACCCCCGTCCTGGAGCCCTGTCTCGGGACCCTATGGGTCTTACAGCTGTGGGGTATTGCTGGGAAACTCTCCAGAAACAGGAAATGCTTGTTATCTTCCTGTTTTCTGGAAAGTTCTCTGTGTTAGTGGGATGGCTGATTTCTGGCCTCAGGTTAAGGGGAGGGTCCAAGGAGGAGGGAAGAGACGATTTTGAGCCTCAGTATCTGTGTCTGTAAAATGGGATGGGGATAATAACATCTTCTCTAGAGTTGGGAAGATTGGAGAACATGTGGGCAAAGCACAGGCTGTAGCTGGGTCGTGCGTGGCCAGCGCTGGAGAGAGCTTTCAGGCCGTTGGCTCTAAAGCAGCTGCTCTGTGCTGTCTGCAGAGTCAATGAGTGAATGAATGAATGAATGAGTGAGTGGGTGAAGGGAGCCACCTCCCCTCCCCCATTCTGTGTTCCCTGGCCACTGGCTCAGCGTGAAGCTCACCCACTTTCCTGTGCATCCACCGTCACCCACCACGGCACGCGCTCCCCACCAGAGGGCAAGGATGTCATCCTCCCTGAACCCAGAACCTGCCACGTGGCGGGTGCTCACTCAGGAATGACTGAATGAAATGAAAACAGCTTTTCAAATAAAGTGAGATCTCGACCTATTCTAGAACAGCAATTTGTTTTTGGGGTGAATAGCATGGTGACCTCAGCCACTACTTTTTCTTCCTCTGCATACGACCTCGTCTGCCTCGTTATAAGGGAGCGGGGTTGGGGGATGTGCGGGAGGCGGGAGCAACGTCTGGTCCTGGCGCCTCTCCTCCTGCCGTCAGGGCAACCCCTCCATTCCTCCTCAGGGCACTGTGAGGGGATCCACGGGCATCTTCCCACAGTCGTTCGTGAAAATCCTCAAGGACTTCCCAGAGGAAGAAGACCCTACCAACTGGCTGCGCTGCTACTTCTACGAGGACACCATCAGCACCACCAAGTTCGTGGCCCGGCCGCTGTCCCTGCCCATCCCCACCCCCTGCATCACACTCCTGACTCCGAGACCCAAAGTGGATCTCCCCTTGCCCAAATAAAAGCCTGTGGTGGCTCGCCCTGCCCTCCAGATAAGCCATACCCAGGTAGCAAGACGCCCGGCTCCAGCGTGGTCCTGCCGGCCTTGTCCCCATGTCCCCCTTTGGCCTGATGCCCCCTCACCCTGCCTGTCGTCCCCCTTAGGGACATCGCAGTGGACGAGGACCTCAGCAGCACTCCACTGTTCAAGGACCTGCTGCAGCTCATGAGGTGAGAGGTGGGAAGGCAGAGGGCGGAGGGCAGAGGGCAGGGGTCAGACACCCCGGAGAAGCCAACAGTAGGAGGAACACAGCGCGAGTCAGCCGTAGGTGTTTTGCCTCCTGTTTTATCCCCAGCCCAGCCCTACCAGGCAAATATCAGCCCCCCGTGTCGGAGATGAGTGGGGGTCTGCAGAGAGACATACAAGGGGGCTCAGAGGAGGTCACACGGTTCATGAGTGTGGATTTGCAGCTCAAGCTGGAGTCTTCCTAGCCTTGGACTTGGATCCTCTGCTATCAGAGAAACTCTACCTCCCGAGAGCCAGCCTCAGAATGGAAATAACCTTGTTCCACTGATGATGAAAATAATTCCTATTCATTCTTAAAAAACATGAGAAGGTTGGGCAGTTGGTGGCTCAGTCAGTTAAGTGTCTGCCTTTGGCTCAGGTCATGATCCTGGAGTCCTGGGATCCAACCCTGCATCAGGCTCCCTGCTTGATCTGTGTTAAATAAATAAATGAAATCTTAAAAACAAAAAACAAAAAACAAAAAACAAAAAAACACAGAAAAGTAGAAAGAAGTAAAATACAGATATCCCTCCTCTCATGATCAGATGTTCATGGAGATGGCCTCTGAGCACACCCCCACCCTCACCGCATAACTATGACATCAGCTGGCTGCATGACGTCATTCTGGGGAGGCTGTGGAGTCACCACCCCTTCTTGGCCATTGGGATCACCCTCCCCTTTCTCACTACCAGAAAGAATGCTGGGATCCTCATAGGTGGTGACTTGTACGATTATTCCCTTCACGATGAGTTTCTAGAAGTGGAATTTTGGAGTCAAGGTGTTTGCAAGTCTGTTAGGTTTCTAACCCCATTTGCTGAGTTATCTATATGAAGGTTATATCAGTGTTTACTGTCACCAGCCATGTGCACCCCACACGAGATGGTCCCAGTCCGTAGGAGTCCTCATAACTGCAAACAGGTGGCCCTTGGAAGCTTGATGGTCTCTGCTCTGTGCCTGGCCAAACTCACTCCCCTTCCCCAGGAAGTACTTAACTTTGCACGTGTACACACAAGGCATTTCAGGCTGTGCCAGTAACTTACTGTAAGAGCCCCTTCTCCCCCGTAGGTCTGTTTCTCCATCTGCGCAATGGGACCACATGAGGGATAAGGCCTGTAGCATGCTCTGACCTCTTCTGATTCTTACACCCCAGCTTTAAAGTTCCCTCAGCCCCCACTCCCTGTCTCCCTGAGGCTTAGTCCTAGGGCCCCCGGACCTTCTATCAACCCTGATCTTTCCCACCCAGGCGGGAGTTCCAGAGGGAGGACATTGCCCTAAATTACCGGGACACCGAGGGCGATCTGGTGCGGCTGCTCTCAGATGAGGACGTGGTGCTCATGGTGAGGCAGGCCCAGAGTCTCCCCTCCCAGAAACGCCTCTTCCCTTGGAAGCTGCATATCACCCAGAAGGATGACTACGCGGTCTACAACACTGTCCCCTGAGCCGATGGTGTGCCTGGGGCAGGGAGAGATGCTCGGTAAGAAGCTCTCGGAGGAGAACAGGACCAGGAAAACCTGGGAGTGTGGGAAAGACCTGCTGGTTTGAATCCATGGACCTGTAATCCGTCTGTCTGCACACTTGGTCTTGGAATTAAATAAACCCTTTCATCTCAAAGGTTCAGACTGTGAAAGACAGTATCTTTTGAGGAACGAAAGGAGAGGAAGTGAAATCCCCATTAGTGAGGGTCAGTTAGGGGTCATTTATATATGGAAGGGGGCCCTGGCATTGGTCCTATATTCCAGCTGCCCCGTTCCCTTGCCCCGTCCACCAACATCAAGATGTCGGCAGGGCCATGCTCTCAAGAAACCCATCAGGGTATCCTTCCTTGCCTCTTCCTAGCATCTGGTGGTTTTCTGGCATTCTCTGGCATTCCTTGGTTTATGACTGCGTTATTCCCATCCTCCATATTCACCTAGTGTCCTTCCTTTGCTCTTCGAAGCTTCTCTCTGTCCTTGTCTGTCTCTGCATCCAAGGACACCACCATATTGGATTAGGACCACCTAAAGCACTTTGTTTTGACCTCACGCTACAGACCCTCACCTCTATAGACCCCATCACCACGAAGGGCCACATTCTGAGGTAGTGGGGGCTAGGACTCCAACATATCCTGGAGGGTGGGGGATACAATGCAACCCATAATAGCACACTAGAAAATAGCCACTCAACAAAAATTCAGCAGACCTTGCAAACTCCATTGTAACAAATCCAGTTGTTGGCTTCTAACATGTTGCCTGACGCAACTGGTTGAGGGGCTCTAGATAGGACATTCTCTTCAAAGAATCACAGCCTCACAAGAAGTAGTGGGGTTCTTTAATGACCCTCCCTCTTCTTTCCCCCCAAGTCCCCCATGTCACAGCTGGGGCCAGAACCCACAGCATGGAGGGGGAAGTTGTTCTGAATCATGGAGACAGCTCTGCTGTCAGACTGCTTGAGCCCCAGGGAGGCCATATTGTGGGAGGTTGGACCAGGGATTCTTGTGATGGGTCAAGGCCCCTGGGAGTGAGGGCTGAAGTGATCCTGACAGATCAGCATCCATGCCTCCAAGCAGAAATAGAAGAAAGTCCCCTCTGGAGTGAAGCATCCTAAGTTTGGGCTGAGGGATTCAGAGGAAGCAAAGGTGTATGTCAAAGATCACTAACTCTCTGCGAATGAGAACAGGCAGTGCTAGTAAGCAACAACTTTAGAGTCGCAGGGACCACAAGGTTTTGAGCTATGTGACTAAAATGTTTAAAGAAATAAAGAATCAAAGCATAAAAATGAACAAGCAGAAGAGAATAACCAGGCAGATTTGCAAAAGAGAGCTGGAATGTACATGCATGCTATGTGTGTACCCACGAGCAGGTGTGTGTGTGTGTGTGTGTGTGCGCGCGCGCACCTGCTGAATCAGAAAACCCAGTAGGGGGGCTAGACTGTATATTAGGAGAAAACCAGTGCATTGGGAAAGTGAAAAATCAAAGAAATTCCCCAGAATATGACACAGAGAAACAAGAGGTTGGACAATATGAAAATGAAGTTAAGAGATACAAACAACAGAATGTGGTTTTTAAAAAGCCAAACTCTCAGAAAGAGAAAATACAGAGAATGGAGAGGCAATGTTTAAAGAGATGGCAGTTAGAGCACTTCAAAACTGATCGGAAACTCAGAGCGGGGGGTCTAAGGTACTTGTCTGGACAAGCAGGGTAAATAAAAAGTGGTCTGTCCCTGGCCACAACATTTTTTAAAAGATTTTATTTATTTATTTGACAGAGAGAGATCACAAGCAGGCGGAGAGACAGGCAGAGAGAGAGGACGAAACAGGCTTTTTGCTGAGCAGAGAGCCTGATGTGGGGCTCGATCCCAGGACCCTGAGATCATGACCTGAGCTGAAGGCAGAGGCTTAACCCACTGAGCCACCCAGGTACCCCTGGCCACAACATTTTGAAACTGCCAAAACATTGCAGCCAAGGAGGAGATTTTAAAAGTGGAGAAGGTTGAGGTCACTACTAAGTAACAATTAGCATGATAAGCAGACTTCTCACCAGTATCAATGGAAACCAAAGTCAATAGTATGACACCGAAATTTTAGAGACAAAATAATTTTCGACCAAAAATTATATGCTCAGGAGCGCCTGGGTAGCTCAGTTGGTTAAGCAACTGCCTTTGGCTCAGGTCGTGATTCTGGAATCCCAGGATTGAGTCCCTCATTGGAAATCCCTGCTGAGCAGGGAGTCTCCTTCTCCCTTTGACCCTCCCCCTTCTCATGCTCTCTCTCTCTCTCTCATTTTCTCTCTCAAATAAATAACAAATCTTAAAAAAAGAAGAATTATATGCTCAGTAAAACCATCTTTCAGTAGTGATGGTGAAATGAAAACATGTACAGATAAAAACTGAGAGTTTGTCACCAAGATCCTTGAACCAAAAATAACTTTAAAATACATTCTTCAAGGGCACCTGGGTGGCTCAGTGGGTTAAGCCGCTGCCTTCGGCTCAGGTCATGATCTCAGGGTCCTGGGATCGAGTCCCACGTCGGGCTCTCTGCTCAGCAGGGGGCCTGCTTCCCTTCCCCTCTCTCTGCCTGCCTCTCTGCCTACTGTGATCTCTCTCTCTGTCAAATAAATAAATAAAATCTTAAAAAAAAATACATTCTTCAAGAAGAAAAAGATCCAGGAGGGACACTCTGAGATGCAAGAACATGTGATAAGCAAAAGCAATGTTAAGTATTGTGGTGGATTTGTCTTGTGTTGAGTTGCTAATCTGAAACAATATTTCCAAGAACTTCTGTCCCTGTGTGGATCCCAACTGGCATGGGCCATTAGAGACATTTAATTCAGATTAAGAAGCAGCAAGCTTCTTCTTAGTAAAAAGATGCTACTGTAGTTCATGCCCATTGTTGCTTATCTGCGGGGTCATAGTTTGGAACTTCAGAACACCAAAGTCAAAAAGAAGATCTTCAAAGCAGTGAGAGAAAGTTGAAATTGCCACAATAAAGAATAGCACTTCGAATGATGGCAGGCTTCTTAGTAACCCCTTCAATGTCAGGTCCCAGCTCCATTGCTGGAAGTGTAGTTAGCTCTGTGCCAAAGAGGACAGGTTTCCTCTGCAAGTCACCCTCTCTGGAGTCTTGGTGGTGGTCAGAGGCTTATGTGACAGTTGTCCTCATGGTTTCAGCTCGCACCTGGAGGTTTCTGTTTGTCCTGGCTTCTCTCAAGTCACATGCGTCTTCTATTTTTGACAACCTGCCTAGCAGACCTAACACAGATGCAACGGCATCATATGAAAGATTTAACCAGCTCCCATAGTGGAGGAAGACTGAATCCTCAAGGCAAAACTCTAGTCACATCTTTTCTAGTGACCCTACTTCTCTAACGGAATCCTGACTCACACATGTGCATGTGAATGCAAAGAAACAGTATCAATATAAGTTAATAATAATGTATAATGTCTAGGGTTTTAAAAAGGACAAATTAATGTGTTGGATGATAACAACCATATGTGCCTTAGGAGAGGTGGAGTTAGAACATTCTGAGCTGCTTACGCTATGCTTAACCAGTGTTAAAGATTAACTTTAGGCACATTAAATGTGCGTAGTAAAATTTTGATGAAAATCATCCAATGAATAGGAAAAGAATATACGTATTTACTAATATTTATGTCAAAATGAATACAAAGAAAGGAAACCAATTAAAAAGGGGAAAGAAATTGGGTGCCTGGCTGGTGCAGTCAGAAAAGCATATGACTCTAGATCTTGGGGTTGTAAGTTCAAGTGCCACACTGGGTGTAGACATTACTTAAAAATAAAATCTTCAGGGGGAAAAAAGAAAGAAACAAGAGAGAAGAAAAAAGAAGTAGGATACAAAAAGTTACTTGATTAAAAAAAAAGAAGTTCAAATACATCAATAATTTTGATACTTTGAAAAACATATGGATTCCATGCACCAGTTAAAAGATTGCCAGGTTAGGGGCACCTGGGTGGCTCAGTAGGTTAAGCCTCTGCCTTCGGCTCAGGTCATGATCTCAGGGTCCTGGGATCAAGCCCTGCATCAGACTCTCTGCTCAGTGGAGAGCCTGCTTCCCCCTCTCTGCCTGCTTGTGATCTCTCTCTGTGTGTCAAATAAATAAATAAAATATTTTTTAAAAAAGATTGCCAGGTAGATTAAAAAAAAAAACCAAACTAAGTCCATGTGAGTGTCATACACATGAGACACTCACATAAAATCTAAGGACAGGGAAACATTGAAAGTAAAAGCATACAAGATATTCCTGACAAGTGTTAAGCAAAAGACAGCCTGGCTGCAGGGGAGGGAGTGTCCCTAGAGACCCATGGTCTACTTTTGTGTAAACTTGGCACAGATTTAGTGACAGTTTCTGACCCCTAGCTAAATAATTATGCTTACCGGCCACACTTACCTCCATTGTTCCCTTATACTTTGTTTTCTCGGGGGGGTGTGTGATTTTTTTTTTTTTACTTTATTTTTGACTCTACATATAACCAAAGCATGAAAATGTCAAAATCGGAGGTAAAAAAGCTTTTGCTGATAACGAAACTGCTGAAAATGGCATCAGTGGGTTTGCTATGATATTAACTGATTAGAACTATGACATGGATCAGTTGGTGGTGGGGAGAAAACTCTCTAGAAAGGTCGATGAGGAGCCACCAACTGGCTATACCGTGGACTCCTCTTGGTCTGCCAAGTGCTACAGGTACCTACAGGATATGTGTGGAAGTTACTGGAAAGAAACGGACATGTGCCGTCTTTGAAATGTGGATGCACCTTACTGTCCGTTATCATGCCACCAAGACAACACGGGTTGTTTTGTTGCAGAGTTACTTTGAGTAGACTATGTTTTCTGACCGACTAATAACTACTTCGTGCCAGTTGCCAACTCACTGTAGGCATTCTGGACTAGAAAAAACGACTTGTGAAATGTTATCATCATTCCTGGAAAACTGCCATGCACACCTCCTTCCGAAATGTTATCGTCATTCCTGGAAAATTGCCATGCATACCTCCTTCCTGAATTTCTCACGAGCACCAATGTTTTAGCATTTAGGTCTCCCCAGTGAGATGGGTGTACTATAGCCTGAGCACAAAGAATTTTAGAACAAAGATAAACACTTCTTTTCAGACTATGTACTTGCGATCATCATAGAAGCCCAAGATATCATGACTCCCCAAAAGAGTTGACTCTTCAGAATGTTATTTACACAATGACCAATGCTTCGAATAATGCTGACAAATCAGCATTCCCAGAGACTTGACAGCCTCTGTCTACAGTGATATTTGAAAAATGAACCTGTCCATAAGGGCTTTGAAGACTTCTTTTTGTGACTACTGAGAAGACGGTGATGGAAAACTTGATGCTTGCACAAGAAGTTTATCAGCCTAAAATGTAAATAAGTTAGAGCAGCTGATAAGCAAAGAAATGGTAAACTATGATTCATCTGTTGTTCACTCCTTGCGTGATGGGGAAATTCCCGAAGCTATGTTAAATAGAGATAAGAGTTGACTGATAATCATAACGGTGCTGACGACATAGTGAACATGCATGAAAACATTCCCCTTGCCAAAGTGGTGAATATCTGTGATCAGGTAATAGCCTCGAACAGTTTACAATTAATAACATGTGGAAGGTAATGAAAAGTAACTGGTCAGAAACACACTTCTTAAGAAGAAATCTAAGTCAATGGAATACATCTGGAAAAAGTCATTAAAAGAAGATTTCATTGCAATACTGCTTCTTCATTTGAGACTCCTATTCCTGACTCACCATCAAATATCCAATAGGAAAACTATGACATCCTATGGCATCCTGAATTAGTATGATTCAAGGGGTGTTTAATAAAGGAACTACTTATAGATATAGAGGTAGCATGTGGGGAACCAGAAAGAATGGCTCCATATCCCAGAGAGAGGACTACAGACCTGTTGCATTCCTGGGTCTATAGAACTAAAGAGAAGAAAAGTTTATGAAACCTGGAAGCAGAAAGTTGTGTAGAGGGGGACTATGAGAGGGCCAGTGACCTTTACTTGGTGGACATAGTCTACCCAAAGTAACTCTGCAGGGAAAGAATCAGAGAAATAAAGACTCCATTTTCCTCTTCCTCCCTCCCTCCCTCTGATTCTCCCCAGAGACAGGGTTTCCCCATGGCCAGAACTACCTGGAAGCCAGAGGACTTGGCTCTTCTCATCCACACTGAGTCATGTTCCTAGGGCAGAAAGTGGGGTGGAGAAGAGTGTAGAGTAGGTAGGAATGAGCACGTGAGGATATCTGGCATAATCTACCCATTTTGCCACCACCATCCTCTCTTGTCCTTCATCCAAGTGAAAATTCCATGTGCCTTGGATGGGGAACATGGAAAGTCCCATCAGCTACAATATCATTGTAGGGCAATATCAACACAGACATATTCTCAACTGAAACCTAAAACATTCACTGCCACAGGTATTCTGTATAAAAAATAGGGGGTGGGGGTGGTGGGTTAAATAATATGGTTATTATAGTCACTGCCTCCCCAGCTGGTCATAGGTCCTAAATTGGTGTTCCAACTACTTCCTCCCACCATTCTTTTTATTGTTCCCTTACTCTCTTCCAACACATTGACCAAATAGGGCCTTTATTTGGTGGGATGATCCAACACTTCATTCTATGGGATCTGGGGTCTTGGAAGTCTTGTCTTTATTGAGTTGCCTCAGTTTGCCACTGACCAAGAGTAGAGGAAAGAAAATACTGTCAGGCATACACATGAATTGCTGTGGTTCCAGACATCACTTACCTTGTGTAGAAGCAACTTAATCTCCCCTCTGGTAATAAGCATCAATAGTTCCAGCCAGTTCAGTGACTCCTTTCTCTGCCTGTTGGCTCAGTGGCACAAGGACCCCAAATGGCTCTAATTTTTAAAAATGTGACTTTACCATATCCCACAAGTTTTGATATCTTCATGTTACTCAATTGTAAGTGTTCTTTTAATTCAATCATGCTTATATTCTTTTTTTAAAAGATTTATTTCTTTACTTGAGAGAGAGAGAGTACGTGCGCTCAAACGTGTGCAGTGGGGGGAGGGGCAAAGGGCGAGGGAGAGAAACACAAGCAGACTCTGTGCTGATCACAGAGCCTGACACGGGGCTTGTTCTCACAACCCTGAGATTATGACCCAGAATCAAAACCAAAAGTCAGACGCCCAACCATCTGCACCACCCAGGTGCCTCATGATTATATTCTTTGAGCTATCAGTTACATCGTGTGTTTTTAAATTTCTAAATGTGTGAGGATTTTTTTTTTTTAGTTTTAATGGTCAAATATAACAATACAGAAAGCGCATAAAAAGAAAAATAGCTGGAAGTTTACAGGTTAAGCTTACAATAGCAGAAGTTAAAAAAGGAACAATAGAACTAGCACAGGGAGATATAGAAGAAATAACAAAGATAAGCACAGAAGTCAACGTCAACAGCAACAACAAATATGATAGAAAACGATGAATAAACCCCAAATGGGTTCTTTGGAAAGACTCTGGCAGGAGTAATGAAGAGAAAAAAAAGGTGGGGGGGATAAAGGAAAACAGTGTTAGGAATGAAAAATGACCATAATGACAGATAAAACAGAGATTTAAAAGAAACTTGCAGAAATCTGTCAAAACCCATAGATCCTAATTTTAAATTTTATACAAAACAAATACTTAGAATAGTATATCTCGCTAAACAAATTTTTTGGTCTTATTTATTTGTTTACTTGAGATAGAGAGAGATAGAGAGAACAAGTTGGGGGAAGGGCAGAAGCAGAGCAGGGAGCCCAACTCAGGACTTGATCCCAGGACTCTAGTATATGATCTGAACTGAAGGCAGATATTTAACTGACTGAGCCACTCAGGTGACCCTTGGTAAAAAAAAAAAAAAAAAATATCAAGAGAACTAGAAGCCTGAATTTTCCTTTAAAAAACTATTAAATAAATTGAAGCAGAAGTATTGTGCCTCACTAAGCATATACTACAGTTTATGGGTGAATTCTACCAAAAATTCAAGGAACAAATCATGCTAATATGACAAAAAACTTCCAGAAAATAGAAGCCAAAATTCTTCCCCACTCATCTATGCAGCCAGAATTATCTTGATGCCTAAACAAAGATAGTTCAAGTAGTAAAAAGAATAAGCCAATTGCATATATGAATATGGATAAAACATTTTAGCAAATAAAATGCAGTAGAGTACAAAAAAAAAGATAATATAAATGACTACATTAATTTAAGCCAGGCATATAAGGGAGGTCTTGCATTTAAACATCTACAAATGTTCCCCACTGCCTAAGACATTAAAGGAGAAAAACTATAGGTCATTCCAACAGATGTGGGAAAAGGAAATTGGTACTATTTAGAGATCCATTCATGATTTAAATCACATGAATATGCCCATACACACAACTCTTAACTGGGAATAAAGAGACTTGCTTAAACTGATAAAGACTGTCTTCAAGAGAACCTACAGGAACACTTGGGTAGCTCAGTCAGTTAAGCGTCCAACTCTTTGTTTTACTCAGGTCGTAATCTCAGGATCCTGAGGTGGGGCCCTATGTCAAGCTGCCTGCCCAGCATGGAATCTGCTTGTCCCTCTTCCTCTGCTCCTCCTCATGCTTTCTCTCTCTTTCATAAATAAATAAAAGCCTAAAAAAAAAAAACCCACCACCTATAGCAAACGTCACTCGTAATATAAAAATACTGGAATATTAGCAGCAGTTTCTGTACTTCCTATCTATGCAACACTAGAGGTCCTAGCCAGCTCAGTAGGACAATAAAAAGAAATTAAAGTATAAGGATTGCAAAGCAAAAGCATAGCTATCATTATTCAAATTTGATATAATTGTCTATATAGACAACCCAATAGAATGTACAGGCAAATTATTAGATCTGCTAGTAGAGTTTAGTTATGTGGCAGATGATATTAATACTAAAACTTGATTGCCTTTTTATATACCAACAATAAACAATTTGAAAAAAATTTCACATCAATAAAATTTTTAAGCTACTTGGAAATAAATATAAAGATATACAAGACTTATAGCTATAAGATTACAAAACTCAACTGGAAGATTAAAGACCAAAATAAATGGAAAGACAACCCATGTTCATGGATATGAAGCTAATATCATTTAAAGATTTTGTTTCCTCCCATTGACCACAGATATCCATAGGTTGAATGCAATTAGAAAAAAAAAATACTCCAGTGTTTATTGTTTGTTTTTGTTGGTTTGTTTAAAGTTTAACAAATTTTTCTAAAATTTATATAGAAGAACAGAAGACTCAGAATAGCCAATGTACTCCTGAAGAAGAATAAAGTGATGAGACATGCCTTCCAGAAAGCAAGACTTCTTTTAAGCAATGGAAATGGAAAGCCGTGTGATACTGGTGCAGGAATTTACAGTCCAGCAGTGGAACAAAATAAAGAGCCCAGAAATACATACACACATAGTATTTGATATATGAAAAGAGATGACTTTGCAAATCAATGGGGGAAAACAGGAACAAAATTTAAAAATGGTGCATGGACAAATCGCTCAACTCTATGGAACACAAAATAAAGGAGATTAAATCCCTAATTCAAACTACCCCCAAAGGCAATTCTAGATGTATTGAGTCATAAGAGAGAAAAGCAACACTTTGAGAAGATATGTAGGATACATATGTAATCTTGGGTTAGGGAAGGATTTCTTAAACAAAACAAAAATAAATAAATATTAATACATTTGACTACATTAAACTTAGGATGTTCTGTTCATCAAAGACACAAGGGAAAACATAAGCCAAAATCTAGAAAACAGTTGCAGGAAATATAACTAACAAAAGACTAGTATTCAGAATATATAAAGAATTCCTATATATTGATAAGAAAAATGAAGACAAATATATTTTAAAATGTGCAAAAAACATAAATAAGAATTCCACTACAGAGAAAATAGTCATGCATATCAAGATATGCTAAGTAGAAATAAGAGGAATGTAAATTAATTCAATCACTTAGAAAAACTGCTTGCCAGTAGTTTGTAAAGTTGAACATTCATGTATTTTATGACCCAGCAATAAACTCTTACATGTGACCAGGAGACATAAGCAAGAATATTTGGTGGCAGATCTTTTTGAACCCCCCCCACAAATGTAAACAACCCAAACACCCATTCAGAGAACAGTAGTTGCATCCATTAATTATAATACAGTGGTGAAACACACATGAAGACATGACTGATTTTCAGAAACATAACTGAATAAAGAAATCAAGTCTCCAAACACATATTCCTATTTTGATAAAACTAGAAACTAGAACAAAAAATAGCAAACACAAAATTCAGGGAAGGTGGTTACTTCTGGGAGGGAGGTAAGGAATGCATATGGAGGAAGACAGATACAAATGTCTTGTCCTGTGTTCTAGCACTTGGGTTTGAGTGACGGGTTTACTGTGATTTGTTTCATTATACTTTATAGCTTATATACATGTGACACATATTCTTATCTATACTTCAAGTATGACATTAAAGGTATAATTTAGATTAAAAGTTTAAAATCGGTTTCCAGGGGAAGTTCACATTCTCCAACTTTCAGAACTTTGGTTTCATTTTGTGTGAATGAAATTATTTTGATCTATGCTAAGAGCTTTTGCTTCCTCCCTGCCTTGGGTCACTTGGAAACTTTTTGATGTTACGTGACACTGATCCATTCTTTCTTTCCTGCTCCGGATGGAGCATGGCAGGAGTGAGGATGGCAATCACCTTTCTCTGTGGTGATTGGATGGTGCCAGTATTTCCTAGAAGGGAGTGGCTTCTATTGTTTGTCATGCCCAAGGCTCCAATAGGCAATCCATGAACTTCTGAACTTCAGTATGTTTTCTGACATTCTGGCAGACAGATGTGATGGAGGTGGGGCTTTCCTGAAAGATAAGGCAGGAGGAGGCTGTGGACTGGGGAGGCTGGCCTCAGAGAAGAAAGTCTGGGGCAGGAGTCCAAGTCAACAATCTGTCGGGAAAGGGATTCAAAGCTCTTCCCAGGCTGGAAACTTTGGGACTTTCTACCTTTGCAGATGTGGTCAATGTTCCATTTCCCTATGAGCAGTAAACCCTGACAAGTAGCCTCAGTTTGGAGGTTTGACTTTAGGGTCAAAGAGGAATGGGAGTAAAGGAAGGAAGGGCGGGTATTGCTGGGCACAGGGTGCAGGAAGGGAAGTCCATGCTAAAAAGGAAAAGGAGGCATCTCTCCACCTGGAGGCTGCTGTGACCAGCAGGGAAGCAAGGGATGCGCTGTGGCCTGCAGGTGAAAACATGGGTCCTGTCACTATCACCTCCTAGCTGGGTAACTTGGATAAGTGACTCAGTTTCCTTGTGTGTGAAATGGGATAATAAGAATATCTTCTTTGTCACAGGGGAAGACCACCTAAAAAGAACTGACCTAAGCTTTAAGGAAAACCAAAACATTTGAGCTGCGGACCCACAGGCAGGAAGTAAGGGCACAGGGAGGGCTGGCTGGAGCTGGAAGCAATCGCAGACACCCCAACGGGATCACGTTGTCCCCCCACCCCCTGCCCAACCTGTTCCATAATAGTTCCTGCAAGGGGAAGACAAAACCATCCAGGAACCATGTTTCTGGCTCAACTGTTCCTATTCACTGGACTTTCAGAAACTGTGTGTTTTTCCTCCCAGGCCTTACGAGAACTTATCAGGACATTTCCTGTAGGATAGGAGTGACTTGTTCACCCATTGGACATTTAAACAATGTACACCTAGACCCAAATAGTCCCAGTTGGTACATCTGGTCTGAGGCTTATGTGTTTCCTGCTTGGAAAGTGGAGCCTTTGAGAAGCAGCATTTGTTCTTGCAGATCCTTAAGCTTTATAACCTCAGACACTTGGGCAATTGGAATCTTAGAATCCCTGGGACTGAATCAGAGAACCCCTGAAGATCAGTGTGTGTGTGTGTGTGTGCGCGCGAGCGTGTGTGCGCACGTATATGTGTGTGTGTGTTGAGAAAGGGAGGAGCAGAGAATACCAAAACAAAACCTAAGCAGGATAGATAGATCAAAGTCTTGCCCAAAAGGACAAAACATTTCTGAAGCCTGAAGTAGAAAAACATCTGGATAGCAGGTCAGCGATGCTACCTGTCCCCACATCCCAGTAAAAGGCAGAAGCCATCTGGTAGGCACCACTAGCCTTCTGCCCTGTCAGGGAAGGGGTGACCCAAAGATGAAGCCAGAGGAAGCCAGAGGCTTAATTAACTGTTGTTTATGTTCAGATCTCTCGGGTCAAATAAATTGTGTGATCTCTGTCTCTGGATAGGACCCTGCCTTAAACAATAGATATAAAAATTAATTATATGTATTGTATTGGGATTTAGAAGTCATTGTCTGGCTCTTAGAAGATCTGTATTCGAGACCTAAGTCTACCACTAGCGTAAAATCAAGTAAACGATCCCATGGATTATCCTCTCTTGCTCTGCTCCCATCCTCTTGGCTTACAAAGTTCTATCTGCTTTGTGTGTGTGTGCGTGTGTTTACTCCAGGTAATCTCCAGGATTACTTCCAGGAAATAACAATAATAATGATGATAGTATGTATGATGAGTTTATTATGGACCCCATAGTTCCTTATTTGCATTTTCTAATTTAGTTTTCCAAACGACCCCATAAAGTTGATACTAGTATCATCTTTACTTTATATATAAACACTGACACCCACTCAGAGAGGTTAAATGACTTGCCCAAAGACTCTGAGCTCTAGATGACAGGGCCAGAAATCAGCTCCATAGTTGACGAACTCAGAATCCATGTGCTTCACCTAGTGGCTGCCGAGTTGTGGAAAGAAACAGCCTCTGAGTGGCAGCTCTGCCACCAATGCAAGGAGTGGCCAAGAAGCCAAGTACTGGGTGGCACCATCTTGTGAAATGATGATCTGAGGCAGCGGGAGCAGGAGTGAGCCAGGTGCTCAAGTCAGCAGTGATGGATGGGGGTTGACTGGAGCTCTGGCGGTGTCAGCAGCACAAAAAGGCAGAGTAGACTCTGTGACAAGAACTTCAAACAAGCTGGGGTTGTAGAAGGAACAGAGAGAAACCACCCTCCGCTGGAGAGAGCTGTCATGTCTTCAGAGGAGGGCAGCTTGGAGTCAGAGCTCGGGGTATACATAGTAGTTCCCTGGGGCTGAACCAGCGGAAATTTATTGTCTCAGTTCTGAAGACCGGAAGTTGAAAATCAAGGTGTCATCAAGGTTGGTTCCTTCCAATGGGTGTGAGGGAAGCATCTGTTCTCTCTTCTCCTTGGCTTGTAGATGGCTATGTTTCATGTTCACATTGTTGCTTTTGGTATGTGGGTTTGTCTCCAAATTTCCTCTTTTGATAAGGACACCAGTCATATTGGATTGGGGCCTATTTGACCCATTTGGCCTATAATGGCCTCATTTGAACTTGATTACCTCTGTCTGAACTCTATCTCCACATTCTCAGGTACTGGGAGTTAGGAATCCAGCGTACAAATTTTGGCAGGATGCAATCCAAACCATAACAAGAATGTAGGGAACAGTCATCAAAGAGACCAAGAAAGAGGGGGCCCTAGCTAGACCATGAGTCCCCGATGGGTTCAGGGAGGGGTTTGGAAAAGCTGAGGGCTCAGACAAGGGTATGATTAGGAGGTATACAGAAGAGTCCCCTGACATGAAGGCCTGGACTCCTGACAGCAATTGTGGTGAACCAGGAAGTCAATGGGCTGGGCTTGCCCTAAAGGTCTCTCGGGAAAGGTGGTAATTGGTTCCGGCTGCCACTGACATCTGCCCCCTCTTCCACTCTTGGAGGTTCAGTGCCAAGTGGAGAGTGAAACCTCCCCAAGAACAATCTCAAGAAGCCTTAAAGGTTCTTTAAGGGGTGCCTGAGTGGCTCAGTCAGTTAGGTGTCTGCCTTCAGCTCAGGTCATGATCTCAGGGTCCTGAGATGCAGCCCCACATTGGGCTCAATGCTCAGTGGGGAACCTGCTTCTCCCTCTCCCTCTGCCACTCCCCACTGCTTGCTCTCTCTCTTTCTTTCTGAAATAAATAAATAAAATCTTAAAAAAAAAACAACAACAAACTTCCTTTAAAAAAAAAAAGAAGCTTTAAAGGTGAGTGGGGTTCCTCCTCCTAGAAACTGAAGAGCAGGGATTCTCCCCCAAGGCTGTCAAAGCAAAATTAGCACCACTGGGCACCACTGACCATTCTGTACAGGATAAGGGCAGAGTCTATGGAAGCTCTGGAGACTTTGTGACTTCCCTCAATTAACCAGCGTTATTACCCATTTTTTTTCTTTTGTAATCAGTAGGAAAAAAAAATCCTAAGAATGCAGAATACCCTCATGGCAGTTTTGAAGCATCCTGCCTTAATGGGTTTTGGGGGAACAGGAATCTCTGAGGCTGCAGAGGGAGTGTCCACTTGAAAAGACAGTGATGCAGAGAATTTTAGGAGCCTATAAAAGATCCACCTGCTGAGAAGACTGGGCTAGAAGGAAGGAGCAGTGCTGGGGATCAAGTTTCTGGAGCATCTCTCAGATGGGGGAGGCCCCGATGGCCTTGACCTCTAGGGCTGATGGACGGCCCTGGACCCCAGGGCTGATGGATGGCTCTGAAATGCAGGACTGATGGATCGCCTTGATCCCAAGGATGTTTACCCAACACAGGCCAAATCTACTCAGCTGTCTTCATCTGCCTCCCCACCAAATCCCAATCCCTCCCTGCCTTGTCACATGAGACTATCTGATGTGAGAGAATGCATGTGTCCAATCAGCACCCCCCACTTCCATACTAATCACCCCAAGACACATTCTTACCACTTCCTCTGTCAATTCAAGGAAACAGTTACCCAACAGAGAGAAAGCAGTCTAGAGCCCTGAATAAAACCACAGTCTAGAGAGCAGGAGAATCTCACGCAAAGAAAATGCATTTGAAATTGGGAACAGAAGCTGAGCACTCCATGAGTTCTAGACAAGTCCCTGCAATGTTCAGGTGGGATGGTGAAAGGGGCCAGGTGGACCTTGAACTCTCTCTCATCTCTCTGTCAGCAACCCCAGCCAGGGGGAGGTTCACCCTGACTATGCAAGGCCCTAGCCCAGCCTGCCTTCTCTGAGCCTAACAGCCTACACCCACCTCTTCTTTCTCCAATATCCATACCTCTGCCTCAGTCAGAGGCAGCCCCAAGCCTTGAGTCATACTCACAGGATCTGTCTGTCCGGGCCTCTCTCCAAGATGCCCCCTGGGAAACCCTGCATTCTTGCCTTGGTCATGGCCTTCAACCCCTTAAGACACAGTTTTCAGTGATGGTCCTAGGTCATCCTTTCCCATGTATGAGCCACTGCTCATGTTTGCTCCCCAGCTAGAGGCTCAGATCCATCATCAGCCCTAGGACTGGAGCTGATGTAAGACAGGAGGGATTCACAGGATCACAGCTATTCCCAAATCCTCCTTGAGACTCTGTTTTCACCCTTGGGTCTAGCCTTGTTTCTGAGAGCCAGGGCCCATTTATGCCTGACAGCTGAATTTCTATATACCTCTCCATGCCAGAGGCCCTATTCTAAAAAAGCTCAAGATGATCCTCAACTTGATAAAGAGTATCTGCAAAAACCTACCATTGACATAATACTTAATGATGAGAAACTTGAAACTTTTCCATTAGGATCAGGTAAAAAGCTAAGGAAGTCCCCGCTCATTACTCCTTTCCAACATTGTACTAGAAATTCTAGGTAAAGCAATAAGATAAGAAAAGTGAATAAAAGGTATACAGATTGGGAGGGAAGAAATAAAACTGCTTTGTTTGCAGATGGCATGATCATCTATACAGAAAACCTGAAAGAATTTTTTGATCTCCTGGAAATAATAATTAATTATGACAGGTTTCAGGATACAAAGTTAATATACAAAAGTCAATCATTTTCTTAAAACCAGTATATAATCATTTATTTTAGCACCTATACAAGTGAAATACTTAAGTGAAATCTAACAAAATATATATAAAATCTATATAAGAAAATTACAAAACTCTGATGAACAAAATCAAAGAATAACTAAATAAATGGAGTGCTATTTCACATTCTTGGGTAGGAAGATCCAATATTGTCAAGAAGTCAATGCTTTTCAAATGATCTAAAGTTCAACTCAACCCCAGTCAAAGGGGCAGTCTTATAAGATAACGTTGGGGGAATCTGGATGACCTTGGGTTTGGTGATGACTTTTTAGGTACTACACCAAAGGCATGATCCATGAAAGAAATAATTGTTAAACTGGACTTCATTAAAATAAAAAACATCCGCTCTGCAAAAGACAAGGTCGAAAGAATGAGAAGAGAATCCACAGACTGGGAGAAAATACTCACAAAAGACACGTCTGATAAAGGACTGTGATCCAAAACATACAAAAAACTCCTAAAACTTGACAGTAAGAAAATGAATGATCCAACTTAAAAATGGACCAAAGTCCACTTTAAAATGGACCAAAGTCCTTAACAGACACCGAAGAGGTACAAACAGCAAATAAGCACATGAAAAGATGCTCCACATCATAAACCATCTGGGAAACACAAATTAAAATGACAATGAGGTATTACTACACACCTATTAAAATTGTCCTGATCCAGAACACCAACAACACCAAATGCTACAAGGATGTGGAGCAGAAGGCATGTTCGTTCATTGCTGGTGGGAATGCAAAATGGTATAGCCACTCCAGAAGATCGTCTAAAGGTTTCTTCCAAAGGAGTAAAAAGTATGCTCACCCCAAAACCTGCAAACAGATGTTTATGGCAGCTTTCTCCATAACTGTCAAAACTTGTAAGCAACCAAGATGTCCTTTAGCAGGGGAATGGATAAACGAACGGTGGTCCATCCAGACAAATGGAGTATTCTTCAGTTCTAAAAAGAAATGAGTTATCAGGCCATGAAGAGTCACAGGGAAAACTTAAATGCAAATTACTAAGTGAACAAAGACAGTCTGGAAATGTTACGTATTGGATGACTTCAACTGTGTGACATTATAGCAAAATTAAAAGGAGACAAGGGGGAAAAAAAAAAAAACTTCTTCCCAAAAAAGAAGGAAAGATCAAACTATGGAGACAGTGAAAGGGTCAGTTAGGTGCAAGGCACTGGGAGAGGGGTGAATAGGGGAGGCTACCATAATGGTGGATATGTATCTTACACATTCATCTAAACCCAGAAAGGTACAACACCAAGAGTGAACCTAATGTAAACTCTGGACTCTGGGTGATAATCATGTACCGATTATAGGTTCACTGATTTTAACAAACCTACCAGTCTGGTGGGGCATGTTGGATACTGGGAAGAGGGAGTGGGGGTGAGGTATGGGGGTAATGGGAGATTTCTATACTTGCCCAATCTTTCTGTGAACCTAAACAGCTCAAATAAATAAAAAAATAAAGTCTTGGGTTCCCTGGGTGGCTTGGCTAAGCATCTGACTCTTGGTTTCAGCTCAGGTCATGATCTCAGGGTCATGAGATCAAGCCCCACGTCAGTCTTCACACTCAGTACAGACTCTGGTTAAGATATTCTCCCTCCCCTTCTCCCCTTCTGCCCTTCCCCCTGATCACACAATCTCTCTCTCTAAAGTAAATAAAATACAGAAATAAAATCTTTAAAAAATAAAATTAAGTCTTAAAAAATTTTTTTTAAAGCTCAAGATGGAGGCCTGCCTGTCCCGTCTCCTTCCTTCCCCAACTGGCCTTATAACCTTGCACCTGTGGCTCCTAGGCCCCAACCCTGAGGCATGGGGCCCGGCTCCCTGTTGACAGCTTGTCCCTCAGAACAAACATGCTTTCTCTGTTACTGTCATCAGCCTGGGGTGGGGACACCCCCTCCTTGGGCAGCTACTACTGTCTGCTATTGGTGATGACCTAAAGTCCCTTAGCTTTGCACTCTCCTGTTGGGAAACCTCATGAAACCAGCCCATCTCTCAGAAGAAAGTATTGCTTGTTGGGCAGGGATTTTCCTGCAAACTTCTCATGCGAGGGCAGTTGTTTTATCTGCCTCTGCACAGATGAAATGCTGACGGGCTCTTATATTCCTCATCACTCCAAACCACACAATTCAGTTCCTGGTATCTCCTTAACCACCTTGGCCCATCCTTGAAAAACAGCAGGTGGTTTCAAGGCAGGGATTTGGGTTTCCACTGCAGTTCCCGTTTTTGGGCTTGGCATGCCCTGCTGGTGAGTTGGATATTGGGTGCTTTCCTGGCCTCAGAAGAGCTAGTGGTCCAGGACAAAGCCACTAAGATGGTCCACTGAGAGGCACAGGCAGGAGGAGGTGGAACCATCAGGTCTCCAAATAAATTCTCCAGCTCTGGGATGTCAGACCAGCTTCCCTCTTGTCAGGGAAGACAGTTCCTTCTATAAATCCTGAAAGAGCATCTTCCATGTGCCAAAGGAACTGCCCTCAGAGGCCATGTCTCCCTCAGACCTGGTGCTGCCCTCCATCCACCCACCCAGTTGGTGGCCACCCCTCCCAGCTCTGAGGGTTTACCATCACCAGCCCTGGTGATTCTCTTCTTTAAGTATGTCCAGAATCTACTCACTCTTCTCTCTTCCCTGTCACCACCAAAGCCCCGACCAGCATCATCTTCCTCCTGGTGACAGCCTGTTCAGTGGCATCCCTGACCCCAGTCTATTCTCAGCATGGCATCTTGAGACATCTGATCCAAAAACAAATCTAATTGTATCACTTCCCTGCTTGAAGTTCTCAGAGCTTCTCAGTGCCTGTGGGATGAAGTCCCAAAGTACCCCAGAACCTGAGTTGTCCCCATATCTCCATCTCACGACACCCCTGCCCTTCCCTCCTCCCTCTCTGCACTTCACCCCTGCTCCTCCCAGTTCCCAAACGCCTCATCTCAGAGACTCTTATCTGACACTTTTCCCTCCCAACCAACTCCTAGCCACCTTTCCAGTCTCCATTTAAATGAAACTTCCTTCAGGGTGCCTTCCTAAACCTCCAGGCTAGATTAGGCAGCTCTGCTCTTTACTTCCCCTAGCAGCTACACTTTTCTTTTTACAAAGTTTTGAAAGGTTCACTATACTTTTGCTTGTTGCTTCTGTCCTAAATGAAACTTTGGCCTTCACAAAGGCAGGATCGTGGCTGTCTTATTCATTGCTCAGTCCTCATGTCCTGCATAGTGGCCAGAAAATTGTAGGCGCTTAATATATTGTTCAGTTAGGGTTGTGTTCATCTGCAACAGTTTCTTTTTATCTTCACAGAATAAATCTGGAAGTGAGGGATACCACTGTTGGTCCAGTGCCTTGATAATGTTGGGGCCAGTGTGTGAATTGTTCTCTTGGTTTTTCCCTCATTCGTGCTGCTCCATGGTCAGAAGGTAGCGATGCTTCATTGTTCAAGTCTATGTTCAAGGAGAGAAGGAGGGAGAAGAAGGGAAGAGCAAAGACCATCTCTTTGCACTTCTATGTCTTCTTATTTGTGAAGAGGAGCTCTTTCCAGTAGACCACACTTTTTGTTTGTTTGTTTGTTTGTTGTTGTTGTTGTTTTATCCTTTTTGTTTTCATCAGAACAAGGCAGATATTGATCCTTAGGTTAATCATTTTCAAAACAGAAGGAGGCTTCCAAAACTGCTTTATTAAATCATTCTTCTTCTCCTCTTCCTCCCCCTCCTCCCCCCCTTTCTCCTCCTCCTCCTCCTTCTTCTTAATAATTTTTAAAATCATGGTTCTTCTTAAGGGTTGCAATAAAGAACTACCTTCCCTGAGCACAAGACATCCTCCTATAGACCTAAAAAATAATGATTTTGTTAGAAGAAGTAGGTTAAAAAGCATATAGAAATGATTTATTGCTATGTATTGAATTACCCCAGTGCTTAGTGACTTGAAACAATAAACATCATCTCACAGTTTCTGTGGGTCAGAAATTTGGGAGCAACTTAGTTGTGTGGTTCAGGCTCAGGATCTCTTGTGAATTTTCAGTTAAGATTTTGGCTGGGGCTGCACTCATCTGCAGGCTGGACTGGGGCTGGAGAAGCCACTTTAAGTTGGTTCATGTGTTTTCTGGCAAAAGAGTTCAGTTCCTTGCCATGGGGGCTTCTCCATAGGACTGTTCATGACACGGCAGCTGGTTTCTTCAGACTGGGTTATCTGGTTAGGGGTTTGGGGTGTGAAGAGAGAGATATGGAGAGGGAGAGAACATGTAAGACAGAGAGAGAGAGAATGAACCAAGATGGAAACCATAGTGTTTATTATGATATCAGAAATGACATGCCATCTCCTGCTTTCTTCTATTAGTCAGACAGACCAACCCTGGTGCAGTGTGGGCTGGGACCACATGAAAGTGAATTCAGGAGATAAGAATAATTGCAGTGATCCTGGAGGCAACTAACACAAACCTGTAGAGTAGATAGCAGACCTTGGCTGCCACAGTGTGTGTTTATTGAGTTGAACTGCACTGAAAGGAAGGAAATGAGTTGAAGTTAAGTGTTCCTGTTTTCAGGGTGAAGAGAAGGAACAGATTAAGAAATCTTACAATAATTTCATGCCTGCTATATGCTAGCCATTCTATGTAGGTGATGTCACGGACTTTTCCCAAGAGCACTATGGCAAGTAGGTGGTGATGTTTCCATTGTCTGGGTAAGCGCACCAGGGGAGCCAAACCTTGGTATGCCTTCTCTGCTTCTGACCCTCAGAAGCCATCCTAACCCACAGCTGGCTGTCTATCTGTGATACTTGGATTCATTCAGTCTGTTTGATTCTCTTTCATGAACTTGAACAAAGGAAGCCTAGTGAGAGAGTGAGGTTCTGGTAGTGGGGTCGGAAGTTGACACTGATGGTAGACTCTGATATACCACTGAGATGCCCCATCAATGAAGGATTGGTACCCTAAGGACAGAAAATGCTGTTGGCTCAACTGGCAGCCTTGTCAGGGACCATTCATCAGAATCTATGGTACTGGAGCCCTCAGTGGGAAAATGTGCATGTGGCAAGTCCCAATGAGAGAATCATAATGGAGACCCCTGGGGTCTGGGACAAGGTTATGCCATTTGCAGTGGAGAATTGTATACCATTTGGAAAATAATCCTCTGGATGCTATGGGGCCATAGCAGAAACACTGCTTGATTACGGGACATCTCATGACTGTGTGGCCATAACAGGCCTTCATGAATTAGGTCCTGTCAAACACACCAAGTCAGGATGTGGGGCAGGCCCCGGGCATTATGTCGTCAGATGGAAGTGGTCTACCTGGGATCAAACATGAATAGGACTGGGGGGGCATACAATACGCAAGCTGCATGAACACTTGCCTGTCTGCACCAATGCCTCTCCCGTAGCTCATGCTTAGATTACACAGCATGGGAAGGTCCCTTGGGACAAGCCAATAGAGGAAAAAAAAACACTAAACTTGATTCATACGTGGGTCAGCTGGATATGTGGGTGTCAGGAGTAAGAGAATGGTGTTTGCACTGCAGCCCCACATAGGAGTGGTCTTATAAAACAGTGGCAAGGAAAATCCTCCAATGGGCAGAGTTTCAGGCAGAGCATTTGGCCACTTACTTTGCATGGAAAATAAATTAAATATAGACTTATGGGTGAGGCTGTGGTTGGACGTGCTTCACAGCTCAGCTTCTGCTACCAGCCCTGCTTCTTCTCCTTCCTTCTTATAGGTTTTGATCCCAAGGCACATCTTAATAAGCACCCTGCAGAACACCAGGCTCCACCTTAGAGTCTGCCTGATAGGAGGCCCATTCTGTGACCAAGACAGAAGACAGCTAAAAGAGACTCTGAGAAGGAAGAGCGTAAAGGAGCCATGAATAGTCCTGGGAGTCAGGTAGTGAGTACTTGTGGGAGTGGAAGGAGGAACAGGGACAGAGATGGGGGGGGGGTTGGAGTGGTGGCAGGTGCTGCTGCTGAGTAGATGATAGTGAAACTAGAGCTACTTCAGATTCTCAGCCACCTGCAAGTCCCCAGTGGCCTCCCCAATTCTGTAAAGCCTGGCTCTGTGGGTTCCCAGGAACGCCCATCATTATCACACAGTGTCTGTACTTCCTTATTCTTAATAAAAGAATTTGTGCTGGATACATAGTGTAGTGGGTTGAATGGTGGCCCCCCCAGAAGATATGTTTACATCCTAACCCCCAAAACACGTGAATGTGACCTTATTTGAAAAAGAGTCTCTGAAGATATAATTAAGAATTTCAAGAATGAGATCACCCTGGCTTATCCAAGTGGGCCCTAAATCTAAGGACAAGAGTCCTTATAATAAAAAGGGAAAGATAGACACAGGGAAAAGAGGGAAGACCACATGAAGACCCAGGCAGAGACTGGAGTCACCCAGCCACAAGCCGTGAAATGCCTAGAGTCACTGTGAGCCGGAGAAGCAAGGATGGATCCTCCCTAGAGCCTCCAGTGGGAGCACAGTCCTACTGATGTGGCAGTTTTGGACTTTTGGCCTCCGCACTGTGAGAAGAAAGATTTCTGCTGTCTCAGACCATACCCATTGGGGGTAATTGTTACTGCAATTCTAGGAAACTAATGCATGTAGTTGCCACGATAGAGGCTGCATTTCCCAGTTTTCCTTGAAGCTGAGTGTGGTCGTAAGACAAGACTCTTCCATGGGAGTAAGATTCTGCATTTCTTTCTTTTTTTTTTTTAAAGATTTTATTCATTGGACAGGCAGAGATCACAAGTAGGCAGAGAGGCAGGCAGAGAGAGAGGAAGAAGCAGGCTCCCTGCCAAGCAGATAGCCCAATGCGGGGCTCAATCCCAGGACCCCGGGATCATGACCTGAGCCAAAGGCAGAGGCTTTAACCCACTGAGCCACCCAGGCGCCCCAGATTCTGCATTTCTGACCTAACGCCAGGTGATGGTGCTACTGGTGGTCCGGCAACCATACTTTGAGCAACAAGGACCTGCTTAGTTAGCATCACCCTGGGAGAAGATCTGCGAGGGTTTGTGGAGCAAACAAAGATATCACATCGGGGAAAGAATATATAAAATGTAAAGGGGTACATCAGTGAGGCCCTGTCAGCTGCAAGCAACCAAAAACCACTGAAAGTAGCTGGACCATATAATACAAAAGCTGGAGGTCGGGCAGCACTGTGAATCTCAAAGGTCTCTGGGTCTCAGCCTCATCATGCTCCCATGTACTGCCCCTCCTTCTGCTCTAACAGCCCAGAATGTGGGTGATGAAGGCTGGAGTGACTCCAGGTGTTACCAGCAGAGGACTGGGGAGCATGCCCAGAAGGAGGAATGATATTTTTCCTCACAAGGAAAGGTTTACCCTCATGCCTCATTGGCCAAACTGAGTACACATGCCCCTTTCTAAGCCAATACTGGAGACAGGAGGATTATCATAATGAGTTTTTATTGATCAAATTCTGCCTTCTTGGGACTGGGGACAGGAATATATCTTATATGCAAAATCTGATTAATCCACTCTTTGGTTCTTGGGGGTCTCTGTCTATTTTTTATTGTTTCTGCTTGTTCTCCCCCTCGGTGGCTTGTTTCCTTGTGGCTTAGGTGATTATTAGTCATGGCTTGTGTATGAAGGATATATGGAAAGTCAACATGTTTGGCAAAAACAAAACAAAACAAAAACAAAAAACAACTGGTGTTTTCTACAAACATTTAACTACAGCTCGGTGCCTGAGAGACACTTGGGGTTGAGCTGATTCATTGTGCCTCCTGATGACTGGCCATGTTGGTATGTTGTATGATTCCATGCTTGCTCTGGCATATCTGCTCCCTCTAGCAGATGGCTGCCTGAGGGAAATCATGGAAGACAGAGACCCAGGACAGGCAGAGAAGGGTATTCTCTCTCCTAAAACTGTGCTATGGTTCAAGGCAATCTAGGCATCCTGCCTTTGCCATGATATCAGGGTTATGTCTATACAGAAAAGACTATCACTGTCAAAATTGACCATTCCCATCCCAAGGAGCTTTCACTGGTGGTGTTTCTCCTTGGGTTTATGGCCATATTTCCAGGGTCTCTGCACCTACCACAAGCCTCCTGTTCCTTCTCTTACCCCAGACCTCACGCCCTAACCCAAACCCCCCACTGCCTTCCTCCTGTTCTGCCAAGGGGCCCTCCAGGTTCCTAAAACTCAGTTATGATGAGCCAATTTCTGGTAGGAGCACAGGGACCTCATCTTTCAGAAACAAAAAGGAGCCTGTGAATCTCTCCAGAGGTCAGGGCTGAAACAGATTTGGGTTTCACAGAACATGTGTGTAGATGAATCTTTCTAGGGGAAACACAGCTTGAGGTGGGCCAGGGGGACAGATGGGTCTTGGAAGTACCATAATTTAAGGGATGGGCAGAGAAAGAAAAGATGATAAAGGAGAAATAGAAGAATGATGAAAGTGTAGTGTCCTAGAGGCAAAGGCACAAACGTGTGTCAAGCATGAAATGTTCAATAGCATCAAGCTCAGCTTTCACGATTCAGGAAGGTGACCCCAGATCTAGCAACATGGAGGTCTTTGTTGGTCTTGTTAGAAACAGTGTTTAGGGGCAGATTTCCCTGGGCTGAGAAATAAGTGGGAGGTAAGAAGTGATGACAGTGAATGTAGACAGAACACTTTAGAAATGGTGAGTATCTCCTTCCTCTGCCCAAGGAGATGTACCCAGATCATCCCATTTAATACTGCAACCTGCTGCCCCCACACCCACCCAGGTCCCTTGCCCAGATTTACTTCTTTCTTCCACAGCCCTCACCTTCTTCCAAAATACTATATGTATTCTCTCCTTTACTTATTTATAATGTTCCTTGTTGATTGTGTCTCTCCCTTGGGAGACTGTAAAAGTCATGAAGGCAGAGACCCTTGTCTGTTTTATTCACCGATAAAATCTTAAGGACCTAGAAAAAAGGGTTTTCACCTAGTAGATGTTCAAAAATTTTGGTTGAATGGATTAATGAATGAGGAGAAGGATGGGCATTGAGAAGAATGCCTGGGCAAAGGAGGGTTTTGTCTTTAAAGATAGCAGCAGCCTAGGGGAGGCTGGGTGGTTCAGTGGGTTGAGCCTCTGCCTTTGGCTCAGGTCATGGTCTTAGGGTCCCGGGATCGAGCCCCACATTGGGCTCTCTGGTCAGCAGAGAGTCTGCTTTCCCCTCTCTTCCTTCCTGACTCTCTGCCTGCTTGTGCTCTCTCTTTCTGTGTCAAATAAATAAAATATTTAAAAAAGAAAGAAAGGAAAGAAAGAAAGGAAGGAAGGAAGGAAGGAAGGAAGGAAGAAAAAAAGAAAGAAAGAAAAAGAGAGAAAGAAAGCTAGTTAGCTGCAGGCTGATTATGAGTATGGCTTAGGCAAACTCTCCAATTTGGAAACACAGGGGAGAGAAGTGGGAATTAATGACTCAAGGTCTTGGAAATGATGTGTTTCAGAGAACACTTGGAGAGAAGGGTATAGTTTGGGCAAGTTGTGAGTGGTGACAACTAAGGCTGGGAGGGTAGGTTCATCGAGTGTCTGCAAAAACTCTGATAGGCTCAGAGCTAATGTCCTGGGGAATGGAAATCCCAGACTGATGGTCTTTTTGAACAAAGTAGTGACAGTTCACTGTGGGGACCTCTCAGGGTCACCGTGTTGCAGAGCTCAGGAGACACCACTCACAACCTCGTACAGCATGGAAGTGATGTTCCCTGAAGTTGTGCACCGTGGAGGTCCAGTGAGAAAAGGCCAGCACTGAGAGTGGTACTAGACAGGACTGTCCGATGGCAAGCTCTTAGAGATACAATAAGGCCCGACAAGGGGGCAGCACAAGGGACAGGTTGAATGTCACAGAAGCCCAAGTGTTTGCCAGCGCAGAGTTAACACAAATCCAGATCAAATAGCCGGTGGGAAGGTAAGAGAGTCAGAAATGCTGAATGTGCCTTTGTTTATGGAACGACCTTCAGGGTGAGATGGCTGTGCTGGGGAGATAAGGAACTGAGGTTATGGTAGTTGCAGTTGCTCAAGAAAGAAGGAAGTCCACTTAGATATCACAAATTTTTTAAAGTATGATTATAGATAAATTACCAGATAAGACCCATAAAGGGAATTCAGTACTTATTCTTAAAAAGGGGGGCTATTGGAAGAGTCTGTGACCTTTGAGTTTGAGGCAGGGAGGCCACCTATGTCATACTGAGATCGTCTTTGGTGCCTGTACCGTTCCTACTGGATCCAATCACATTCTGTCCACTCCATTCAATCCAACTGTATTCCAGTCCATTCAACAGATGTTAACTGAGCATCTACAATTCCTCTGCATCAAAGATGAGAATTAAATGGCATGGTCCTTGTTCCCGACTCATTGTCAGGCTGAAAAAGGAGAGAGAGAAGAGCAACAACAACAGAATGTGGAAGGGGCTGAATAGATTTGCAGGAGATTGAGGGAGGCCAGAAGCAGAAGTTTGGGAGGATTAAGGCTCCTTCTCTCTAGGAGTTTCCTATGGAGATGAGACACAGTTGAGCTTTCCTTGGTCATCTTTCTTTCCAAAGTCCCAGGAGCTGGGGCCTGCAGGGGCAGAAAGGGGTATGAGAAGCTCAGGATTTTGTATTTGTTCCTGAGATCTCTTACTGTGCTCAAAGTCACAGAGATACCATTGGACTTGACTCAGTCACTAACTGTCTGTGACCTTGGGGTGTCACTCGCTACCTATAAGCCTGGAAGTACATGGAAGCTCTCTTGACTGCATGGTGCCTACTTTAGCTAACCACATCAATGAGTAGATCCCAGGGATGATGAGTCCTAGTGCAAAAGCCCTCACCTCCAAGAAGGCTGCCCAGATATCCCTTTTTCTCAGGCTGGCAAGAGTCTCCATAAACTCCAAGATCTAGCTCTGGGAAGGACTCTACTGCAGAGCCTCCCCTGACCTTCCAGCAAATGAGTCTCTGCTCCAAATGCTTCCACTGTGGTGGTCCTGGTGGGTGGGCAAGGGAGTCTCCATTTGTACAGCACCTTCCCTAGGTTGTGAATTCCATGGGGTCAGGCACTGGGTTTTACTCCTCTTCTTGTTCCCTTACCAAGCATGCAATAGGTGCTCCATGCTTATTGAATGGATAAATAAATGATTGAATGTAAAAATGTTAAACCCTCCTTCACTACCCAGAGCCAACATCACTGCCCCCCGGAAGCCTTCCCTTGCTTCTCTAGGTAAAAGTCTAGGCCCTTCTTTCTCATACTCTCATCTGGCTCTCTGAATATATACCACATTACAAGGGTTGGCAGACTTTTTTTATGAAGGACCAGATAGTAAATATGGCTTTGAAGGCTATAGGTCTCTGTTTCAACCACCAGCTACCATGGCAGCGTAAGAGCAGAGTGCAGCCAGAGACAAAACATGAATGAATGAGCATGTGTTCCAGTAACACTATTTCCGGACCCTGAAATTGGAATTTCATGTAATTTTCCTATATCACAAAATATTATTCTTTTTTTAATTTTTCCAACAGTTTAAAACATTTAAAAGCCATTTTTAGCTCATGTGCTAAACAAACACAGTCTGTAACCCATATTTGGCCCGCTGGCCATGGTAGGCTAACACCTGCTATGGAAATTATTTAGATCTACTTGCTAATGGGCTTATTTTGGCATCTCCTATTATTCTAGGAAAATTAAAAGAATGGAATAATTAAGAACCTAGCCCTTGGAGACAGTTGAGCCTATATCCTAAATCTGATTCCAGACTCCCTCCCCTCCCTTCCTTCCTTTTAAGTCAATCACTAGGGAGGTCTGAGCGGGAAGGTGCCCCTCCAAGGAGGGGACGTTCCTTTTCTAGGGATACTATAACAGAACACCAAGAGTCAGGTGACTCAAAGCTACAGAAATGCTTGGGCCCCCAGTTCAGGAGCCTAGAAGCCCAAAATGAAGGTGTCAGCAGGGCTATGTGCTCTCCGATGTGACTGCCCTAGGTGCGGACCATTGCCTGCCCCCCCGAGCTTCTGGTGTTGGCCCCAGTCCTCGGTGTTGCTTGGCTTGTGTCTGTACTCCTCCCTGTGTGTCTACAGATCTTCTCCCCTCTGCACCCATCTCTGTGTCCAAATTCCCTTTTTATAGGACATTAGTCATATTGGATTCAGGTCCACACTCCTGAGCTCATTTGAACTTTGTTATCCCTCTAAAGACTCCATTTCCAAGTAAAGTAACATTCTAAAGTCCTGGGGGTTAAGACTTCAACATATTTTTGGGGGAGGAGAAGGGGGCACCATTTGGGTGTCAGAACAGGGATACAGCCCTTCAGGGAAGGGGGCTGCAGGCAGGTGTGTAAGCATCCAGGGAAACATTCTGAGGACAAGACAGTGTTTCTTGAAGCCAAGAGGAGAGATGCCGGCATATGTGAGAGAAAGCTAGAATGAACTACTGTGTCATTGGATTGGGACCAGGAGTGTCGGTATGAACTTCGGATTTTCAAAATACTAGATACAGAAATAACTATAGCTGTAAATGCATAGTTCATGCATTTATTCATTCCCTGGATCACTCCACTCCCTAGGCAGTAGGGGGCCCCATACCATTCTTCACTAATAAAACTGAACAAAAGGAAAAGAAGAGAAAATAGGATTTCTTGGATCTATGTCTGAGCCTAGGGCTGGGGCAGAAGAAGTCCAAGATAAGACGAGAGCATCTTAGGGTGCCTGGAATTCAGAAAGGCCTATGGAATGATGTGGATATGTCAAAAGGACACAGGAGTCACTTTGAAGGAGTGCTTACTGGCCAAACCTGGAGGAATTATATCATCCAAACAAATAATCAGTCATCGTGATGCATGCCATCTACAACAAAATAGGAATCTGTAAGTTTGCATGGATTATACAAGTGGAAAAAAAAAAAACAAGGGAATACAGTGAAGCTCTTTCTTCTAGTGCAATGTCAAGAAATGTGGAAGGAGGAATGATAGCATCTACAGGGGCAACCATTCTGGTTGTATTCGATTTCCTGAAGCAGCATCATGGCTCACTAAGTCTTCAGGTTGAAGGAGGCTGACAATGGACTCTCACACAGTCTCAAGCTATCCTCCACAAAATACTTGTTGATTTAAAGGTCAGTGGGGGACTAATTTTACAACAAGTTGACTTGGCCAACGCCATCTTAATCACGTGACCAAAGTGAGGCTCACGAATGAGCTTCACACCTGACAGGATGTCCTGTCCTGAGAAGAAGGATAACAAAGCGTCATTGCTTTGTTATCCTGACCAAAAATTATAACCTGAGGAAACACCAGACCAACCTAAACAGGGAGAACTCCTGCAAAATGCCTGGCCTGCAGACTTCACAGAGGTCAAGGGAAGAGGGGCAACCAGCCCAGGTGGAAGGAGCCTGGAGAGACGTGACGTCTACACATGGTGTGTGGTCCTGGGCTGGATCCTTTGTTATGAAAGACAGTGAGGCTTGAATGGGGTTTTCAGGCAAAGGGTGTATTGAGGTTCTCTGTGCTGTCCTTAACACTTCCTGTATTTTTGGAATTATTTGGAATTAAAGTAAAATGAAAAAACAATGCGGTGTTACCGTAGACTGGCTATGTTACTTTTGACAAGTTATTTCCCTTTCTATGCCTCAAATTCTTCATCTGTAATAGGAACTTGATGCCACTTGGCTACTTAAAGGTTATTGTCAGGAATGGAAGAAATCATGTTGAGTGAAGCCCAGGGAGTCCACTATCTGGTCACATCATGAAAGTGCTCAGGCTGTGGTCATTATTCGTTTCATATTCTTCTCAATATTGTACCGTGTTTCATAGAATCTAGATGTCAGCAAGTGTAAGACACGTTTTTGATTTATATGCCCCTGGGAAAGTAAAACCACGCCCAATTAAACTGGCAACAGGATTCCTCACTTAGAATGTTTCATATTTATTGAGAAAACTGCTTTATTTCTTAAATTTTTTATCCCAGTATAATTAACATACAGTGTTATATTTTTTTCAGGCGTCCAATCTAATGATTCAACAATGTTATATATTTAAACAGAAGTACCATATGAGGGTGCCTGGGTGGTTCAATCTGTTAAGCGTCTGCCTTCAGCTCAGGTCATGGTTTCAGGGTCCTAGGATCAAGTCCTGCATCAGGCTCCACACGGGAAGTCTGCTTCTCCTTCTGCCCCTCCCCTCACTTAGGCGTGCGCTCGTGTGTGCTCTCTCTCTCTCTCAAGTAAATAAAGCAAGAAAATCTTTGGGGGAAAAAAAAAGTGACACCAAAGATTCATTAGGGATGAAATGCTGAGATGTTCTTCATAGTGTTACCTTAAAAAAAAAAGAAGAAGAAGAAGAAGAAGAAGTACCGTTTGAGTAACAGTTCCACTGCTGGGTCTGTTCTCAAAAGAATTGAAAGCAGGGACCCGAACAAGTGTTTGTACACTCATATTCACAGCAACGCTGTTCGGCATAGATGAACAACTCAAAAGGCCGTCAACACATAAACGGATAAGCAAAGTGTGGTTTAGCTGTACCGTGGAATACTATTCAGCCTGAAAAAGAAGGAAATTCTGCCTCATGCCACAATGTGAATGAACCATGAAGCCATTCCAGTAAGTGCGACAAGCCAGTCACAACAGGACACATGTTGTACGACGGTACGTATGTGAGGCACATGGGGTGATCACATTCATAAGGGTGGAAAGTAGAACCATGGTCCCCAGAGAGGGGGTGGAGGGGGATGGGCAGTTATTGTTGAATGGGGACAGACTTCTAGTTTGAAATGATGAACAAGTTCTGGAGGCAGACGTTGGTGATGGTGCGCAACAGTGTGAATGAACTTGATGCCACTGCACTGCGCACTTAGAAGTGGTAAATGGCAAATTGTATGTGATATATAGTTTGCAACTTGAAGAAATACTAATTTACAGGGAGAGAAATCGGAGTAATAGGGACCTCTGGGAGGCAGTGATGAGCAGGGGGCACAAAGGGGCCCTCTGGTGTCGGGGAATGTTCTGTATCTGATCTAGTGTTGGTTACGTGAGTGCATGGAATTATAAATATGTCCTGCACTGCACACTTAGGATTGGTTCACTTTACTGTATAGAACTTGAAAATATTTGGGGGGGGGAGGAGTGGGGTGAGGGGCAGAATCTCAAGCAGGCTTCTTGCCCAGTGCAGAGCCTAACGTGGGGCTCGATCTCGCAACCCCAAGATCATGACCTGAGCTGAAATCAAGAGCTAGACATTTAACCGACTGAGCTACCCAGGTGCCCCTAAAGTTTTTGGGGTTTTTGTGTGTTGTTTTTGTTTTTAGAGAGAGATAGTGCCAGTGGGGGGAGGGGAAAATATGTTGAATGCAAACACAACAGAGTATGAACAAAACTTCCCAAGTCCCAGGAGCAGAGGAGCTAGCCTCCACGGCATGCCCCTGGGACAAGTCACTTGTCCAAGAATCACAGAGCTGAGAAAGGCAGGCTCCCAGGGAACTAGGCAGGATCCCTGTATCGTCCACCGCTCTCATCTGAACCGCACTGAGTTAGCACACGCCCCGCCTCCCCTGTGAGATCTCATCCCTGCATCAGAAGCTCCCCTGTCCCCAAGAACATGATCAAGCTTTTCTTGTTCTATTTCCTTGTCTTGTTGTTGCTTGCTTGCTTTTATATCATCAACAACTGTATTTTTTAAAAGCTGAACACTGGTAAATTCTGACGTTCTGAATTCAGGCCACCTCACTGCTGAGTCCTGGTCACGCCTCCCTGTTGTGTTGGTCACACAGGGAGCCCAGAGGCTGAGGGGCACTTGGTCCACCCAAGGAAGGGGTACAACCTCCTGTCAGGAGCTCGGCCCCAGGGAGAGAAGTTAGTAAGCCTGGATCCCTTGTGGATGGAATAAGCCAGGCTCTAGGCTCAGGGAAAGCGCCGACTCCCCTTTCCATCTTCCCCATTGAACGAAGCACAGGATGAGAGGATCCTGGAGCCAGAACAGAAGGCTCCAGCCATTTTACAAAGACTGGGGTTCGGGGGAGGGCGAGGGCAAGGGTTTGGAGTAGAAAGAACGGGGTGCTGAGTCAGATCGGGGGAAAGTGTCCCCCAGATGACCCTTGAGAAGAAGACCTCTGCCGGAAGCCTCTGATGGAAATATGTAAAAGAACATGACCAGCGAGGGGGCCGCCCTCCCTCCGAGGCACCCTCAGAGAAGGCGCAGTGTGTCCCAAGTCTGGTGTGGGAAGGCAGCTTCCCACAGGCCTGCCCAGGAAGGCTTTGTGATCGCCCCGGGCCAGGCCTAGAAGGCACACACAAGTTGTCAACCAGAGGCCAGATTCCTCACCAGTGTGGGTCTCCTGCCCTCTCTTGGTGGGCAAGGGGGGTGGGGGTCAGAGCCGCCCTCAAGGTGATAAGACAGAGCTTCTCAAGCTCCCAGGCAGCAGAAATCCCCAGGCGTCCCCATGGGCCTCCTTAGGCGTCAGTGCTCCTGAAGGAGCACTCTGCCCCACCCCGGGCCCCAGGAGGGCCTGTCTCCTCCCAACCAGGCTCCCAGTGCCCAGTGACCAGGCCTGAGGGAAGAAAGGCCTGGGGCATGACTTCAACCCCCAACTCTCCAGCCCTGGACACACCCCTGCATGACCTCACCCCACCAGGAAGGGATTTCACAGGAGGGACCCAGGTCCTGCAGGTGCCACTCTGCTCTCCAGCATGGGCTTTTCTCATCCCTCCCCACTGCCCCCCGTGGGACCTTCCAAGCCATCCTGGCCAGGTGAGCCCTTCCTGGCAGGAAGAAGGCCAGAAATCCGGAGGCTTTGGGACAGAGTCCCTGCCCCGAGCCCCTCATCCCCGCCCTGTCACTGCGCCCTCTGCCTGGGAGGTGTCCTCCTCTTTGCTTACCAAGCTCTTTGCTTGGGACAAATGGCACAGCTTTTTCCTTCTGCCCGACTCCAATACAACTCACGGAGCACTGAGTGTCTTTATTTAAAATTTTGTGGATTTCTTGTGTTATTTTTTATAACATTTCACTAAAATACTATTTATCTTTTTAATCTTAATTAAAATATTAATCTATATTAATTAAATATTAATTTATTAATTCACATATAAAATTATATCAAAATTAACAATTAATTAAAATTTATATTAAAATATAAATTTATTATTTTATCTTAATGAAATTATTTAAAATACTTAATTAGTGGGTGTTAGGGTGCCCCTTTACATTTTCCGCCCAAGGACATGCCTTACTCGCTTTGCCTTGGCCCCAGCCCCGCTGCGCTCAGGAGTCATTCATTCATTTATGCCCCACAGGGTCACTAAGAGCCTCCTTTGCGCCGGGACACGTGCTGGGTGCTGGGCAGAGAAACAGGAGCCACACTCATGGTCGAGCTGGGAAAGGCAGCTGGCCACACTGAGGACTGTGGGACAGTATTGGGGCAGGGGCTGGTGCAAGACAGACGGACACCAGGGAAATCACAGGAACAGGGCTAAGGGGTGGGGGGGCGCTACGGAGCCCTGGGCTCTGAGCATCTCAGACAGCTGCTTGCATGTGGGGAACAGGTGGGGGTCCCGACACATCGCCACCAATGATTTGCACAAGGTCACACTCTGTGAGGTCAGTCATAGAGGTGGGAGGGGACGGCGGGCGGGGGGAGGGCCCCCTGGGGGCGTATCCCCTGGGGGCGTCAGGGACTGCGTGAATCAACTAGGCAGGGAGCTGACTGACGGAGATGTGTAGGCGTGAGCAGGGAGCAATACTTGTGGCCGAAGGAACATTTGCAAACTCAGTAAGGCCTAGAAGAAAAAAAATCAATAATCTCGGTGTCCACAGTTCTCAGAAGCTGGGCAGTCTTGTGAGGAGTCACAGAAACCGGCCTGGCCTGGTGTCGCTTCCTCTTTCTGCTTCTCTGTTTCCTAACGACGTCGTCAGCATAAATAGGAAGCTCCCGCGGCTCCCCGTCGCCTGGACACTCCGGCAGAAGAAGGCTCTGCTGTCCCACCGCGAAGAGGTACACTTTGGCTCTCAGGGGGTGTCTGGGCCGGAAACCAAGGACAAAGAGAGGCTGGGGGCGTGGAGTGGGCAGGCGTGGCTCTGCGAGCCCAGGAGCCAGAGGGCAAGGAGACAGGCAACGCTGCCACCCTGCCTGAGGGTCGTGTGGAAGGGCCGTAAGGTTGTGGGGGGCAGGAGGAGCTCACCTGCGGGGTCCGCCTGTCCTGGCAGCAGGGAGGACGGGGGTGGGGGGGTGTCAGGGAGGTGGAGAGCTCAGACCTCGGAGTCAGACACCTGCGCGCGTCTATGCTTTGCCATTAAATGTCGTTAAGATGTTGGTGGCAGTGAGAACATCCTCTCCCTGCCCCGGTTTTTGCCTCCTGGTCTCTGGAACGGAAAGAGCTCCCATAGTCCCCGACATCCTGGTCTAGAAAGGGAGAGTGGGAGAGCGAGGGCGCGTGCGCGCTTGGGGGTGTGGGTGTCCATGGCAATGCAGGGGTGCAAAGAGACTGGGAGGCGGAGGGGGAAACCCGGAATTTTGTCACGCAGCAAGCGAACCAGAGCTTGGTGTGGCTTTGGAAGCTCACTTTGGAAGATGAGAAAGGGCCCGGTCCCCTGAGGAGGGACTATTTTTTCCCCCCTGGGAGAAAGTATTTTGGCTAGCATACTCGACCCTAAGCCTCTGCTGCTTTGTGGAGTTCAGGCCTGGGTGTGAGTGTTCTGTGCCCAAGCGTGCTGGCTGGCTGGCGGGGTGCAGGGGTGGGAGCGAGGAGATGTCTAGGGGTAGCCGCCTCCCGGGGTGCGCAGCTGCGTGCCTTTGCCCTGTGCATGGGGGCTTCCTCAGTCTGGTCCCGGTGACAAGTTGCAAATGTACAATCTTGAGTCTTCAAAGACCTTGTATCAATTTTGGATCTCCGGGTTCTGATCTTGACTTCTCATCTTTTCTACTTTCTGATCGTTTTATGAGGAACGGAGCCTTTCCTGTTCGCTTTTGATCACTCTTTTCCTTGTTCACCCGTTCTCCTCCTGTGCCATACCCACCAATACTACAGGATAGTTATTGAGTTGTTTAATGAGCGTGTTTAATAATAAGGGAATACATGGGGATCTGTTTTATCCAGTTAGAATGATCCGGAATCATGTAACACAAAAGAGAACGCGTGCCAGCTTTCTCTATCTCCTGGTACAAACGTCTGAGCACGCTGCAAGTGTATAGTTTTTCTTTGTACAGAAAAGGGATTATAATATACATATCGCTCTATGACTTATTTTTTCACCTAATACGTCATTTAGGATAACGTTCCTCAATAACACAAATAGATTTAACCCATTTTTTAACCCTAAGAAATAGGCGGCATTTACTAGTAGGGGTAAACCGCAGGATACCCCATCCAGTACTGATAGACATTTAGGTTGTTTCTAATTTTTCCACACCTGCAAAAGTGATTCTTCCGCAGCCCGCATGCCTAGAAGCAAAATTGCTGAGCAAGAGTTTGTGTTTAAAAATTTAATAAATATTGTCAGATCATCCTCAAAGTAGTTGAATTAACATATACTCCCACAGTCTTGCATAAAAGTCAGTTTCTCTTTAGATGATCTGTCTTTAAATGGTGTCCAATGGGTGGATGAAAATTATCAGGATTATTGCTTGAATTTTTCCTTTCCCTGATTATGGGTGAAGTTATGACTCTGCCATATATATTCTTGGCCATCTGAGCTCCTTTTCTGAAACGAATGGAGATGTCCTGTCCATTTTCTTATGGGCTCTTTGCCTTTTACATATTTACTGTTGTAGTGGCTCATTTATTAGGTATCTTAACAGTGTATTTACATATGTTTTAAATATATTTCCAGATTATCACTTGGCTTTTTTTTCTTCACCATGTTTAAGATATCTTGTTTCATATAAAAGCATGCTAGTTTTTTCTCGTATTTATCTTTGTTTTTCTTTGTGCTTTTTGGATTTGGTGTCTTCTTCAACCCCTAAGGTTAAGGAAATACTTATAATGCTTTAATCATTCTAGTTCTGACTTTTAGATCTTTAACCTACCTTGAATTTGGAGGGGTGGGTAATATGTAAAGTAATAATCTGACTTTAAAAAATTATCAGCTAACTGTATCAATGTCATAATTATGAGTATGTAGTCTGTCCTTTCCTCTATGATTAGAAATGCCACTCTTACCTCCCAAATTCCTGCTTGGTTATTTTCCTTACTGTTGTCCATCCCATCTGTCTATGATTACATTCCCATTATTTTTCTGGCTAATAGAACCCGTCTCTCATGTTTGGTTTGTTATCATCTAGAATCGTTTGTCACGCACATTAAAAATCGTTTTGGAGTTTGATTTAGATTGCATCGAATTTAGAGATTATTGGGGGGTGGATTGACCTCTGGAGATGGCAGTGATGGGCAGCCTTCCCCTATTTATTCCTTTAACCAGAAGAACATGAACATTTTCCTTTTGACTCTGACGTCACTACAGATTTGTAGTAGATGCCCAGAAATGCCAGTGTTCCCTTCAGTGCCTTCTTTGTCAAGATTCATCTGTTAGTTTGTCTATCTGGAATGGCTTTTATATTATCGAATACTGAGAAGCATTTGTCAAGATAAGATATTCCTTTTTTCCCTTTTAATCTGTTGTTATGTTTCTTTTAATCATGAAGAGAATTCTTTTTTTTTTAAGATTTTATTTATTTGTTATTTATTTATATAAAGAGAGCTCACAAGTAGGCAGAGAGGCAGGCAGAGAGAGAGGAGGAAGTAGGCTCACTGCTGAGTAGAGAACCTGATGGGGGGCTCGATGCCAGGACCCTGGGATCATGACCTGAGCCAAAGGCAGAGGCTTTATTCCACTGAGCCACCCAGGTGCCCCATGAAGAGAATTCTTAATGGCTCTTCATCTGTGTCTGGAATAATCCCCATGTGGCCATGATGTGTTCTTCTTTTAAAAGTCTTTGTCAGATTGTTCTATGACATTCTTTTCGTCTGGAATGAATTTGTGTTTTGCTTTTTTTTTTTTTCATTTCCAGTTTTTATTCCTACCATTAAAGTTCTTCACGAGTTTGGGAATTTTGGTGTGCATGTTTGTTTTGAGTGAAAAGGTGCTTGGTTTTTCTCTTCTCTTTTCTCTCTCTTCCTCCTTTTCCTGCCCTCTCCCTATAAGTCTTTTCTCCCATGCTTACCTCTCACTCTAGTGGGTTTTAACACTTACATTTTTAACACATGTATTTAATGCATATTTTCCATCAGCTTTTGGGTATAATAAACATACATTGTGATTTACCAAAGAAGACACGATCTTTAGCTTAGCAAGCTTTCAGTTCTCCTCTGCTTTCCACCCCTAATCTGACAGCCAACTCCCACATTAAGATCATCTGTGATTTATTTCAATATAGTAATGGTGAATTTACTTATTTTCACTTTATAAGTAACAATTCTTTACTTAGCTTAAGTTTTACTGCCTTCTTTTCTTGCCACTAATTTCAGTATCATACACTTTTTGGACAATTTCTTTTTTCCTGAAATGCATCCTAGAGTAATTGTGTTCCTCAGAAAAGATCTGAAAATTTTCCTTGTCCTTACATTTCCAAAATGTGTTTTTCTGACCTCGAGTGTCAGTTTAACTTTGACTTTTTCAGTGATTCTAGATTTTAAACATATTGCCCCTCAGTATTTTCAAGACATCATTATCTACTTAGAGTTCAGAGTCACTTGTGAGAAAATCTGGCCAACCTGACCCATTGAAAATAATGTTTGTTTCCTTCTGGAAACTTCTCACAGTATCTTTTTATTCTTGGATGGCCAAAAGTTTACCAGCATGTGACTGAGCATGGCACTATTAAAAATGGAGTTTATCCTTCACTTAGTGGACTCTTATCTCCTTTAAGCCCTGTGAAGTTTTCTTCTATTTCCATTTGCATCTGTTTGGTCTCCAAACAGTGGTGGCTTAACAGTATGGAAGCTTTTTTTTTTCCTCACATCAAAGAAAAAAAAATCTCAAAGATGTCCAGAGGTAAGCACTCTCAGACTGGTGTGGCTGCTCCACAGTGACAAGAAGGATCCAGGCTTCACTCTTTCTGTTGCATAGGGCTCCATCCTCAAGGTAACCATACAGTCCCAAACAGCTTCTGGAGCTCCAGCCATCACTCCCAAGTTGTAGGCTGGGAAGAAGCTGGAGAGGCAGGAGGGGAAATGTGGACCCTCCTACCTGAGCCAACTCCCTATAAGAAGCCTTTTCTGGAAGGTGCAACCAATGTTTCCACTCACACCTCCTTGGACAATATTTAGTGACGTGAACACACCTAGCAATAGAAGAGAATAGGAAATGTAATCTTTTATTCCATGTAGCACCAAACCCATCTGAAACCAGAATTTCTTTTACCAAGGAATAAGGGAACAGCCCAGGAGAGGACACTGTCTGCCGCATGGTTTGCAAGTTTAATATGATTTAACTTCTTATATTTAAATTAGTAATTAACCTGGTATTTGGGGATGGTGTGGAGTAGAGAGTTAGGGGGATATGATTTACAATGTTATTCAAGTATCTTAGCACTTCTTATATTCCATCCTTCACAATGATTCACAAATTCTCCATCATATAGTACATTCTTGGGGTGAATGGAATTGCCTGGTCCGTATGTCCATTGATCTATCATGTGTGTGTCCAACACATTACTTTACTTACCAGATCTTTGAAATAAATTTTGCTATTGAGGAGAACCTCCTCATTTTTATAAAAACTCATTAACTGTCCTCACGTGTATTTTTTCTTCTGAGTTCCTGCAAAAAACATCATGTTAAATTTTGTTTGGAATTGTATTAAAACTCTCACTTATTTTAGGATCACTCACTCTTTTTACATATATAGTATTTCTATTTGTGGTAAGACCCAAATAGAAGCTCTGGGTTTTTAGGCTAGTCCCAGGCTGATGGAGCAAACTGGGCCAGCCACAAGGACTCATACCCCTCCCCCATGACATTGCCCCCACCTGAAGGAGCTGAAATGGATAGTCTCTTTCCCCAGCTCCACACAAACCTCCTCTTCTTTTTTTTTTTTTCTGAGAATAATAGTTTCTGAGTACTTTCTGTTTTATTTTTTTTTTACATTTTATTTATTTTTTTTTCCAATTTATTTATTTTCAGAAAAACAGTATTCATTATTTTTTCACCACACCCAGTGCTCCATGCAAGCTGTGCCCTCTATAATACCCACCACCTGGTACCCCAACCTCCCACCCCCCCGCCACTTCAAACCCCTCAGATTGTTTTTCAGAGTCCATAGTCTCTCATGGTTCACAAACCTCCTCTTCTTTCCTGAGCCTCTTTTCGTTGTTGTTATTAGATTTTATTTATTTATTTATTTATTTGAGAGAGAGAGAGATAGCCCATACCTGAGCTAGAGGAGGGGCAGAGCGGGGAGGGAGAAACAGATTCCCTGCTGAGCCCAACTCCAGGCTCAATCCCAAGTCCCTGAGATCATGACCTAAGCTGAAGTCAGATGCTTAACCGACTGAGCCACCCAGAAACCCCTTTCCTGACCTTTTATCGAACTAACCACTCTATAAACATCACTGCGTTGGGTTCTTCTCATGTGACACACATGCATTTGTACCCACACTACTGGTGCAGAGAACAAGGTTCAGGTGCATTGATGGGTCAACCCAGGCTGCTGGCATGGGAGGGGCTGAGCCTGTGCTAAAGGTCAAGGTGGCTGCATCCAGAGCTGTGCTTTTCCCAGTAAGACAGCTGCTGCTTTGTATGTGTGTGTGTGTGTGTGTGTGTGCGCGCGCGCGCATCTTGAAGTTTCAGACAGTCTTACAGGGGGAGAAGGAACCACTGTCCTCTGCTCTCCTCTCCTGGGTACTTCCCAGAGCTACACAAAATGAAAAGAGGAAATCCCCAACCTTCTGCAGAGAAAAGGGAACAGGCATTCTGAGGGTAGTGTGGGAGGGATGACAGTAAATGGAGGGAGGGCGGGACAGCACCCGGCCCGAGAGTGTGCGCACCCAGTGTTGAGCACAAGTGGGATCCCAGCCAAGGGAGGACACTGTGGATGACAAGCTCTGTGATTGCTCTGAGCAGATCAGGTCGGGGGCCCTGAGGGAGCTCAGAAGAGGGCTCCCTCCCAGGTCTTCCAGTTGCGAGAGTGTCGCACGGGAGTTCCTGGGGCACGACCAGGTGGGGATCCACTTCTGCAGAAGCCATCAAATGCATCTCCTTCACGGTCATGCCCTAGGCACTGAGGCTAAGTGGAAAGGACCGCCCTGGGTGGCAGGCTGAGGTGGGAGGGGGTGCTGGAACCCACGCATCACTCCTGGGTTCACCCTGTAACATGGGCCAAGTCCTGGGGCTATAGGATGGGAGGGGCCAGCTCTCAGCTCATGTCTCTTCTGCCGGCAGAGTCCCAGAGAGAGGATTCTCAAGAGCAGGGGACATGGGTCTGGCCTGGCCTCCAGCGGGGGAAGAAGCCAAGATTCCAGGCCAGTGAGGACCCTAGTCCCTGCCCAGCCCTGGATCCACTTGCGCCAGCCACCTGCTTGCCCAGAGCTGTCTGAGAGATGGTTGTGTCCCGGGGCCTGCTCCCTGCTGTCTTGCTGGCTCTGTTCTGGGGGCCCAGTGTGGCAGGGGCCCATGGTGAGCTCTGTTGCTTCCTCCCCTTTCCTGGCCCCTCCTCACAGCCAGTCCTTGAACAAGGCACCCCCACATGCCTCGCCACCCCCCCTCCGCCCCAAAAGCCCCCAGGCCCCTCCCTCCCTCATTTTCCTCCTCCCCGATCCTCTGGGGGGCCCCCGTCCCTCCTCCTGGATTCTCACTCTTCTCCAGCCTCCCGAAGGTTCATCTCTGCTTGGATGGGTTCTCTTCTCCTCCTGGCTTTCGAGGCTTCTCCTGTCCAGGCTGGCTGTTCCAGCCTTATCTCTGCCCCCATCCCACCCCACTCTGCTCCTCTGACGGCCTTGACCAGTTGCCTCCTTTGTGCCTTCATTCCTTGGGGCCCTCAGACTCGCGGTCTTTGCCTGCTTCGGTCCCAGCACCCTCCTCCTTCTCGGATGTTCCTCTGGCTCCTGAGTCCGCCAAGTCCCCTCCCCAAGGGCCCCCAGAGAACATGACTTCTCTGATAACCCTGAGTACCACATTCCCTTTCCCAGCCACGAGGCCCTGCTGCTGACCAAGAGACCTGGCCAGGGAGGTCCCACGGGGCTCTGCCATGCTCACTGTTAGGGATGGGTTTGTGCCCCTCCTCCCAGCTGTCCCAAGGGGCCCTGGGCCTGATGCATGTGTCCCTCATGGGGGCCTGTGCCAGGAGCAGGGTACAGCAGGGGCTCAGGAAATGTGCTGCACTTGCAGTAGAATGTGGTGCTTCTCTCCAGACGGGGGAGTCCACAGCTGGAGCTGCGGACCCACAGAACCTCTGGCCCCCTGGGGGACCCCAGGGAGCTCTGCCTAGCAGTCGGGAGCCCCTGGAGCACTCTGGGAAACCTCTCCCCAGCTCTGGGCACCCCCAAGGCGTGAAAAGGGCAGGTGACAAAGGACATCAGGAGGGGAGAGATTTGACTTCCTTTGTGCCTCTCCCTGGGCAGAGACTGTCCCACTGCAGACCCTGAGCTGCTACAATGACTACAAGAGCCTCATCACCTGCAGGTGGGCAAACACTCGGGATGCCCACGCGCTCATCAACCTGACTCTCTACCGGAGGCTGAATGAGTGAGTGACACCAGAGCCCAGGGGCCGGAGTGCAGGGAGGGATGCGGCTGTGTGGGGCTGTGCCAGGGGTGGGGGGCCGCACAGAGGTCAAGGAGGGGGAGACCCCAGCCCCGGTCCTGGCCCAGGCCCAGGAGCTCCTGCTCCATTAGGCAGCCTGCCAGGCCCAGGTGCTGGTGTCCGATATCGGGGTTTGGAGAAGAGGCTTACGCATTAACATCGCTGTTGATGATGGGTTGGCGATAATCTTATATCATCACAATTGAACGGACTTACCTGCAAAAGCCGATGTTAGATGGTCCTCCCTGTGAGGAGGACAGGGCAAAGTGTAGATGCCCGAGTTCAGACCCGCAACCTGAGGCTGCGGAGAGGAGGTCCCTCTCCCAGCCACAGGACGGCTGAGCGGCCGAGTGGGGAGCAGTGCCCTGTGTCCGGTGCATGGGGGACTGGCCTCCACGTCTCCCCAAGGCCCTGCTGCCTCCAGAATGTGGGTTTTCTCCTCCTTCATGTGGTCTCTGTGGTATATGCCATTTAGGAAGATTCCTCACGCTGTCTTGGGGTCTGGGGATAGTCTAACTCACCGTAATAGAAATAATTAAATGGCGAGCATCTCAGGTGCAGGGAGACCCCGTGGAGGCCAGCCCTGGGGAGGAGCAGCTCCTCACACCCACAACAGCACCCCCCAGCTCTCTCTCCCACGCTCCTGGGAGCCCCACCTTCCCGTCTCCACCCTCCTCGCCCAGCTCCACCTCCCCACTTTGCTGTGGCCCACTTCCTCCTGCATGGAGACTCATGATCCCAGAAGAGGGGCTCCCGGCCGCCGCCATGCTCACACCCCCCACCCACCTGCTCTGCCACGTCCCTGGGTGTTCCCTGCAGCAAGTCTCCCCCACCCCAGACCTGTCTACGGCTGCGCCCAGGCTTCCCACCGCTCTTGCCGCTTGAGAACACCACAGCCACCCCAGTGCCTGCTCTTCCTGTGCGATGGACAGGCCCTGTCCCGGGGTCATTCTTGATCCCTGAGCAAATGTATCCTGGCCCCCACTTACACCTGCCAACAAGGGCTGATGCTCTGGAGGGGCCTCCAGACCCCCATTTTCTCCAGCAGAGCTCATCCTCTGCCTCCCTTTGAGGCCACCCTCCTCCAAAGAGCTGTCTAGACCCACAGCACCCCGGGTCTTTCCAGTCATTCTGAACCCACTCCCCTGGGCTTCTGCTGCCCCCATCAGGCCGCCCAGACTGCTCCTGCCAAGGCCCCAAGGCCCTCCCTGCTGCTAAATCTCCGTGTCCTCCCTTCTTGACCGTCCTCCCTCCTTGACCCAAGGCAGCACCTGGCATAGACTGACCCCGCGTCCCCCGGCAACACCTCCATCTCCCAGCTTCCAGCCACCACACTCCCTCCTCTCCTTGTGTCTCCCCCGGCTCACCTTTTCTGTCTCCCTGGTCGCTCCCTTCTTCTGTCTCCAACTCAAAGGGTGAGATGCCCGGGGGTTCATCCTTAGATCTCCCCACTGGTATATCCTGATCCAGGAGCAGAGACCCAGCCTAGCCTGAGGCTGAGCACTGGTGACTTTCATACCCTCGCCAGCCCCACCTGCCCCCAAAGCCAGGCCCGCAGGTGCACCTGTCTCCCCACAGGTCCTTAGGGAAAGGCGTCTTCCACCCCCAGTGCTCTACACCAAATTCCTGCTCTGCCCCAAAGAGGCCTCCTGGCTCATCCCCATATCCCGTGTCGCTAAGCAGGGGCTCCAAGAGGCTCCAACCCAAAAGCTGGGAGGTGTGTTCCTTCACCTCCTTTACCACTGTTAGGTCCGTAATCAAAGGAGCGAGACTGATACAAAGCAAAGGTCAAGCAGAGCTTTATTTCGTGCCAAGCATCGAGAATCAAACCAACTGGGGTCAGGGTCGCCTCTTACAAAGAGGCGACCCCTCCCTGCCTGACCGACTTTTATAGAGCAAAGGCCATGTGGCCACACACAGGTGGCCAAAGAGATTGCAACACACGGAGAAAACTGCGCAGTCATGCTAGGTCCCACACGGGTGGCCAATTGAATTTCAGTTTACCCTAGTAGATATTTGAACTAGCCTATCACCTGGGTCAGAACTGGCGCCCAAAAGGTGGGCCCACGCTCCTTGGTAGCTAGGGAGACAGTATGCGCGCCCCACTGATTGGATGTCTCCACCTGGCCTGATCTGCCCTTATATCTGGGCTTTGCTACCTGGGACTGGTTTCCCGGACTTGCTTTTATTTTATTTTTTTTTTTAAGATTTTATTTTATTTATTTGAGAGAGAGAGACAGTGAGAGAGAGCATGAGCGAGGAGAAGGTCAGAGGGAGAAGCAGACTCCCCATGGAGCTGGGAGCCTGATGTGGGACTCGATCCCGGGACTCCAGGATCACGCCCTGAGCCGGAGGCAGTCGTTTAACCAACTGCGCCACCCAGGCGTCCCAACCCGGACTTGCTTTTAAGTTCCTCCGGGAGGGGCAGGGCCAATCCAAGTTTACTGCATAAACAACAAAATGGCTCCCTCTGGCTAAGTAGGCCCTTACACCACCTTTCCTTCCCCACCCGTGCCTCTAATCCACCAGCAAATGCTGTCGACTTCATCTTTAAATAGAATGTGGATCCGGCCAAGGCTAACATCTCCAGTCTGGTGTGAACCACTTCCTATCACTTGGATATTCGAGAAGCCTCCTACCTGGTCTCTGTTTCCAAGACGACCACCCTCCCCCAAACCCAATCTATCCACTATCCTCTCTCCTAGAGGAAGCCTTTCAAAATACACATCACGCTATGTCACTCCGTTGCTCATAGCTACATCTTCCGCACTCACCGTGACATCCAGATTCCTTAGATTCCTCTTAATCCTTGCTGCCTGTCACCTTGCTCTGCGGGTCTGCTCCACCTCCCACCTTCCCGGACTGCACTCCACGCGCACTGGGTAACTGCCTAGTCATGCAAAGTTCCCAGTCCGTGCCTGCCCCAGGGCTTTTGCACTTGCTATTCCCTTTATCTGAACTCCCCTTTCCCCAGGATGTGCATGGCTCCCTCCCTCACTTCCTTCAAGTTTCTGCCCCAAAGTCACCTTTTCTATGAGGCTTTCCCTGTCTCCTCTGTTTGAAATCAGACTCCCACCCCTGCCCTTCTGACTTCCTTATCTCCCTGACCTGCTCTATTTGTCTATGTGAAGTTTGCTCCATTTGATACATGACATATTTTATTAAGTCATTTCCCATGTGTCCCCCTGGCCCTGGACAGAGCCTCGAACACCGTGACTGCTTGGTGACATTTGTTGAGTGAGTGACTCTCCCACGCTGTGGACTAACCACATTGTCTCCTGGCAGGGACCCTCCAAAGCCAGTGTCCTGTGATCTCAGTAACGAGACGGCTTTGTTAGACCACCCCTGTCCCGGCTGTGTGTCCAGAAGATGTGTCATTCCGTATGAGTTTTTCGTTATTGCTGACAGAGACTACTTCTCATTCCGACCAGACCGGCCCCTGGGCACCCAGCTCACCATCACTCTGACCCAGCATGGTAAGGCCTGGGGTCCCCAGATGAGGGTGGCCCCTCCTTGGGTGGTCAGCCTGCAGAAGGGCCAGGGGATGAGAATCTTCAAGAGGTGGAGATACTGGCTTGGGGGTCAGTTTGATCTCTGAGGAGAAGAGGCTATGGTCTTCCTATGATGGTGGCATTGGAGCGACAATGTGAGGAACCCCTGGTCAGTGGCACCTCTCTTGGCCCGAGCTGCCCCACCACATGCAGCAGTGAAGGCTTCCCTTCCAGAACAATCCTTCCTATTCAGGTAGAAACCTTATCACTTGAAAGCACTCATCACCGTCTAGTCTCATCCAATGCCTGCAACAGCCCAGTTTTAGATGACGTGATTAAAGCCCAGAGAGGTCATACAACTTTTCCAAAGTGCCACCCCTGAGCAGTGGTGACAGTGACGGGCGAGTGAGGGCACCAGGTGTCCACAGCGGTGCCAGAAATCAGTGCTCTTGGGTGGATGTCAATGATCATTTTATTTAAATAGTTAAGCTTCATTTGACTGTCTGTTACACAGAAATATAACCAGCACTTCAATCTCGTTAATTCAATTATATCTATGCTCAGGATGAGCCTAAAATAGAGATGGTCTTTGGAATTCACTTGGTAAGAATCCTACGGATGGCTGACTTTTAGGAAACACTGCCCAATATTATTTAATCATTACAATAATGCATGGTGTCATGCCCTACTTTTCTTTTTTCCCCCATTTCTCTGATAATGAAATGGTACTGAAAAGGAACTTGCCCAAGGCCACTTGGAGGCATGTGTCTCACATAGCGTCCCGGGTCCCAAACACTGGGCGGCCCGTTGCACCTGCAAGTGTCGGATGGAGAGGGGGCTCCGGCCTCTGCTTCCTGCCTGTTTTCCTCACAGCAGCACAAAGCCATTGCACAAAGAGGAGATGGATTAGGCTATGGTGAATTCATTTCAAACAGGGTCTCAAAATGTATCTGATGGAGGAGAAAAGGCTCCATCTTGGTGGGGCTGAGAGCCTGCAGAGAGGCAGGAAACAGCAGAAATTGAAACACAGGTGGATGCCATGTGCTGAGGGGCAGTGGGCGAGGAGCCTCTGGGGTCAGGACAGGCTTCTCAGAGGAAAGAGTTTTGCAGGGAGATCCGAAGGGCGAGTGGGAGGACAGAACAGGAAGAGGAAACAGTGTGCACCAAGGCTGGGAGACGGGAGGGCAAGGCAGGGTGGGAAAACCATCAATTATTGTATCTCAGGAGCATCAGTGTCCAAAGGGCTGGACATGAGGGAAGAAGGAGAGGGGCAGTGGAGGCAGAAGCCTGACCTGGAGACGCTTCTGTGCCCTGCAAAGGGACTTAGAGGCCAACGTCTAGGCGATGGAGAGCCATTGAAGGGACATGACATCATGCTGCATGGGTGACAGGATAGATGGCGGGGAATGGGAGGTGGCAGGAGGCTGGGGCCCAGATGCTCATCCCAGGGAGAAAGGATGAAGATTCAACTGGGACACAATGAGGGACGGGAGCAGGGAGGCATACAATTCACAGAGAGGGTGTACACACACTTCATCCATACAATTCACAGAGAGGGTGTACACACACTTCATCCATACAATTCACAGAGAGGGTGTACACACACTTCATCCACTAGTCTGTTCTCTTGCTGAGTGCCCACACGCACCAGCAAATCAGTGAACGAGCCGGTCAGCATCCCTGCCCCGTGAAGCTGGTGGCCTCATCACAGGGAAGGTGGCAACTTAGAAATAGGGGAGGGAGTGTGGTGTTTGCCTCCTAGAGTGTACATTCAGCAGGGAGGTCAGTTCTAGCCCGAACCATTTTGGCAATGAATCAGGGAGGCTGGTCGGTGCTGGGCAAGGGGACAGGGGTGCATCTGACCGCTCTGAGACCCCCATACATGGAGGTCTGGGACATTTCACTTCCTTTCTCAGGTCTCCACCTGAGAAATGAGTTAGCAGAGTAAAATCTCTCAGGTCGGGTGAATAGGTTTTTCCTTGCATTCCTGGTTGGTCCAATTTTGTGTAGAAGCTTCTAGAGCTCCATACTGAGAGGGATTCCCACTCCCTGACAGGCTTAGGGGCTAGGTGGGCAGGGACTGATGAGCCTGATGGCGGGTTGGAGTGGGGGGCACTAAAGACGGGGTGCCCTGTATCTGCCATTCCGGCCTTAAGATTTCTCTAGATGTTCAACGTCCAGCCATGTTCAACGTCCAGCACAGAACATTTACATCTTGTTTAGAGTCATTGAATTTTTTGTGTGTGAAAGTCACCCCTCAGCGTTCAGACCCAGGAGCTTCAGGAAGGAGGGAGCCAGGCCATTCTTGAATGAATATGCTCGCCCAGCAGACAGATGTTTGCTGTTGGCTGACAGAATGGTTCCTTGAAAATTCTCTGAAGGTTGCCTGTTCATGTATTCATTCAACGTTCACTCAGTTTATCCCCAAATTCCCTGAACCACTAATCTCAGGCCATGGGGACCAAGAAGGGCGTCAAAGTCCAAACCCTACCACCCACGAGCTCCTGACTACTTGCGGGGGCAGACACGGAAACGCATGAATGCACCAGGGTTGTAAGGACTATACAATGGGCTGTGGTCGGACAGGAAAAGGATTGGGGGATTCTGCCCAGGGGAGGGGGGTCCAGGAAGGTACTAGAGGAGGAGACCTTTATGCTGGGCTCTGAGTGGCGCAGGACCCTGGGCAGGTGGAAGGGGAAGGAGGACGGCAAGAGGGCGGGGGAGTAACATGAGTCACAGCGCCCTCTGCTGGGAAGGGGGGGCAACACAGGCTGCACAGTGAATTGTGGGGACCGTTGGGGACAGGTGGGGACAGGTGGTTCCTTTGGGAGATTATTGCCAGCCCTTCATGGAGCTTATGTGATATGTGCACAGCTTTCGTTCATGTTCACAGTGAACCCAGACAATTTTGCAGATGAAGGGCCTGAGGTCCACAGAGAAAAAAGGTCTTGTCCAAGGCCACTTAGCTGGTAGGGACAGCACTTGGCCTGGAGCCCATCTGCCCACCACACAGAAAATGCCCCCCTACCGTCACCCAGCCCCTTAAGGCCCTTGCCTCCCCCTTCCTCCAGTGCAGGCCCCGGCACCCAAGGACCTCCTGATCAATACTACTGGGGAGCGCTTCCTGCTGACCTGGACAGTGGCCCTTCCGGATTCCCAGAGCCACTGGCTGTCCAACCTGGAGTATGAGGTGGTGTTCAAGCGACTTCAGGACTCCTGGGAGGTCAGGACCATGGCCAGCTCCGCCCCAAAGCCCAGGGACCCAGTCCAGCCTGAACCTGCTCCACTAACCTCTCTCTCCCCACAGGAGGCCTCCACCCTCTACTTGAACTCCTCCCAGGCCATCCTGGAGTCAGAACACCTCATTCCCGGCAGCACCTACGTAGCCCGAGTGCGCACCCATCTGGCCCCCAGCTCAGGGCTCTCGGGGAGGCCCAGCCAGTGGAGCCCGGAGGTCCGCTGGCACTCACAGACAGGTAGCATGGTCAAAGTTGGGGCAGCACCCTTCTGAGGGGAGGGCGGCTCGTCCAGCTCCTGGGAGTCTGCTGCAGGGTTCCACCAGTCTCCTGTGTCGTGTTTAGAATCCCTTCGCTGGGCCGACTCCATCCGGGGCCCCGAGCTCTGCATACCTTCTGGCTAGGAGCCCTTGTGGTGACGATGACAGTAGCCTTATGAGCGGCTCTGTCTTCCTGAGGGCTGTGCTCGGTGGGGACGAACCAACATCACTGTGTCGAGGCCCTGAGCCCTGAAAAAAGATGCTGTCCCCGTTTTGCCCGGGGGTGTGTGAAGGGTCATGGAATTCACTCACTGAGCTGGCAGGTCCAGGCTGTGTTGAAGCTTGAGTTTTCCTGGGAACCAAGCCCATGATCTCTCTGACATGAGGTTCCTGGTAAGCCCCCCATGAGTAAAGGAATGAATGCAGGAGGGAATGAATGAGGGACTGTCTCCCCTCCCAGGGGACAAGGCCCAGCCCCAGAACCTCCAGTGCTTCTTCGATGGGGCTGCCATTCTCAGCTGCTCCTGGGAAGTGAGGTCCGAGGTGGCCAACTCAGTCTCCTTCGCCCTCTTCTACAAGGCCAGCCCCAATGCGGGGTGAGTGTCCCCTTCCTCCCTCCCATCTCCTCCCCTCTTCACCACCTTGCCCTCCCCAGGCCTCGCCTGACTCTGAGGGCCCCAGAGGAAACCATACCCCTTCCTGTCCGTTCCCATGGCCCCTGCCTCCCTCTGCCCTCACTTCCACCGTGATCCTCAGGGAAGAAGAGTGCTCCCCAGTACTGAAGGAGGAGCTCCCTGGCCTCTATGTCCGGCATCAATGCCAGATTGCCGTGCCCAACCCCAGGAAGGACAGCCAGTACACCATCTCCATTCGGCCAAAGGAGGAGGAGAAGTTTATAAAAAGCTCGGAAAACAGTGAGTCTGACCTCCAGCCTTTGGTGCAAGTGCTCCTGCAGTGGTCCTGTCATCTGTGTCCCCCACATCCACTCAGGACTCCTGATGGCCCACTCTCCATGTCTGTCTCTGTCAGTAAAACGCAGCCCAGTGACCAAAGGGAGCCAAAGTGATTCAAATCTCTTCTTGAAGTGGTCAAGATGTAACAATCTGACAATGACAACGGCAAATAGTATGAAGGAAGCTTCAACGGATAGTCCCCAGGAACAGACCTTTAAAACCCATTTTTCCCTTTCCTTTAGCTCTGCTTTCCTGTTGAGCCGATCTGCAGCCCCTCCTGCCAGCCACGCCCATCCCTGGTCCTCCCACTGAACTTTCCCTTTCCTTCCCTGATTGGATTTTTCTCTCTCGGGTTCCCAGAGTCCTCTGCCAATGGATATTTTCTCTCTTCAAGATAACTGATCTAGGAATGACTTCTTCAACTGGGGGCTAGACTACATGCAAAGAAATTGTGACTCCTTGCAGAATCCTATCCCCTCTTCTTCTTTAGTAACAAAGAGCTCACGCAAAGGAGCCTCCTGCGTGGCGTTCCGGGACCCCAGGCTCTTCCACCCAGTCTGGAATGTGTGCAGGAGGCCACATAGCCCCTCTGTCTCTGTCACCTGGTTGGAATCCACCAGTCACCCTGGGGTTCTGCCGTCTTTTTTCCACCACTTGTTAGCTGCCTGCCCGTGGTGGGTGACCCAATCGTTCTGGGGCTCAGTTTTTCCATCTGTGAATTGTGACAAGTGAACAGGACCCACCACATAGCAGTTCTGTTAGAATCAAGTGCAAGGATTCCTGCAGACAGAGCCTGTGTGACAATGCCTACAACGCCTACAACATACTTAATGATGCGGCAGGGAACTAATTATTGGTGTCTTTATTTTTTTACTTAAACGTGAGGAGTAACCCATGCTTTGGGTGACCTCACTGAAAGACAAGTGTATCTCAGCATCTGCCCAGAGAAGGGCTGCTCAGGTCCAAGTGAACAGTATGGGGAAGTGGGGGTCCAAGGACCCTGAGAGGGGCTGGACCCCGTTGGAGAGAGCACTTGTGACCAACATGGAATGAAAAGAGTGTTCCGTCGGAGGCATGTTAGGAACAATGTTCCCTAAAGGTTTCCCTCCCTCCAGTCCAGATGGCTCAGCCGACACTCAATGTGACCAAAAGCAGAGATGGCTACACCCTGCACTGGACGGCACAGGAGATGTTCTACAAGCACATAGGTCACACCTTCCAGGTCCAGTACAAGAAAGTTACAGCCTCAAGGGAGGTGAGGACCTCATGCCTGGGAAGGGGCCTGTACTGGGGTGGAGGGAGGGGTGGGGTGAGGAAACACACACGAGAGCCCCCACCTGCCAGGAGCCTGGCTCCCAGCAGGGGACCCATCAGAGGAAGCCACTGAGACTCAGCGGTCATGACCCTGTACGGTTGGCTGGTCACTGTCCCCTTCCTTAGTGAAGGTCTAAGGCTCACAGAGGTGATATGACATGGCCAGAATGAACTATAAGACCCTGAACTATGAAAGGGACGCAGACATCAGGGCTTGCAGGGCAGAGAGACGAGCTGCATGTCAGGTTTTCCAAAGTCACCAGGCGACTCTTCTTCAGAGAAGTCTTCTCTGGAATGCAACTGTGCGGCCGCTCCGAGCCGAGCTGCTCCTGATAAAGCAGGCAGGTCCCCAGGCCAAGGTTCTGTCTCCGGCCCACATCCTTAGGCAGTCTTAGGGTCTGTGTGCAGAACCTGGGGCTCCCCGTGGCCCAAGTTAGAAACTTCGGAGCCAACCACAGAATCTTCAGCCCAGAGATAGGGAAACTGAAGCCAGGATGGGTGTGGTCAGTGGGGGAGCTTGGAGTGGGGCCCCCAGAGTCCAATCATGCTGCACAACATTCCTGGGAAGGCCATAATTGGGGTCCAGGCTGTCCCTGAGGAGCTGAGAGGTTGGGGGTTGTCTCAGAGTCAGACTGGGACATGATGTGTCCTCAGGATTTCCGGGCCTCGGTGTTGTCCTAGGTCACAGGGATGCCAATCCCCAGTCCCACCCAGGGTGCTAACCTCTGTGAGCCCTGGGGTAGGGCCCTCTGTGGGGGGCAGGGGGACTTACCCAGACCTGGGGATGCAGCTGCAGCTGGGGACTGATGAGGCAGAAAAACTGGGGCCCTGAGGTGGGAGGGGATTGGGGCTGTGCCGCCACACACCAGCAAGTTGCCTCGGTCTCAGCACAACTGCTCACTCACCTGTGCCCACAGGAGAGCAAGACGGAAACCCTCCAGAACGCCCACAGCATGTCGCTGCCGCCGCTGGAGCCCTCCACCAGGTACCAGGCAAGAGTGAGGGTCAAGCCCACCCCCGGCGGCTATGACGGCATCTGGAGTGAGTGGAGTGAGGAGCTCTTCTGGGACACTGAGTGGGGTATGTCTCCCGGCCTCCACCCTCCCTTCCGGGTACAGCCCAGCTGGGCAGAGGACAGGGATGGTGTGGACACAGAAGTGTGACCCCACCCCCACCTGAGTATCCTCTCTTCTGTGTATCACTAGTCATGCAAAGTGACCCCTGGTGTGTAACACAGACTGCAGGTGAGGTCCTGAGAGCAGCAAAGAGCAGTCCTCACCATTGCTCCTCCCTCAGACTGGACCTTAGCCCTCTATTAATATGGCCTGTGGCTTCATTAGGCTTTGTGGCAGCCCTCACCTAAAGACCACTGAGCCCAAATTTCCAGTTAGTTACTGTGGCAGCAAACATCACAAGCTATGGACTGAGGCCCGGCACTGGAAGGGTTTGGTCTGATTTCTTTCTGATTTTTTTTTCCAATTTATTTATTTTCAGAAAAACAGTATTCATTATTTTTGCACCACACCCAGTGCTCCATGCAAGCTGTGCCCTCTATAATACCCACCACCTGGTACCCCAACCTCCCACCCCCCCACCACTTCAAACCCCTCAGACTGTTTTTCAGAGTCCATAGTCTCTCATGGTTCATCTCCCCTTCCAATTTACCCAAAAGCACATACCCTCCCCAATGTCCATAACCTTCCCCCCTTCTCCCAACCCCCCTTCCCCCAGCAACCCACAGTTTGTTTCGTGAGATTAAGAGTCACTTATGGTTTGTCTCCCTCCCTATCCCATCTTGTTTCATGGATTCTTCTCCTACCCACTTAAGCCCCCATGTTGCATCACCACTCCCTCATATCAGGGAGATCATATGATAGTTGTCTTTCTCCGCTTGACTTATTTCGCTAAGCATGATACGCTCTAGTTTCATCCATGTTGTCGCAAATTTTTTTTTTTTTTAAAGTAGGCTTCACATCCAGGAGAGTTCAACACAGAGCTTAAACTCACAACTGTGAGAAAGAGACCTGAGCCAAGATCAAGAGTCAGACACTTAGCCGACTGAACCCCCCAGGCACCCCAGATTTCTTAATCTCCCCCATTTCCCTGTACTTGCTGCTTCCATTGTCCCTCACCGTTCACGATTCTGGCCACCAGGAGGCAGGTACAAGACTAGGTCCAGGAGGATGGAGGTGGTATTAGCAGCAAGGACCCAAGCCTCAGCCATCCTCATAGGGGAGGGATCTCAGAAAGAGGGTTACAATCAAGCGGAAAAGAGGACTGGACCTGGGCCTAAGAGAAGAGACCGAGGGAGTCCTGGAGGGGCCCGGCCTGTGGGGGCTGGACACTGGGGTTCCCAATAGGCCTTGATATCTCCTAGGTCCTCCACCAGTTTTTTCCCATCTCTACCTCTCCAAACTTCCCTGTTACTTGAAGCTGAAGCTTATGTGCTGCCTCCTACATGAAGTCCACTGTGATTGCCATGAGATGTAGTCATTGCCCCACCCCCTCCTGCTACTGAAAAGAATCTAACCCTCTTTGTCCTTCCTGATGTGGGAAACAAAGGCAAAAGAAATAGACAAAATTAAATTTTCTTATAACCTGCCGTCTTTACCTCCCCCAGTTCCAAAATATTTCATCAGTCACTGCTCACAGTCCCTGGGCAGCCCTTCCTCCCACGGGTCCTGTCCCCGTGCTGTAATAAAAACACCTTTTTGCATCAAAGACATCGCAAGAATTCTTTCTTGGCCTTTGGCTCCGATCCCCAGGACTCTAGCATTTCCACATCACTTCCCAGCGCTTGAACCTTGAGTTGCGGGGGGCGGGGAGGGGGGCCGACTGATTCCTTGTCCTTCTTAGCCTGTGTCTGGGCCTCCCTCCCACTCTGCACCCGAAGGAAATGAGCTTCGGGAGCACTGCAGCTGCACAGAGCAGGGTCTGGGGACTCTGCCGGGCCTCACCTCCCCTTACCTCCTCCCCCCTCCTAATCCTCCAGCTCTGTCCTCCCCAGACGCTAATGCTCTTTTTTCCCTTCCTGGCACCCTCAGTGCTACCCATGTGGGTCCTGGTTCTCATCCTGGTCTTCACCACTGGGGCACTGCTCCCCGCCCTGCGCTGCTGTGGCATGTATGGGTACAGGTAAGGGGACTCCGTGACGGTTGGGGGTGCACGGGACCCCGCAGCTGCCTCGTTCCAGTCCCTGCTGTGCCCCTCCTTCTTGGGGAAACCTTGGACAAATCTCACCTTCTCCTCTGGGCCTCGGTTTCCTCTCTGCACGGGAGCATGGGGCAGCTTCCCTGAGGTCCCTGGCCACTGTTACCCCTCTGGTATCTTTCTAGGCTGAACCAGAAGTGGGAGGAGAAAATCCCCAACCCCGGCAAGAGCCACCTGTTCCAGGTAGGATCTGGCTGCGAAGGCGGCTAGGGTGGTAGGGGCTCCTCTCTCCTGCGCCGACCTCCCCGTCCCTATGTCTCCCCCACCCCCCTTCTGTGGCTTTGAGCATGAAATATAGGTGGCCTGGGAAGGTGCAGGAAGCTCTCGGGGGCAGCCAACACCAGCAGGTTCAGCTCTGCCCTCCTCTGGGCACCTGCAGAGGCGCAGGACTGGCCCTGCCTGCTGGGCTCCCCTGGAGCAGGGGTAGGGGAGAACGGGGGCCTGCCGGGAGTCGGGGGGCTCAGCAAGAGGCCCGGTTCTGTAGGGGCCGGTGGGTTGACAGGAGGCAGAATGTCTTCCCCGAGGACAGGACAGCGGAGCTGAGTTTTGGAGGATCCAGGGTGGCGACAGGTGGGAGAGGCCCGCAGTGGGTGGACAGGACCCCTTCGCAAAGGGGACCGAGGGGGCGGGCCGTGAGCCTGGGCGCACATCCCAGATGCTGAGATGGTCATAAGGCGAGTGTGGGCATGTGGGTCACGGGGCCCTTTGGTCAGGCACGGCCAGCTTGCCTGTGGAGGGATGTCATGTCTAGTGGGGAAGAAACTAGGGCATGGGCGTGGAGGCAGCGACATTCAGATCTGTGGCCTTTCGAGGAGGCCGTCCCCATCCTCCCGTGCCCGAGGACCCACAGCAAGTCCCAGCCCCTCTCTGGGCCTCTCCTTCCTGGTGGCAGGAGGCCAGGCGGAGCTGGTCCTGGCCTTGCTGAGACCCTTCCGTGAGTCATCCCTCCTTCCTCCAGCCTCTCGAGCGCTCACACACCCACAGCACGAATGTCCCTTTCCTTCCCAGAACGGGAGTGCCGGCCTCCAGCTCCCAGGCAGCATATCGGGGCTCATCAGCAGGGGCCCCCCGCACAAGGGGCCACAGGGCAGCTTCGTCCCTGGGCTGGACGGGTGAGTGTCTGGGCTCGGGATCCCTGGGAGGTGGGAGGAGGGGGCCCCACGGCGCCCGCTGGAGGCTCAGAGGAGGCAGCCGCCAGCCTCTGATGGCTCAGGATGAAGAGAACCAGGGAGGCTGGTTGCTCTAAAGCCAGAGGATACCAGATGGTATCAGGAGGAACTTCCCGAATATCAGGCGAGGGAGGGCCCTACCTTGGACTTGACCCGAGGTAGAAGACTGGGGCAGGTGACCTCTCCCTGCCCTGCTGCCCAGGGAACGTCCGCACGGGGGTGCTGATGCCATGGTGGCGGGGGGGGGGGGGGGGGGAGGACTAGGCATGCGTGGGCGAGACACCCACCTGGTCCCTGAAGCTGGGCCGATGAAGGAGCCAGGGTGGGAGGAGCCACACCTGGCAGAGGTCTTTGAACCAGAGCATGGAGGCTGGCAGGTGAAGCCAGCGGGGCACCGAAGGCCGGCGCAGTGCCCTCTCTTGGCTTGCTCCCCAACCTTGCCCTGCCCCGTGCCCTCCCTGAGCCCTGGGTGGGGTCAGGCCTCCCCCCGCCCCACTCCAGCCCCAGCATGAGCCGAAGTGGTGGCCCCGGGTGACCCCAATCTCTCTGCGCCTGTTCTCCCCGCAGCGTGTTCCCTGTAGACTACAGACACAGCGAGGTGTCACCTCTCACCACGGAGGACCCAAAAGACGCCCGTGAATCACCCTCGGAGCCTGACACGACTCCAACCTCCTTGGACCCGAACTCGGAGGAGGCCCCTGACCCCCAGCTAGACCCATCGGCCTCCGCGGGCAGGTCCGAGAGCCAGGCTTCCGGCTTCGACTTCAACGGCCCCTACCTGGGGCTCCCCCACAGCCACTCCCTGCCTGACGTGCTGGGCCAGCCGGCACCCCCACAGGCAGGCCTGAGCCAGAAGCCGCAGCCTCCGGGGTCCCTGGAGTACCTGTGTCTGCCCGCAGGGGGGCAGGTGCAGCTGGTCCCGCTCGCCCAGGTGATGGCCCAGGGCCAGGCCATGGATCGGGAGGGGATCCTTGACCCGGGGGAGGAGGGGAGCCCCTCCCTTGAGTCAAGGGCATGCCCCGCCCCTTCTGTGCCTGGGTTCATGGTAGGCGGTCAAGGCCCAAAGAACAGCCCCAGCCCGAAGGATGGGACACTTGCAGCTCTGCCCACTGGCTCTGGGGCCCGTGAGGATGGCCTTCTGGCGTCTGGCTATGTCACCACTACAGACCTAGCACTCCCCTTGCCCATGGGGCTGCCATCTGCCTTCACAGTTCACCCTCTGCACCTGCCCACAGACCAGAGCCACAGCCTCTGTCCAGGAGTGGCTGGTGGGTCTCATGCAGCCCCAGGCCCCGTGAAGCCAGAAATCGAGGGCTATGTGGATGTCCCTCCAAACTCAGGCCAGTCTCCTAAGTCCCCTCTGGGCAGTCCTGCCCTTCCTCCGGCCAGCAGCCCCACCCTAAGCCCAGGGGAGCCCAGAGCAGAGGGGACGCCCCCCTCCCCACACCCCGAGGGGCTCCTGGTCCTACAGCAGGTGGGTGACTACTGCTTCCTCCCTGGCCTGGGCTCTGGTCCTCTCTCACCCCAGACAAAGCCCTCTTCCCCAGGACACTATCCTGAGATCGGGGACCCCGACCAGGTGTTCCAGGCCAAGAAGGCCCTGGGCCAGGCCATTCCCCAGATGCCAGCCATCCGGCACTTCAAGGCCCTCAAGCAGCAGGACTACCTGTCACTCCCGCCCTGGGATGTGGGCAGGCCTGGGGAGGTGTGCTGACACCTCCGGGCTCCTGGGGGCCTGAGTGGAAGTTCGGTCTCCCCTTCCACTGGTCTCTTGCCTCATCCGCACTCCGTTCTGCAAAGCTGCGTTGGGGCTTCTGAATTGGAGCAGATAGAGGTGGGGAAATGCGTGGGCCTCCTCTCTTCTAACTTGACCTTCTGCCAATCCATTCTCCTCTCCCCACTGCCTCCCTCTCTCTCTCACAGCCCGGCGGACACAGACACGTGCCCATGTTTCTTTCATGTTAACTTACTTTTAGGTTCCAAAGTATTAGAGCTTCTCATATACTCATTCTATTTGCCCCTGATTTTTTGTTTTTTGTTTTTTGGGGGGGTTTATGTTTTTGTGTTTTTGTTTTTAATAGATTTCCTTGCTTTCGCCACTGTCTTCTTTCCCTTTCCACTGATTTATTATCTGAGTGACTTTGAGCTAAGCCCAGTCTGAGATGACGTGTCTGGGTCGGAGCCTGTTCTGACACCGACATGTCCGGTTACGTGGAGGTCTTGGGTCTGAGGCCTGGCCCCGCAGGTATGGACACAGCCCTGGTGTGGAGAGAGGCAAGGGGCTCCCCTGGCTGAGACCCCAGAGAGGGAAGGCTCAGGAGAGCTGTGCAGGGCCTGATTCTGGGCGCTCCAAGCAATGAGCGTGGTAAGGGACGTGCAAGAGGAGAGTTGTGCTGAGCTCACAGGAGCCCCCCACAACCCCAGTCTCATGGTGTGCGTTCCGCCCACTGGCTACTTTCTATGTCCTGCCTGGTGGGCCTGCAGAGGGACATCCAGAAACCACATGTACTCCAGAAATGCTGAGAAGAACCGCTCAACAAAGGGAAAAAAAGGAAATTATCAAAGGCCTGTACCCTTTGGTGCTTAAAATCAGAGTCATGCTGTGCCCTCCCTCCAGAAAGAACTTACAGCTCCTACCTCTCCTGGCCATGACCCAGGGGCTTTGGATCTATGTCTGGTCCTACCCAGAGGATTACGGTTTCTTTTAAAATATGTGCCTTTCTGACATGCCCAAAAAAAAAAAAAAAGGCATTAAATTGTTTTAATTTGCATTATTTGATAACTATCCAGTTTGCACACATTTTCGTATTTCCAGGGCATTCGTATTTCTTGACCGGGATAAGCCCGTTAAGGACTTTGTTTTGCCGGGTGTTCCTCTTTTCCCGATTAAGTTTTTTTTTTTTTTTTTTTAAACTGTTTACATGTGGTCTTTCATGATCGGTGCAAGTTTTTCCCTCTAGTTTGTAGTTTGTCTTTGGGTTTTGTATCTGAGGATCTTAGACAGACCCATACAATGTAGCCTTGTAGCCTTCTCCACAGCCTAAGATTTGCTGGCGCTACTGTGGGTGTCCAATTTACAAGGGCTTTCCCCCTCCAAAACTATATTGGTCCTAATTGGTATTTTTCTAGTTCAAGCTTTTTGTGTAAAATTGTGTTGGGTTTGGAATGTTCGTGTGCGAGAGGGAGAGTTGCCTGTATGTTCTCCCGGAATGAGTGGCCTGGGTATTTCTCCATCGTTTGCTGAAACACCCATTCTTTGTCCCTGTGTCTAAACGTCAGTTTTATGATCTAGAAAGTCCCTGATATATTTAGTGGGTTTCTAGGTTTCCAACTTTCTTATCTTACATTGTCTGCTCAATGCCCCCACTCCCAGCTTTGTAACATTTTAACAAGTGGCAGACCCAATGTTGTCATTTTTGTTCTCGAAGCCCTGCTCAATACAGCAGTGTTGGGAGGAGGGAAAGGATTATAAACAATGTAAATATTCGCAAATGATGACTTGTTACAATAATAACACTTCAGGTTATTCTAAAGTAGAATCCTGTGTTACAGATGGATGAGGTAGCCCTCCATGGATTAGAAAGAAATCCAAGAGAATGAATTCCAAAATGTTCAGACATTTGTTAGCTGGAAAAAAAAATTGCAATAAAATATTTTTTTTATAAAATAAAACCCAAACCCTAAATTTGTGTCTCTTGTGTTGGAGTAGCAGAGGAGGGGTGTGGTTTGAAACCACAGTTGCATTAAGGAGGGTGAATCCTGTGAAACAGAATGGCCCCGTGGGTCTCTGAGGCATCAAAGTGGATTTCGGGAAAGCCAGCTCAGGGTGTCCTTATCATTGGACGAGTGTGTGGAGGTGAGTGCAGGTGGATTCACAGATAATGAATCACGACAAATGCTGGGCCAGGTGGAGGGTGATTGGAAACGGGAGAAGTTGAGAAGTTGCAGGAAGTGGCCATGTTCTCTCCCCCAGGCCCCAGGCCTAGAGCATGACCCTGCACCGCCGAGTGGCGGCCCTCATCCAGAAGGCCCTCATGAGACACCAGAGCCCAGCTCAGAGACCTGACCTTGTCTGAGCCTTTACCTGACTGTGTCCCCTTGGGGCACCACCTGCCATCCCTGAGCCTCCCTGGGAGGTCTCGCCAGCTACAAAATGCTGGCACCAGATGTCATCTGCCAGCCTGTGCCTTGAACCTGGCTCCCCCGGACCCGGGTGTTCCCTTTTGCCCTCATCGCTCTGCTGATGTCCTCACAAGCAGAGCTCAGGGTCCTGAGGATAACCAGGGCCCAAGTCAAACATCATCAGCCTAGAACAAACTTCAGGCATCCAAGAAGGAACAGAAACATCATCCAGCAGAAACAAAACATCAGGGGTACCTGGATGGCTCAGTGTGTTAAAGCCTCTGCCTTTGGCTCAGGTCATGGTCTCAGGGTCCTGGGGTTGAGCCCCACATCGGGCTCTCTGCTCAGCAGGGAGCCTGCTTCCTCCTCTCTCTCTCTCCCTCTGCCTGCCTCTCTGCCTACTTGTGATCTCTGTCTCTCAAATAAATAAATAAAAATCTTTAAAAAAAAAAAACACGAAACATCACTACCGCTTTATTATTGCAAATGTGAGTCTCCAAGATTGAAATGCTGACATTTTCCTGGCCAGTAAAGACAAGGGCTCAGCACCGTGGGCACTAGGCCACTCCCTGGTTTCCTCTCCAGCACCCAGCGCTGCTTCATTGACACGCCTGGTCAATCAGCCCTTGGGATGTTACCCTGATCTTCCGGTGCTCAGTAGAACGTAATTCAGGTCAAAGCTTCTAGCAAGTATATTTCCAGAAGGAACCCCGTACTCAGGATGAGTGGCTTAGACATATCCCGAAAGCCTCATCTACAACTCCCAGAGCTGTCATTTCTACAAGTGTGTTGTTGAAATTTTAGCCTCCGAAGATGCAAAACTGTGAGGAGTGGTGCCTTACGGTGTTCATGCTGAGTCTGCTGTGTTGAGGTTGGAAGAGTAAGTATAGGCTGTTGGCCGAATGCCTTACTGATCTGTAATCCCGGCTCCCTTTCCTTTTTTGCTTTCCCCCTCCACCACGTCTGCCTCAAACACACTTGCTCACCGATGCTGTGCTGGGAACTTTGTCCCCTGTGAAATCTGGGTGCGCGCGGAGAAGTTGGCATTTTGCTTGTAATTTACTCTCCCAAGATGTGAACGATTCTCAAACAGGTCCTTTGCTTGAAGGATCCATGGCGTAAAAGGCATGAAACTGCTCAAAAAGGAAACAGAATTCTTAAAGAGATTCTGCTCTGTGTGAGGACCGCTAATACCCTCCAATTTCTACAGAGATTAGAATTATAATATAATTAAATCTCTACTTCCTGCCTTTTACTGTTATTTAAGTTTAATAGGATTGGTCTGTAATAGTCTTCCTGAAATTACCAAGCAAATACACTGTCTTAATATTTGTACTAACCATCCATCTATGTCCCTATTTAACTTATAAAGCTCTTAATTACGGTTTTCTTCATAAAATTAATAGCTTTCACCATCCTTAATTAGTGCAGCATTTTGCTCTCGAAATAATAAATATGTATTTATATTTCAACTGCCTGATTCAGTTTCAGCATGAGAAGTGTGTAAGCAAATACATTGCAAGGGGAGAAAAGAGCGGGTACGTATAGGTTACAAAAGGCAAAGTATGCATAGTGTTCAGAAACACACAGTGGCTGGTGCAGGAGAAGGACACTTGGGGTGGTGGTAGAGGCTTCCCTAGGAGTCAGGGTACTGCTTTGGGGTAGGCAGGGAGGCTGGCCTGGGAGAAGGGCAGATCTTGCTCCTATCCTGGGGGAGGCAATTACAAGGATATTCACCTTATAATAATTTATTATTAAGCTAAACTGTTTCATGGGGGTTTGAGTACTTGTGTTACAAAACAGCTTGTTAAAAAAAAGATCCAGTACCCATCTGGAAATAAGAAACACTAAATGCTGAGACATACTACATCACATCCAAGGTCCTCTTATAAATTCCTTATCCACCTGCCTATATCTGTTTATGCTTTTTCCCTTTGGCTTCTGGCCCTGGTGCACCCCTGCTTGCGCTCCAGTGCATCCCGTGGGGGTCATCGTGCATGGGAGAAACTTGTTCTTTCTCTCATCCTGTCTCCCTTTCTGTGCCTTCCCAGCCCCAGTGCCCAGGAACCCCTGGCACCCCTCTGCTCCTGCCACCCTGAGCTGAAATTGTCTGTCCACTCCTCTGTCTCCCATTCTACTGTGAGCACTGGGGGAGCAGAAGCCCAGCATACTGCCAGACAGCCAGCAGACATCCAATAAATTAGATTTCAAATTTCAAATTCAAGTTCCTCTCTGCACCGATAACATCTCAGTTTCCATTCATGACCTCCCATGATTATTCAGGGAGGGCAACGAATCTTTTCAGAACTTTAATCGACGGAAAAGGGATTTCTGGCTGAAGGTCTCTCAGGATGAACCGCTAGTCCAGAACTCTCCAGAGTCCCCCCATCTCCTGCGTGTTTTCCCTAGGGAACAAGATTCAGGGGATTCTCATTTTCCCTTTTGGTGAAACGTGGTCTTGTCACTTTCCCATAAGAAATGCCCATCTGCGTAATAAAAGAATAAAGGAGAAACTTCATTAGGAATAATGTTTTCTCTTTTCATTAGCATTCACTGAAGGGTTTTAAAAAACATCGAAGACATTTTCACAGCAAGGTTCTATCTCAAGTGAATGCCGTGGCCAACTGTTTCCGAGGACAAGGGCCACCGTCCCTCCCACCTGCACGCCCCTCCATGCTGTGACCTTCGTGGGGCCTCTTGTTCACAGGTGGGGACGATTTCTCCTCCCATCTGACATGGGTCAGCCCGCAGGGTGCAGGGGAGCAAGGTGGGGGACCTCGGGGGCAGGTGGGCAAGGGCCAGAGCTTGTCGGCTCCCAGTCAGCCAGCGGGTGAAGCAGACGGAGCTGCCCGGTGTTGAGGACTGATGAAGACAGAAGGCCTGGAGGGTGAGCGGCCACCACGGAGGGGAGGGAGGTGGCCCGGTGACACTAGTGTGGCCGTCTCTGGCATTCCAGCCGCGGCCCAGCTCCCCGCTAGCTGCTGCACGTGGATGTCCCGACCTGGCTTCCTGGAGCAGAACCGCCCGCTGACTGGGGACATCTAATCAGAGCCTGTTCTTTTCAGCCACACATGTGAATGGTTTGACTTAGGACAACGGGCTCCTGGTTCTTCAGACGCATTGCTTTGCTGGGTCAGCTCCTAGAGGTGGGGGTGGGGGTTGGGGGACTGTCGTGTGATGGGTCACGCCGAAGCAAAGCCAGAAGCTTCTCTGAAGGCAGGCACTTGGCCAGCAGACTTTTCCAGGTCCAAGCTCATGGCGTTCTTGTTCCTTGTCATCACACCCCTTCCCTACACCAGGCCGTTCCCTCCCGCGTCCCTCAGTCCCAACAGCCGGTCCCGTCTTCCTCTGGTCTGCTTTCTCACACCTGAAAACACAGTCAACACTCTTCCATCTTTGAAATGACAGCTGTCCTCGCCCAGCCAGGACCCACAATGAGTTCTGTGTCTCCTCCGCCCTCCCTCCTGAGCCAAGCTTTGTCCAAGAGCCGTGTTCCTCCTCCCGTTTCTTGCAGGCCACAGTCTGGCTCCCGCCCCCCATGCCACAGCACCGGCTCTTGCCAGGTCACACGGGACCTTGCCTTGTCACCCATCAGCCTGTCCCTGGACTTACCGCAATCCTTAGACATGGCAGCCAGACCGTGGCCTGTCCCAGGGCCTTATATGCATCTCCCGTGTAACACCTGCCACCTCTCAGGTCCCTGTCCCCACCCTTCTCTGTCCTCCCTGGCCCGGGCTCCGCCCTCCAGCACAGTGTCCCCAGGGTTGTGCTCCCTTGCACCGCCCATGCCATATGACCCCCTCTGGTGCTCCATCTTCAGGGTCTCGGGCTCTCCAGCATTCTCCCTGTGTTTCTCCAGGTCCGTTCTCTTCCCCCAGTCCAACGGCCATAGATCCAACTGCCCAGAGGACACCTCCCCTCAGATTTTCCAGAGACACCCCACATGGAATACACCTCCCCATGGCCCCTGAGCCCCCCACTACTTCTCCTTTAGTACAGGCCCTGGCCCCGGGCCCCTGGTCCTGTTGAGGCCAGAGAAGCACCAGACATGGGGCGAGTCATGGTAGGGTGACCTGAGCCCAAAATGGGGAACCAGAGAGGAGACCCCAACCCTACTCCCCTAAGCTACATCCCTTTCATCAAGGGTGTGTCACAGGGCCACGGGGGCACCAGAACCGAACACCAATCATGAAGAAGATAGGACCTCAGAGCACTTGAGAAATGGCCCCCATGAGGGGACAAGAGGGAAGAGTCCGGGCTGAGAACCATGGTGGCCTCCCTTGCCAATGGCGGGGCTACGCTTACAAAAACCTCTCCCATGGTAGCTCACGACTGGAGTCAGCCTAGAGCTGGGGAAGGAGAGCTAGCTTTGCAGTCCCTGGGGCGGGGGGGGGGGGCGCTGCGGATTCTTGTTCTGCATAGAGCTGTGTGGTCCTGAACAAGTGACTTCAACGGTCCGAGTCTCAACTTTATCACCTGTAGAATGGGAACAATCATAGCTGTTTCTTGACTTCATAATACTACCGCAAGGATTAAGCGAGGTTAGGATACTCACATCTCCCTCGGGCCTTCAGCTGTTTGCAAGGGAGCCGGTGAAGGGTGGGCGTGGCAGTCCTGAGGAAGAGGAGAAGACCAAGGAGAAAAGGGCTTTTGGGTCTACAGACCAGAGTGTGTGGTGGGAGCCTGGGGAAGAGGCCCTGGGTCGGGATCTAGAAGCCCATCCTTGAATGTGGTGCTCTGGAGAGGCCAGGGCTGAGGACCCAAGGAGGATGTTTGTCCTGCCCTTGGACCAGTGCCCAGGAGCTGTGATACATCAAGAAACCCTCCAGAAGCCTCCAAGGGGCAGGCCAGTCCAGCCCCCCAACCTTGTCTGCCCATGAGAAGGGCCCAACTACCACGTGTTTCTGGAAGCTTCTATGGAGATGGTTCTGTTCCCAAGTGGGGTCACTGCCTCCCTATGGCACCCAGGACATTCGTAAGCCCCAAACAGCCCAGCAAGCCCCCACCCCCTGGGCCAGGTGGAAAGGTACCTCTCCCAGTCCCCTTCACCCTGAGCTGGGAAGAGAGGGGACAGAGCCACACCAGCGCTATCTTAAAACATAACACAGGCCAGTAGAGATTGCCAGAAAGGCTCCGAAGGTCCTTAGGCATATATTTAGATAATCCCTAAAGAAAAAGATAGAGATAGCCCAGGAGATAAAGGAGAATGTCAAGCCGTGACACATCTGCTTATGAATAATAACGGTAGTCCAATTTATTTCTTGCCCCCAGCTTGCTAGAAATGACACCAGCTTTAACCAGATACTTAAAAATTCCTCTTTGTCTCTTAAGGAAATCTGAAGTAAGCAAAAAAGATTGCTGGATGTCTCCAAAGGAAAATCACACTTTGTTTGGAGCACACACACTGTGATGGACGAAGGAAATCCAAATCTAGCCTTCTACTGTTTTTGAGCTAGTTTATAACTCTGTAGATTGCACATAACTGATAGCAATGAAAAGCAATCCTTTTCTCCAGGAGTGCAAGCAAACTCTGCCCAGTAGAAGGACAACACCACCACCACCCCCCGCCCACACACATAACACAGGCACGCAGTTCATCCCAAAGTTCCTAATCTATAAATATAATAAATGTTTCTGTTCTTTGGACTCCCCTTTGAATTGGTTGTAACATTTGCTTGGTTTGCTCATCGATCAGGAACTCCATAACATCCTTAACATGTGGTCATTTCATTCCCACATGATTTTTTTCCCCTTTTAAGATTCGAGATGGGGGACCACACATCAGAAAAAAGTATTGTGGATCTGCAACATGGAGGCAAAGGCCCCCCAATGTTGATCAGACCCAGGGAGGTGGTCCGGCTGATGGGCATGTACCATGACTGAAGAAGGTCCACCTTGCCAGCCACAGCCCCCATCCTGGAGCCCCGCCCTCCTCAGGCTATCTTGAGGATACCCAGTGGCAGGTCAGTCACTTAGGCTCCTCCATCAGGAAAAAGACAGCTGGGATGATGGGTATCTCCATGTCCTTGATGGGGAGCTGATGGTCCCCAACAGCCTGGACCACTCAACATCCTCACGTCCAAACCCCAATCCCTGATCTCCCCGGTCCCCTCCTCGTGTCAGGCAGCCCTGTGTCGATGAAATCTCCAACCTCATCTCTCAAGGCACGTGCTTACCACTTTTTCTGCCTCATTCAAAACTATGAATTCAGGGCCGCCTGGGTGGTTCAATGGGTTAAGCCTCTGCCTTTGGTTCAGGTCATGATCTCAGGGTCCTGGGATCGAGCCCTGCATCGGGCTCCCTGCTCGGCGGGGGGCCTGCTTCCCCGTCTCTCTCTGCCTGCCTCTCTGCCTGCTTGTGATCACTCACTCTGTCAAATAAATACATAAAATCTTAAAAAAAACAACTATTAATTCAAAAGAACCAAGTCATACCAAGGATCGGAAACAACAGAAGAATCTGGACGAACTCCAGTCCAGGGAAAGGTGGGTTCTCACACTGGCGCCCAAGGCCTGCGCACCTGGAACTAATTTGGGACAGGGGGGCTGGGCACCCAATGGAGCCAGGCCAGGTCCTCACCGTAGAGGTGATTTGTGGGGGATCCTCCCTTGACGGTTGACTTCCTGCCTTCTTCTCCATGCCCGAGCCTCTGTTCTTAAAAACTCAAGAGACAGACTTGTTCTGTCCCTTCCCAGCTCCCAGGTGCACTTCCGGCCCCCCCCTTGCATGCTGGATGTGGAACCCCCTTCCTACAGGAGCCTCCTCTCTGTGCCCCCAGTTAGTAAGTGAAGGCATCTTTCCCCTCTATCCCTTGCTTCTCTGCCTCCAGCCTCTGCGCATGTGTTTCCAGGCATTGAGTTTTCATTGATATTGATGAGTAAAAGGAAAAAAAAAAGCAAAAACAGGAGTAAAAGCATATCAACTTTTATTTCAAAACAAGAACAATTGAAAAGAAACCATCCTTTACCGTCAACCTCATTTTATATTTTTATAGAAGTCATGTTAATACAAAAGAAAGTCATGTTAATACATGTTAATACAAAAGTCATGTTAATACAAATAGAAATATTTCTCATTGTTGATAATAGGGTGGTCCCTTGCAAAAGCAAGGCAGGTGGTCCTATGTTTCCCTCATTTCCTGTGGGTTTCTTTTCCCAAGAAAGGACAGCAGGAAACTTCATCCTAGATCCATCCTGGTCTCTACAATGACCTTGGGGACATGCCTGGGCCACGGTGTTCTATCTGCTGGCCTGACAGTTTTTGACTGAGAGATACAGACCCACTGGAGTGGAGGTTACAAATGGAAACAGCATTACTACCAAGAGGTCGAGAAGTCATACAAGGTGGCATTTATCTTGGTGACTTCACGGGCATGATCCGTATCTGGGCCCCTTGCTCCCCAGGTCTAGAACATCTGTCTCCCAGGGCCTACAGCTGAGGGGCCCCTGGGAAGTCAGACCCAGTTTGTGAAAGTCACAGAAACATGCTGGTTTGTCACAAGCAGTCAGAAGGCGAGCTCGACGGGGTGCTGAGCGGGACCGTCCGGGACACCCACAGTCAGTGACAATCCTGCTGTAGAGCCACTTAATGACAGCAGGATGTCACTCAACCTGCAACCTCAAAGTGGGGGCTGGGCAGCCCATGGGGAGAGGGGGGCTTCAGGCTCTGAGAGGGACTAGGAGTGTGGCCAGAGGCGGGCAGAGCACACCCCTGCGCCAGGATGTCCTTTCCCAAAGAAGGCTCAAGGCCAAAGTGGATAGCCTCTGCTGTTCTTGGGGTCATGGGGCTGGCTGTGGTTGGGAACGCCAGCCCTCTCTGGACTTAGATTCTTTTCGATTCCCATGAAATGGCAGAAGCTGCCCAAGCCCAAAAGACTGTGATCAGGGGCGCCCTGGTGGAGCGGTTGGCTAGGCATCCGACTCTTGGTTTCTGCTCAGCTCATGATCGCAGGTTCCTGAGAAGGAAGCCTGTGCTGGGCTCTATGCTCCGCACAGAGTCTGCTTGGATTCTCTCTCCTTCTCCCTTTGCCCCACCCTCCAAAACACTCATTAATTAACTTAAAAAAAAAAGACTGATTAGGCAAAGAATGTCCCTCTTTATTTCCTATTCATTATGTGGCCAGGCAGAGCCCAGACATCCCAGCACTGTTTCCAGTCCTCTGCTTGAAGGTGGGACTCTTTAACCTCCAGGGAAGTCTTAGAGTCTAGCTTGGTGTCCTTTCCCCTCGGGATGGTGGCAGCACCAGCACCAGCACCCGGTGGGCAGTTCCCAGTGTCCGTGAGACATGCGTCTCACTTGGAATAAGGATGCAATCACTTTTCTTTAATTTTTAGGAGACACGTATCCATATGTAGCAGCAAGTTAGAGGGATTCTGAGCACAACGGGTTTTAAACGTCATTTTGAGGAAGTGTCTTTGAACTCAGAACTTGCAGAAAATTGTTGCTATAATCCCCATGTAATACATGAAATCATTAATATCCTCAATGCACAATGTTGTAAAGAGCCCAGTTCTCACTTGGTTCAAGTCTCTCCTCCTTATTGTAGTAGCCTTGAATAAGGTCATCCTTGTCTGTTTAACTTTGCCTGGTACCATTTTTGCTTTGACGATTCCCAGCTTGGTGACATGGAAGCCACCATGGTGGACAGTCCCTTCGAATGTCAAACCCACGAGGGAGACAATGGGTCTGGGTCATGGGGCAATTTCTAATGCCATAGGATTTTTTTTTTAAAGATTTTATTTATTTATTTGACAGATAGAAATCACAAGTAGACGGAGAGGCAGGCAGAGAGAGAAGGAAGCAGGCTCCCTGCTGAGCAGAGAGCCCAATGCGGGACTCGATCCCAGGACCCTGAGATCATGACCTGAGCCAAAGGCAGCGGCTTAACCCACTGAGCCACCCAGGCGCCCCTGCCATAGGATTTACCTGTAGGATTTCTCCTTTTATCTTTTGCGCTGACAGATTTCCTACATTGGCACCGTCACCGCCTTGTTGGAATGAATTCTACCCGTTCAGATATTCTGTGAAAACATTTCTGTGTTTGATTTGCCAATATAAAATTGATGAGTTTGTGTCTGCATTTATAAGTAAGGTTAGTCTATAGATCTTTTTAATGTGCTAGCTTTATCAGATGTGGGGGACATGGAAGACAGAGTTTAAAATGATGGTAATGAACAAGCATTGCTTTATGATTTGGATGTCAGCTAAGAAAAAGCTGGCAAGTATCACCCATTTTAAAATTCTGTTGCAGTAAGAGGAGAACAGAGGGATGTCTCTCTTAATGACACGATCATCCATTGGGGTGTCACAGTCTCTGAATTTCACGCTTCTTTAAGAAATTTGCTAAGCCTGCTGCTGAATCCTTTATGTCCTGACATAATTTTTGAATCATCATCAACTTTCACGAGTTATATAATTTAGCCTGAGCAATGTTTCACCGGCATTAGAAACAGCTAAATTATTCAGCGCGTCTGAATATGAATAACAAAGAGTAAATTAACATGTTTATTAGCATCAGAGGGACTCATTTGCTTCTGGGAGGCAGGACTGAGTTCAGGTAAAGCAAAAGTGCATTAGGCTTTGAACCTTTTTCCTTAGTTTTAACCCCAGGCTTGCAAGTCTGTTCCTGATGAGCTGTTAGCTGACCTCCATTCTGAAAAGGACCTTCCCGACCTTAGGTTTCTTTCCAAAGGGGGGGCGGTTTATATGCTCTCTCCCTACGTTGTAGGAATGTGATAGTTGGATGGAATGAATGTGGAAATTTCCCTCCCATCTGTATCCTCTTCCTCTGGGATCAGTTAAATAATGTAAGGATTGCCTATTGCTTAACAGTGACTTGCTTTAAAAAACCTTAAAATCTCAGATGACCTTGACTGTTGAACTGTCTGGGTGATGAGTTTATAAGTGGCTCATTGTTAAATATGGTTTTCCATTTTTTTCCTACCATTATTCTGGGTTTTAGTACTTTACGTTTAAAAGGAGCCAGTACTGGGGCCACCTGGATGGCTCAATCCGGTTGAGCCTCCAAAACCTCCTGGTTTCAGCTCAGGTCATGATCTCAGGGTCATGAGATTGAGCCCCACATGGGTTCTATGCTCAGCAAAGAGTCGGCTTAAGATTCTCTCCCTCTGCCCCTCCCCCAGCTCATAACCACTCTTGCGCACATTCTTTCTCTAAACTAACTAACTAACTAAATAAAAATCAATCTTTAAAAAAATAAAAGGGGACATAGTTAGTTTTTGAAAACTGCTTCCTTTTCCTACATGGCAGCTGGCATTCTTGTCTCAAGGATCTGTGTCCAAAGTAAAAGGCCCTCCTGGGAGCTGTGCCCGTCTTCTGTGGGAGGGAATGAAATTGAGCATCCCATGAAAACCAACATCAGAAAGAGTTTCATCTTTTCTCTTTTCCATTAGCATCTCTACTGCTCTTTGACTTCTTTTTGGTATATTTCACCTGGTAGTTGTGCCTTTCAGCGAGATTTTCCCAAAGACTGGCATACATTTATTTGCACATAATATTTCTTATAATTCTATTAATTTTCTCTCTCTCCATGACAACATCTGCTTTTCTCATCTGTGCCTTACAGGCTATTGTTTTCTCTTTTCAAAATTTGGGTGGACAAGGTCAGCATTAAAAGCTTCTAAACACTCAGGATAAAATTGTTGCTATAATTTCCATGTAATACATGAAATCATTAATATCCTGAACGCACACTGTTGTCATTCCATAATCGGAAGCAGAAAGCATCCTAGTTATCACTTTATCCACATTCACATTCCATCCTTGGCGGATGATTTTCAGATTTTCTTGGGAAAACTCTTTATGTGGAACCTGAGACCTCATGGTAGCAAAGTACCAGGACTTTCTTCTTCTGGTAGGAAGAGGGGAATCTTTCCTCCTTCTGGGGCCAGACACTCAGTTCCTGAACCTCTTTTGCAAGCATGAGCAGAACTATAGTGGTATTAGCTGCATTATTAACTTAGCCCCAGGTTGTGTTTTGTTCCCTACTTAATTGTGTTTTACATACCTCTTAACCTCATGCAAGATCAATCATTAACTTTGCCTTTTTATCCCTACTCCCTGTTTACCTACTGATTGTAGAAACCTAATGGGGACAAGGGCTGTAACATTTGTCTTGACATATCTGAATGTACCAGGTCCCAAACAGCGCCTTGCTGTCTGGAACAGTGCTTACCTCCAGGCTGTTTCAAGCTCTCCCACCCCTCCCCCATCAGAGGTTTCAAGAAACCCTCCTCTCCTGCATTCACCTCCTTCTCCAAACACAGAGCTGTCCCTTGGCTCGACAGGGCAAGGCAGCCTTGGGAATGACTCCCTGCCTTCTCACTGGGCTGCCGTTCTGATAATAAAGCTTTCCTTGCTTCAGAACTGTGTCTCGGATATTGGCTTCCTACATCTTGGGTGCACGGACAAGATTGAGTTGGGTAGCCCATCCTTCTTTCCTTTCCTCCTTCCTTTCTTTGTTTTTCTTTCTTTAGCTCTTGCCTGGTTTTCTTAAGCAATTTATGCCTTGGGCTCCAGATCCTTCCAAGAAAGGCTTGCTAATCTCTAACAAGAAAGAATTGCATCATGCCTGGGATTGCTGGAAGTTATCTCCTCCAAATGATGTTTAAAAAGACTCTGTGTGGTTGGAATTCCATTTACTTTGCTCCTTCTTTATGTATATGCTTCTCTTAAAAACTAGAGATATGGAAAAGTTGAGGAGAGTAGATCCTGAGTCCTCATCACAAGGAGAATTTCTCCCCCTTTTTTTCTTTTCTTCTCTTTGTTGTATCTATGACCTATATGTATATATGATCTACTGTCATTCCACAGGGCATGTAAATCAAGCCATCATGTCATTCGCCTTAAACTTACACAGTGATGTATGTTAATTATTTCTTATTGAAACTGGGAAAAAAATTCAAGGGAAGTACTTACATCACTATCCCAAATGAGAGAATAGGAACTCGGGGTCATGTGTCCCTCAGGCCCTGGGAACCTCTCCATCGGGCTGTGGCAGGAGGCCACCTGGGCCAATCCCACTGGTGCTGTCACAGTCCCAAGGAGAAGGGGTACAAAGTCAGACTCTAAGACTTCCTCGAGGTTGAAGATACCCACCTTCAAGGAAAGACTGGGAACAGTGTGGCGGGTGTCTGGCATAAAACAGTACCATGTATTTCCTCCTGGCCTCACAGTCAGACCACATGTGGCTCAGGCCAGGCCACAGTCAAAGCGCCAGCTGGGGCCATGGTCCTCTCAAGGTTCAGCTGAGCGAGGATTTGCTTCCAAACTCACTGGGTGACTGCTGGTGAGATTTGGCTCCTCCCGGACTATTGGACCAAGAGTCTCAGTCCCTTCCTTACTGTTGGTCAGCACCCAACCACGTTTAGTTTCTCAACACGTGATCGGTTCTCTCCTGCAGTTCCCAACATGGCGGCTGGCTTTGCCAACATGATCAAGTAAGAGAGAACAAGAGCGAGCCAGTGGGAGGCAGTCACGGCCTGTTGTCACCTAATCTCAGAAGTGACACCTCATCACCAATACAGTATTCTGTTGCTTGAAAGCAAGTCCCCAGGTCCCGCTCATCCTTGAGGGGCGGGGACTCCACAGCATGGGAATACACCTTTACAAGTCTGCCCGCCACAAAAGTCTGCAATAAAACCAGATGTATGTGGGGAGTTACTACAAGACAATGGAAGCCATTTCAAATTATGGTGAAAAGGTGACACACGTACACAAAAATGCTTGAGATAATCAACCATCTCCGGTTCAGAGGTTAGGTTCCCTGCCTCACACCATTCACAAAAATAATTTCCAAATGGCTAAAAATTTAAAAGTAAAAAGGCACCATGAAAATACTAGAAGAAAACGCAGGCAACTGTTTTTATAATCTTCAGAGAGGAATGTCCTTCTAGACATTACTGGCACGCTCAGTTCACGAGGCGAGGGGGATCTGTATGTTTTTGTTACTATGGTTATATTCCCAGAACTAGGTACCTGGCATGTTGGGAATGTTTAAATAATACTTGTTGAGAGCATCTGGGTGGCTCAGTTGGTTAGGTGATTGCCTTCGGCTCAGGTCACGATCCCGGAGTCCTGGGATCAAGTCCTGCATCGGGCTCCCAGCTCCACGGGGAGTCTGCCTCTCCCTCTGACCTTCTCTCCTCTCATGCTCTCTCTCTCACTGTCTCTCTCTCTCTCTGAAATAAATAAATAAAATCTTTAAAAAATAAAAAAAGAATACTTTTTGAATAATGGTGGAAGGCATAAAACCCCAAAACCCTAACAGAAAAGGCTGACATTTCTGACCAAAGATGATTGTAAAAGGTGTGTGGGACGGTGGACCCAGGAAGCATGAAGAATTGAGCCAAATGGAGAATAAAATGTTGGCTTCATTAATGGCTGAAAACTAATCAATAACGCAAATTGCAAAACTTCTCCTAAAACCTGTTATGCAAAGAGGAAGGGCTTTTCATCCTCTCTTCTCTGAACCCAACCTCCGTAGCCCACGAACAAACCCATGGGGAAGCTGGGTCTGTGTTTCCCACTCGTCCTGACTTACCTGTGGACACCCCCGGAACAGTGACCCCCTGAACCAAGGGTCCTTCCTTCCCTAGGGAAAAAGAAAGACTGGACAGTGGGAGGAGATGGAGAGAGGGGTTAAGATCAGGGATGCACGTGTGTGAGTGTGAGTGTCCTTGAACATGGGAGTGGGTGTGGGAGTGTGAACGTGAGAGTGTGTGTGAGAGTGAATGAGTGTGTTAGTATGAGTGTGAGTGTGAGCGTACAAGTGAATGAGTGTGCGAGTTTGAGGGGAATGAGTGTGTGAGAATGGGTGTGAGTGTGTCTGTGCGCGTGAATGTATGAGAGTGAGTTTGAGTGTGTGAGTCTGAGTGTCAGAGAGTGTGTGTGTGTGTTGAGTGTGTATGCATTGGGGGAGGAAGGACGTTCCCTCTTCCCAATATTCCAGGACAAAAGTGGCCCACAAGAGGTCACTATCTATGTTATACAAAGGGTTCCATCAAGAAAATCAAGGAGCAATATCCTATTAAAGGGAAAAAAAAATCAAGGGACGGCCAGCTCAGTCAGGGGAGCATGCAACTCTTGAGCTCAGGGTTGTAAGTTCTAGCACTGCACTGGGCGTGGATACTAATGAAAAATAAAATATTTTTTACAAAAGGGGGAAAATCTAGAAGAAAACACATGAGCAGACAACTTACAGAAGGAATACAAATGGCTGATAAAGATGTAGCAGATCGAGAGGGTTTTTTGTTTTTTGATTTTTGTTCTTTTTCTCCTGCTTCATCTTTGTTTCTGTTTGGGGTTTTTTTTGTTGTTGTTGTTTTGGTTTTTTTTGTTTTTTTTTCCTGCTTCATCTTCTTTCCTTGATCTCCTCACTCCTGGAGGGAAGAAGAAATAATCAGAGATTATTTTTAACATAAAAGCACACAGACGTTCTCCTATGATACGTGTTCAGTAGGAGCAAGCTTTGCGGGGTTCAGTCAGGAAAACGGCAACTATTCTATGCATTTTGAACATGAAGTACTAAACACAAGAATGGGGGCTTCTCCAGTTTATGGAAGAGTGGAGAAAGCAACGGGAAGCTATAATCGAAGAGCCTGGCCTGGAACACCAAGGGACAGGTTCCTGAGAATTCTCCAGGAAAACGAGATTCACATGCACTTATGGGTCTGGATGCATCTGCTTCCAAAGAATAATGTCTTGTCATCAGCCACACCTCCCGCATCTCACAGAATGTCTCTCACTGACGAACTTTGATCCTGGACCTCACAGAGAAAGGGATTCTGGGAACTGTAGTTCCTGTTTTCTCTGCATTGAGCAAAAGACCTCGGCAGTGCCAGCAGTGATGTCAAGGTGACTCAGACGGCCGGGGACAGTCCGCGGGGTCCACACACATCCCTTCACTCATGTTTAACTTCCAGAAACAGGAAGTGAGAACGTCATGCTTCTGCGTAACCAAGCCAACCACCGCTCAATCAGATAACGCCATGCTCACTGTCTCCCAGAGAGATGGGCATCTCTCTCAGAGACATTTCCTTTCTCAGCCACAATTCCCTTAAATATCCAATAACATAAATGTTGAATCAAAAATACTTTGTGTTAGATAAAGAGAAATAGAAAGAAAAAGATTTTTTTTTTTTTTTGAAGACAGAAAAGAGACCAAGAGCCAGGAAAAATGTTGCAAACATGTTTTATGAGCAACTTCCTATTTAATGATGTGCGAGTTTCAATCTGAGGACCTCTCTGGGAAACTCTTAAAAGGAAATGTAGGTCTGGGTGCCTGGGTGGCACAGTCAGTCTGTTGAGAGGCGGACTCTTGGTTTCCCCTCAGGTCATGATCTCTGGGTCCTGGGATCGAGCCCCACGTGGGACTCTGTGCTCAAGTGGGAGTCTGCTTAAAATTCTCTCTCCTTCTTTCTCTGTCCCCCCAACTTGTGCACTCTCTTTCTCTCTCTCAAATCTGTCGATCAATCTTAAAAAAACAGAGAAATGAATGTCAATCAAAACTGACTTTCCTTGTGAATGTTGATACTCCTGAAAGCTCTTACTAATTCACTAGCAATAAAATGAAGTATGTTATTTTAAAAGGAGAAAAAACTGAACAGCGCCTACACAGTCCTCCTTTCTGCAGCTGGTCCTGTGGGCATGATGGGAATTAGTAACGTGTTTTTCCATCATCCAACCCATGTTTTCCTTGCCCTTAGCCATCACTTTCACCCTCATGGTTCTTTCCCTCACAGGGGGACCCAAGTGATTCCTAAAGGAGGTTCTGCCACCATTGGGTTGCTGGAGTGGTTTAACTAACTTTTGCCACTGGACATAAAATACTAAGAGGCGTTGCAGACAATGCCCTGGGTTCCTGTTCTTCCCCACTGCATGGTGTGATCATAATCTTCTTCTCTTTGCTGTCACTACCAGTCACTCCAATGGGACAGCACCTGCCTTCTTGTCTCTTCGTTCAAAGGGATGAGAACCCCCAAATGTCCAGGTGTGAGTTTCAACTTCCAGGTCAACAGAACCCTGTTTGATTTCCCATGAGAAGCAGTCTTCTCCTGGGAACTAAGATCTCTAAACCAGCAAAGCCCCGTGTTGCAGAAACAGGAATAAAATGTTTGCTTAGAGGGCCATTAAGCAAGCCCTGTCCCAGGTCTAGCCTGGTTTCTGGAGCAATCATCTTCAAAACGTCTGGGTACTTCCCTGTCCCCAGCACACAGTGCCTTTGGAGAAGGCAGGGAGAAGCACTTCCCATATACATTTTGGACAGTGTAGCTGAGTCCTTTCTCGAGAGGACCACTCTCCGCTTCGATCAAGGGGCTCTGGGTCTGTGACCTGCCTTGGTTCTAAGAACTGGTCAAGGGGTTAGAACTCCCTAGTGAAGTGCCCCACATCTCACCTCTGGCCAGTAAGAGTTTTTTCACTTGTGCAGATTAAAACTCTGATAGTCGCCCTACTATTTGAGTCCTAAGTACACCGCTCCCCATCAACACCTGCTAATGCTCTCTCATGCTGCGCTAAACATTTCCTTCTCCATCTCCGCTTCCCCTCTTGCCGGCCACAACACCTCGGAAGATCTTTCTCTCAGCACTTGGATCCCACTCTGCCCCACGGACCTCAGGGAGCCCATCTCGAAGGTGGCCTCTCCCACTCTCGTCCCTGGTCTGCAAAAAAGAACCACTCTAGAGCCTTTCAAGGAACCTGGGGTTCCTCTTGCCACTGAAACAGGAATGACCACATTCCCGGGGTCTCTACAGCCAGTGGTTGGTTTGATGGAAGATGGCAGAAATAGACAAGAGAGGAAGGAGCTCCAGGGATGCCAAGGTCAAGCGTTTTGTTGCTTCTGTCTTCCAACAGTAAGATGCACCTGCCCTGTGCATCTCTAAGAGGTGGTGGGGGAGGGGGATCACCTGAAAGATCCTGCTTGCTCTGTCAGTTACCACGTGCTCGCTCATCACCACAGATCACGTCCTGTTCTGAATTTGTTCTAACGACAGTCCTCTCGGAGCACTCTGCATGCTCATTAGATAATATTTTTGTCTCGTGCAGCTGCACATCTGCACCAGATGCGTCCCGTGTCCCCAGATGACTGATGGCAAGTGGCTTCTCCGTCCTCAGTAGGCCTTACCGTGGCTTATCACACCAATGTATGTCTCCCCACCAGCTTTATTAACCTATGATTGACAGACAAAAAATGTACACAATTAGGTCGTACAAGGTGATTTTTCAGGGTGTACAATATGATGATTTGATATACGTGCACATTGTGAAATGATCACCACAGTCAAGTTCATTAACGTATCCAAGGCCTCATATAGTTAGTTACCTTGCATGTGTGTGTGTGTATGTGTGTGTGTATGTATGTTAAGAACATTTGTGATATACTCTCTTAGCAAATTTCAAGTCCATAGGAGAGGATTAACTACAATCACCGTGCTCTACATCAGATCCCAGAACTTATTCCTCTTATAACTGGAAGCTTGTACCCTTTGACCCATCCTTCCCTATTTCCCCCAAACCTCTCAGTTTCTGGCAACACTCTAGCCTCTGGTTCTATGAATTCGACTTTGGTAGATTTCACACGGAAGTGAGGTCATGCAGTACAATGCCCTAGCACAATGCCCTCCTGGTGCATCCCTGTTGTCACAAGTGGCAAGATTTCCTTCTTTTTTATGGCTGAATAATATTCCATTATATATATCCCATTCCATCACACACACACACACACGCACAATTAGTTATTAGACTATATATGGAATTAAATCTATCTCATATATTTGTTTTTGTTAGTTATATTGTATTATTTGTTTGGAGTTTTTTGGTTTGGTTGGTTGATTTTGCTACTGAGTTGTAATAGTTCCTTATATATTTTGGCTATTAATCCTTTATCAGATCTATAATTTGTAAATATCTTCTCCCATTGGTAGGGGTTTTTTGTTTGTTTGTTTGTTTTTAAAGATTTTATTTATTTATTTGACAGAGATACAAGTAGGCAGAGAGGCAGGCAGAAAAAGAGGGAAGCAGGCTCCCTGTTGAGCAGAAAGCCTGATGTGGGGCTCGATCCCAGGACCCTGGGATCATGATCTGAGCCGAAGACAGAGGCTTTAACCCACTGAGCCACCCAGGCGCCCTGGTAAGTTGTTTTGTTCACTGTGTTGATGGTGTTTCCCTTGCTGTGCAGAAATTTTCAGTTTGATGGGCTCCCAATTGTTTATTTTTGCTTCTGTTTCCTATGCTTCTGGGGTCAGATCCAAAAAACTGTTGCCAAATCCAATGTCAAGAAGATTTTCCTTTATGTTTCCTTCAGTTTTACACATTCAGGTCTTATATTTAAGTCCTCAGTCTATTTCAAGTTGATTATTATATACGGTCCAATCTCATTCCTCCTAATTTAGACACAGAAGTACCCAGGCTCTGAAAAGAATCAAAACGACAAATGTCAGATGTCTTCTGGGTTCTGCCACCCCAAGTCATCTGAGACACACTCTGGCTGTTACTCCTGACCCCCATCCCAGAGGCCTGGGTAGAGAGGAGGAAGGAATATCAGAAAGGTGAGTGCTTGGCCACTTGGAAAATCTGTGGCTTCTTCCCCTCTCTCCCCATGGGGAATGGGGGTTTGCTCCCCACTACCCAAAGCCAGGTGAGGATACCTGCAGGAGAACCACTGGTGAAGGCGGAGAGGGGGTAATATGCTGGAAGAGGAGACTCACATTCCCTCCCCAGTTAGGGGGCGGAGCCTGCAGGGGACTTGGGGCTCTGCCTTCTGAACATACCAGGAGAAGGAAAGAAAACTGGAGGCCATGGTGGGTCCAGCGGTGGGCACGGAGGAGCTGTCTGTATTCCCCCAGCTGATGGCTAACGTTCCATGGGACTCTGAGGAAGGTATCGAGGCTTGGGTGGCCAAAACCCAAGAGAGAACCCCGACAGCAGGTCAGAGCTGGCCAGAGAAGCAGCGACAAGTCCCAGAGGCTGTCTGTCCACAGAGGCACCAGGAAAGAGGGAACCTTCTCCAGTCCTTCCACCCTGAGACGTCAGAGGAGCTGAAGCATGCAGGAGAGGGGTGAGGCGAACTGAGCCACCAAGACCCTCCCTTTCTGGTTCTCTCAGCAAGGGTTCGAGTCTTGGGGGGGGGTCAATTAGAGTAGTAGACTCTTAAAATAACTGACGTTGTTCAGAAAGCTGGAGAACTTGCCCAAGATGTCATTAGGGGACGAGAAGGGGAGAGCCCCGGTAGCTCGGTGAGGATGCGGTAATGGGAGAAAATAAAGCTGCCTCACGGGTGCATGGGCTGAGAGCGGACCGTTCAATTACCTGCCGCCTGCATTATGCGGAAGCCAGGCTTGACAATTAAGTGAAAATTAACTTCAAGAACATGTTCAGAATATAAGTCTATTTGGGGAAAAATGAAACACTTCTCTGTGTGCTTATACGTAGAGGTGAGAACCATGGGTAGGGGCGCCTGGGTGGCTCAGTTGGTTGGGTGGCTTGATTTCAGCTCTAGTCATACTCAGGGTCAGGAGATCAAGCCCCGCATCAGGCTCTGCGCTCAGCGGGGAGTCTGCTTGAGAACTTCCCTCTCCCCTTCTCTCTCTGCTCCTCCCCCACCTCAAATAAATAAATACAGCTTAAAAAGAAAGAAAAGAAAATAAAGATGAGTAGGGGCTTGGGGAAAGTGTCTGGAAGGTAATGTGGCAAGTTACCAGATGGAGAGGTAACGGCACTTCCTTCCACAGCCTTAAGACCAAAAAAACCAAAAGGTGTCAGCTTATGGGTGATTTTTTACTTTTGCGTGTGTGCTATTTTCTGTAATAAAATGTACTGCATTTGTCATCAGACAATTTTAAGAAACAACGAAAAAAGAAACACAGTTAAAATGAACAGGAAATAATGAATTGGAAGAAAATACAGGCACCAAAAAAGAAAGAAAAGAATTGGAAAAATCCCTAGGAGATTCTGTTGCTTCCGGGAAACCTCCATGCTTTCTGGAAGAGGGTAGATTCCGGGAGTGCCCCAGTGACACCCACTTCCTTGTCCCCCTCTCCCCACCTCCCACCCCACCCCTTCCTTCTTCCCCTTCGACCGCAGCTTGGCTGGGCTCGGCGCGGTGCTGCCACCTAGAGGTCGACGGCCGACATGACTTCAAGCCCAATCTGTCTGGAGCGGGACTCTTATAGCTGCGGTTTTCAGTTTTTCAGTCTGAGAAAACTGGTTTCAGGGCTGAGGATGGAAATTCGTGGGAACTTCCTGTGAAAATACAAGAGAGGAGGACGGAGCAAAACAGAATTAGAGAGAGAACACCTGTATGTGCATTATTAAGCATTTCAGAAAACAGAACAGTGGGGGCACTAAACAAGCGTGGGGCTTCCAAACACAGGTTGCCCCCGCAAGAAGCCGCTCCCACTTGCACACTTGTATTTGGATGTGTGCCCGTTAGCGAGGCTTTCGTGTGCCGTGCATTTGCGTGGACGTGTGCACACGTGTACATTTGCACTGTGCAGATAGACACCCATCTGTGCAAACATGCGCCCGACGTGAATACACGTTGGTGATGTTGTGCATATTCGCAAACAGTGTGTTTGCGTTTGTACGTTTATGTGAGTGTGAGAGATTGAACAGGCGTCTGCATTCTGGTCACTGGAGCCTGGCTCTCTAGCTGAAGCTACCAGGCAATGGCAAATGGGCTGGCTGTCTTCCCTGACGTTACCTGTAACAGGTGCTACAGAATTGAAAGAACTCTCCGCCCATGACCAGTCCATCCAAACCCCTGCACCGAGAGGCTTGACCGAGTTCTAGCCTGGTCTTCTGGCGGCATAAGGCTGTGTCCCTAGGATGAGCCCGGGCTCCCACTGAGATGGCTGCCTAAGAAAGCTCACTTCTGCCAGAATTTTCTGTGTGTTCCAGCCAAACCTGGTGACAGGTTCCTGCACTCATTTTCTTTGAGCGTTCACTAAAAAGAGCTTAGACTTGCAAATCTTTCTTCGGCCTCCTTGATAGATCTCTGTAACTCCTAAGAGCCAGGAGTATCTTTCTCTAGGACCTGAAAGCCATTCTTCTGAAATGCAGTCATCTGGAAGGATAGGTCTCCATCTCGAGTATCTGCTGGAGGACCGACTCCCACCTTGCACAACGGCCAGTGAGCAGACCCAGCTGGCCTCATGGCATTGACGCTAACCAACCCTTTGTAACTTGCCACTTGAGCCCCCTTTCTCCACCCTCGTTCTGCCTTTTGAAATCTATTTCCCCCCCTTTAATCAATGTCTGGCTTTGTTCAGCTTTGACACCCCATGTCTGCCCCCTTTCCCGCTCAGGATGCTTGATCTGACTCCCCCTGCCAGACCTGCGTGGCCTCCGCGAGGACACTCTCAGGCTGCTGGGGACACAGCTGGCCAGAGGCCTTGAGCGCCAGCTCCCTGGCCTCTTCGGAGCGTCTCTCTCCCCACACCCTCTGGTGGGATAATTCGGAAGCCCAGGGGCCACCTGGCTCCCAGAGTTCCTTGGGGGAATTTCCGTTCCTTGCAGGGGTCGGAGATGTCATTTACCAGACAATGTACATTTTGGTGGCTTCCTGCTCTCTCCCTTCCCCACCCACCAGGGCATCTCCAGGTTAGGGCTTCATGGGATCCTCAGCCCAGGGTCTGGTTCCAGGGAACCCAGACTCTGAGGTGGCCTCCCAAGGCTGGTAGCCAGCCCTCAGGGCTCTGTCCCCACGGGCTGTTCTCCAGGTGGGTTTTGTTGTTTGTTTTTGGTTTCTCCTTGCTCAGCCAGCTGAGTGAAGGGTAATGGGTTTTTCTGCCTCCTGCATGCAAAGCCTCCAGAAAGGGGGCCTGATTTCTGACCCTATGGGTGTCCTTAGTCTCCCCTTTCAGCTTTTCCGCCTCTTCACTGCTTTGCTTCTTTGGCTTTTTTTTTTTTTTAATGATTTCTGGGCCTGTGTGGAAAATAAGACGACAAGAGTATTTATTGAGCGCCTATTCTGTGCCCCACACTGAGGGACACATCTAGCCCTCACTGCCGCTCTGTGACAGAGATCTCACTATCTATCACACTGCAGGGTCCTAGGCTGGGAGCAGGCGTGCCCAGCGCTGTTCTGTGACCCAGCCAGCCCCTGGGGGGAGAATCTGGGACCCTGAGTCCCAGCATGTGTGCCTCAGTTTCTCCATGTGGTGAATGAGAGGATACAGGGTCCCTCGACACCTTGCAGCCTCTGTGCACCGGCTCTTCTTTACAGAGGGAGCACAAGATCCAAGGACTTCAGATTCTCAGTCCCAGACGCCTGCGGACGCGGTCGGTCACGCGGAAACACGGCTCGGGTTAGTTTTCTTTGCAAGCGTTGCCTGGCGATCACTGAAGTCAAACGCTCCGCAGCTCCTCCTCCTCCTCCAGCTTTGAAAGATCGCTGACATTTCATTATGAGGAAGAATTTAGAGACAAGCAGCAAACAGGAAAATCTCTGTGTGAACTTCCTCCTCTGAACTCCGAAAACAAACATTCTAGAAGCCTCGCCCGTGCCCATACTCATTCCTGACAGAACCACTGTTCACCTTTCTTCTGAACACCCCAACCTAGTGCTTAAAGGCGTGGACTTGAGAGTGAGACCTTCTGGATTCAAAGCCCAGCCCCGGCACTGACCCACCGTGTGACCTTGGGCAAGTCAGCCGACTTCTCAGAGCCTCACTCCCGATCTGTAAAATGAGATAGTAAAAGCACGTACAGGGTAGGTCACGTGGTTTGGAAGAGTTGTTGGGGTCTGGAAAGAATTCTTGAGACGTCTGGTGCAAAAGGGTCATTTTATTAAAGCACGGGGACAGGACCCCGTAGGTAGAAAGAGCTGCAATGTAAGTGTGTGACCTTATACTTGGGAGCTGGGGAAGCGAAGCAAAAAAGGAGGAGTCCAAAAGGGCTTTCACCTGCTGAAGAAGACGCTCCAGATCCAGGCCGCAGAGGTTCTGTCAAGCTAAAGTTGTTTTCTTTCCCCCCTCTAGTCAAGCTTTAAGATAGTTGGGAGTTTCCAGGAGGAATGTTCTACTCTATCTTAAGTTATTTGTTCCTGGGCTGCGGGTTATAAAGACATTTAGTTTTCTTGACATTCCCTTCCGCCTCTGTTTCCACACTGTGGAGAGGGCCCTGATGTTAGGGCCCCAGAAAATGGGATCTATGGGTCTCTGAAAGTTAGGCTATTGGTAAGAATGCTTTTTTTCTTGTAAATCACGAAGACCTTTGTAAGCTGATGGAGACTCTTGTCCTGCGGGACTGGGATCTTTCAGGGAACCATTTGGTTTTTTCCTTCCCTTAGTTATAGGGAAGCCAGGAGTGCCTGAGGAATGTCACACACATATCCCATGGCAGGAGGGTGTCAGCTCACCTTCTGTTCCCTCATCTCGGGGGCTTGTGACTGACTTACTGGACAGAGATGTGTCAGTGGTGCTGCCTACTATTCCTAATGGGGTCGCCCTGGGCTGGGAGCCTCCAGTCTGGGGAGACAGTCTCCAGAGGGACCCAGCTTCTCTGTAGGGGACATTTGCACAGGGGCTGGGGGATGGGGAGTTACCCTAGGTAAAGGGATTAGCAGACCTAACTGAACGGCAAACCAAAACCTAGGAGAAACCCTGTAAGAGCGAAGGAAGAACCTTATAGGGGAGCCTGGGTGGCTTAGTTGATTGTCTGCCTTCGGCTCGTGAGCCCGATGTCTGAGATCGAGTCCCACACAGGGCTCCCTGCAGAGCAGGGAGCCAGCTTCTCCCTCTGCCTTTCTCTGTCTCTCATGAATAAATAAATACATTTTTAAAGTCTTAAAAAAAAAAAAAAAAAAGACAAACCTTATAAATCCCAAGGGCTTGAGCACCTACAGAACCAGAGGGGAAGAGCTGTAGGAATGAGCAGGGGCCCCTTAAAAAAACAAAATTCAACTGAGTAAACTGAAGATTTAATTGGCTTTATTCATGGATGGGGCAGCGTCCTGGGTAGAGGGGAGCTCTGACCAGCTGCACAGAAATGATAGGATTTGATAGCAAGAAACAGGGTGGGGTGATTAGCAACAGAAAAGAAAGAATCCCTTCTGGCAAGGTCACTTTCCCTGAGGGGGAAGAGCGGGTACACGGATGACCCCTCTCCTCTCTTCAGGGGATGTAGAGTCCCTGAGACTGGTGACCTCATGGGTGCTGCCCGGAGAGTGCCCGGGAGTTCCCAGGGAAGCCGGAACTGCATTTGATGAGATTTTAAGCCCCCTCTTGGAGACTTGGCCTAAGTGACTCCATTTTGGGCCCGTGGCTTTCTTATTAACAGGAGCAAATAGGCAGTGGCGGCGCTCTTCATTTCCACCCTCCATCAGGCCGGCAGTCACAAAGCTCCTTCCCTCAGATCTGGAATGTTCTATTCCAGCAGGACGCTGCCCTCCTCCAGAGCTCCAGCAACATTCACCCAAAACCTCCTGTGGCCCACGGAGGGCAGCCCATCACAGCTCCCGGACGCCTGAAGGCCCCAGAAAGACCTTGAAGGCCCCCGAGCCCCGTGCTGCCATCTGCCTCATTGTTCCGTCCTGACCCTCTCATCCCCTTATAAAACGCTCATCTATGTTCCCCATTATTAACCCCCAACCTGGGAGCCGTCTGAGCAGAAGGACAACTCATCCCTCTTTCTCCCGTGGTGCCAAGCGCCCAGCACATAGGGTTCTCAGTAAATACCTGCCCACTGGGAGGAGATTTGCAACAGGAGAGGCCCAGGCCTACCTCCAGGCCGTTGTCTGGGGCGGGTCACATTTTTGCTGGTGAACCGGGGAAGCTAGCAGCACAGGGCAGTGAGCAGAAGGCTGGGCTAGCCCTCCCTTGGCCTGTCTGGTTCAGGATCAGTTATAAACCCCAGCAACACCCCCCTCCACCCGAGGCCAGGCTCATGCCTTCTCTGATTACGTATTTGCTCCCCAGACGGGCTGTCTGTGGGGTTGACCAGAGGGAAGGGGTGCCCAGGCCCTTCCACAGCCATAGCTCCGCAGGAACCTTGATAGTGAGCAACTTGATTCACACACCAGCCCATTTACCAAGCCCCACCTCCAAAAAAACAGGGTTACTCTTCCTGGCTTCTGAACCTACAATTTTAATAAAACCATAATTCTTGTCACAAGTATTAGTGGCTCACTCTGTCTGCACAGGCACAACGGGAAATAGGGATCCTACATGCGAGAATTTGGAGGGACACAAGGAATTTTAGCACAGTCCAGGTTCTAAGAAGTCTTGTACAAAAGGAATGTTTAGCGTTATTTAAAACAGTGTCACCCAAATTCCCTTGACAATGGGACAATTTTTACAGAACACCTGTTAGTGTGCTGCAGTTTTCCCTGCAGCCTGGCGCCAAAGGAAAGAAAAGAACAAGTGTTTATCCCCCCTGTAAGAGGGCTCTGCCCTGTGCCAGCCCCTGGCCATGCGCTGTCTCAGGCAATCCTGACAATGGCCTCTGTCGGACGTGAGCGCCAGGCTCTAACAAGTCAGGGGCTCTTTCCAGGGACCCAGGCCCAGTGTGAGAATCCCCTATGGCTGTAGAGTCCCTTGTTGCCTCTAGACTACAAACCTGCACTTGGATTTTCCCCTGCTTTTGCTGCAGCTCAGAAGCAATGATTCCTGGGGGGAGAAAGGGAGATGACTGCCTGCTTCCCAGATCTGGCACCACTAATGGTTTGGATTTGCAAATCTGGCCACATGGACAGTTCACTTCCAGATTAGACATCAGCTCCCTCAACTAAGACTCAGGTTTCTTGTCTGTAAATGGAGCTATGGGTGCGGGACAGAAAAGGCATGGTTAGAGAGATGTAACCTAAAGCTCTCAAGGTCCCCTCAGCATATAGGGCCTGGATTTATGAAGGTCAAGTACTCAGCCTGCAATTTAGAGACTCTCCCACCAGGGGGCGAGCAGGACCGAGATAATAGCCAAGTGAGGCTAGAGCCCCAGATTGCTTTTTGGTTCCCCCTGTGGCTGGCTATAAGAGAAACTATGAAGATGGTTCTGGTCACTCTGAGCAAATGGATGGCATGGATTACGATGGATAACTTTTCCACCATGTGAATTAATGCTACTTAAGACCTGAAACTTTCAGAATCACCATGAATTCCACCATCTCGGGGCTTCAGGAGCATGAGGAACAAGGAACAGTGTTGGAAACAGCACCAGTGGGATAAAGGACTTAAGTTTTTTAAAAAAAATCTGTGCATGTTTTATTTTGCCTGTATAATGGCTTCTCTCTCTCTAGAATATTCAATGTTTAACCTAAAAGAGTTCATCTTAGTGTTCTGGGGTCAAATCTTAAGCTGAGGCAGTCAGGACACCTGTTACCTTCGCTCGCTTCTGTCAGAAGTGAGAAGAATTGAAATCGTCGGCCTGACATTCAATCGGCTCCCCTTTTGGCAACTCTCTTGTGATTACAGAAAGCAAGGCATCTGAAAAGAGCTAAATAAATACAATGTGAAGCTGAACGTCTGCCTCCTTCCAACCCGCCTCCGCGACTCGTCACGGCTTCCAACAGCGTCGGAGTGGCTCTGTGTGCGCCTTTTGAAGGGGGCACAAATGGTGCTGTTTCCTACAGCAGGGCTCGTGCTGCAGACTGTCCTTTCCAGACCCCACTGCAGTGTGTCCTGAGATCGCTCTAGGCTGGCATCCGGTGACCTGGGTCATTCCTTTCCCCTGCGGTAGATGCCCCGTTCACCCATTCTCCTGTTGGCACACACGTACGTGCACACAGCACGGCAGTGGGTCTTTGCACAGGGTTCCTTGTGTTTATGTAAGGGTTTCTCCAGGGTATACAGAAGTGCAGATTCTAGGTTCTGAGACTTCAATTTTGCTTCATTCTTCCTTGTTGTCCTGCATGCATAATTCATGGAGCGTATGAGAGGTCCCACTTCCCGCCTCACCTACCCTTGTCTTTTCACATTTGCCAGCCCAAGGAATTTGTTTTAGTTTGTCTCTCTCTGATCATTGGGGCATCTTCTTGATGCCTGAGCAGCAAGGCCGAGCATCTTCTTGATTCTTCTGTTTGGCTTCTCCGGTCATTATGAACCCTTCTGCTCTGGCTAAGCTGGGAGGTTCTGGAGGAAGGGGCTGGGTCTCTCCTGTAAGGCTCTCCCAGGGCACAGCCCCATCCAGGCACAGATTTTTCCATGTGTCTTCTCCACCTGATCTCTGTGCCTTACCCTCCAAGCTTAACAAGAGCCCTGGGCTGTATGGGGGGCCAAGTATGGCATGCCGGCTTTTTATTCACATTGTGTCCTGTCTCAAATGCTGTGCCCCTTCCGGTCCACCTGAATGTACTTATTGATGTGTCAAGACTCAAGAGCTACCTCCTCCATGAAGGCCTCCGTGACCACCAGTCCCAGACCATCCCAGGTTCGCTTTTGTGCTTTCTCTGTCTTGGATGAACTTCTCGTTGCACACGCAAAACCTCTGAGCATCTGTATAGGGGTGTATCTGTCTCTCCACCAGACTCTGGGCTACTTATGGATATGCCTTCTTCTGTTCCCTCTCAACTCCCAGTCCATTGGGCAGTGCTGGTCAGAGGGTGGCAGCACAGCACGTGTTGGTCTGACGGACAGACAAGCCCCAACGCCAGCCTTGTCCACATCAGTCCTCAGCACACTGGAACGTCCTTGAGGACAAGGAGTGTATTGGATTCATATCCCTGTCCTTCATGGTGCCTGACAGGGCTGAGTGTTTGTGCCCTTCAGTATCCATTTGTGAAAGGACAGTATGACTGTCTGGTGGAGTAGAAAATGGCTTTGGTCAGAAATTTCTGGACTTCTGATCCCAACTCCCTAATGGCATGAGTTTGGGCATTTACTTGGTTTCTCCAAGCCTTCGTATCTAGCCTTCCCATCTTCAGAAAGATATAAGCTCTGAGGACTGGTGTTGGGGAGAAAGATTATTGCTGTGTCAGGCAATTTGGCATTTAATCATAGGCACCTGGCATATTATAATTTCTAGGTCAGAAGAGTATGAGGTCTGTTATTACTACAACACTCAGGATGGGGTTTTTTTTAGCCGTAAGTTTCAATGAGCGGATAGTAGCTACTCAGTAAAAGTGATGGCAGCCCAAGAACAGTGTCCTGTAGAAATTACGAACCCAGCAAAGAAGTTGAACTGAACTCAGCACCTCGCACGTAATTAGGTACCCGATCAATATTCAATGAAGCCGAACTCACTTCCCTCAGCTGCATCCTGCTCCGATCCTATCTTCAAGAAGTCTCTCCCTTTTGTGATTCCCCTCTTCCTGACAGCAATCTGCTTTTAGTTTTTGCAAAGCATGATGGTGTGCTAGACTGTTATTGAACTTGAACTTGAAGTTGTCCTGCCTATAGTAATACTCTGGTGCAGTCTCTTGCTATAAGTCTGGGCTGGACCATATGTCCCTTTGACCACAGAGACATTAACAAGCCAGTGCAAGATGTGATAATCTCTTCCACACTAGAGACTTGTCCCTTTGGAAAGCTGCTTCTTGGGATGTGATCACCATGTCAAGAAGGCCAAGCTAGTCACGAGGGAAGGGAGTGATGCCCAAGCAGTCCCCAGATATGGTACTCATCCCCACTGGGTACCAGGTGTGGGAGGGCAGCAGTCCCTCTCACAGCAGATGCCACATGGGGCGGAAATGAGCCACACTGAGCCAAATCGCATCACCACCAGCAAATAAATGATCACTGTTGTTTCAAGCCTCTAGGTTCAAGGACAGTTTAGAACATCAGGGATAATAACCTCATGGGTGGGACTTGTTTGGAGGACGCATGTCAGTGACCTAAGGGGTGGGGTGTGCTGCTGGCTTGGAGACTCACCAGATAAAGCCCTTCAGGATCAGCTGATAGACATGAGGGTCTAAAAACAGGAACCCCATCTCTGGGGGACTTCTCCCTGGGAACCCAATTCCCAGGTGCCTCCCCTATTGTTACTAGGAACCTTGCTTGGCTAACGATGACTATCTTCAACAGTGAAAAGTTGCCCAGGCTTGTGTTATAGGAAGTCCAGCAGTGGCAGCTTCTGGCCAGGTGGATGAAGCGGCTCAGTGAGGTCAAGAAGAACCCAGATTTGGCCCCAGCGTCTGAAATTCCACTGGTCCCAGATTTTCCGCCAGGAGCCCTCTTCACTGCGTCATCCTCACTCAACACAATAGGAGAGGAGGATGCTTCCCAGCTCCCCCAGAGGAGAAAAGAATTTCCCAGAAGGCTCCACACACCCGCGCCTCTCCTTGAAAGTCATTGGCCCAAAGTGAGTCACACGCCCATTTCTGAACCAATCAGTTTGTGTGCACTGGGAGAGAGATGAGAATTGCCCCGAGACCAATCAAACCCACTCTTGTATGGGGGCGGGGGTGCCTGATTCCTCTGAAGTCCACGGGCTCCGGGGGGGTGGTGGGGAGGAATTCTGTCTGGAAGTAATTGGGGTTCAGCTAGGGAGGTCATGCAAGGTAAGCTCCACCGTGAGACCCCTCCCACAGGACGTGATGGGGAAGCCAAGCAGCGCTCAGCTCCCACATCCTGTCCTGGGATTGTGAGGGAAGGGGTGTAGGTCTAGGAGGAAGATCTGGGGAGGGTTTGGGCTCTTGGGGCTTCTCTCCTCCCCCAGCTGGTCTTTCCAGCACCACACATCCACCCCCACCCCAACAGGAAGGGAGGCAACAAGAGGAGGAGAACATTCAGATGTGTGTTTTTATTATTGGCGCTCTCTCTGAGCGGAGGACGACTCTTCCCAGTCGTATTTAGGACTTCGAGCTCCTGCTTTTGCTCTTTTCTCCAAATTTCTCATCCAGTGCTTTCTGTAAGTTCATATTCATCGCGTTTTTCTGGTGCCACCGTCCTGCAGAGAGCAGGAAAGGAGCCATCCCAGATCACCCAGAGGACTTCTGGAGTGTCTGGTTCCCAGCGGTGACCCACGTCTCTCCCAGGCCCGGCCCAGAGCTCTACCCGCTGCTCTGGTTTCTCTCTGCACCTTGGGGCCAACACATTCAGCCTGGGTAGGGGAGCACCCACCTCCCACAGCCCAGCACCCCCACGTACCTAGATCGTCCGTCTTCCTGCCATGCCAGTGTTCTATGTCCCTCACTGATTTCTCAATCACCTCGGGGGTGTAGGAGGCCTTCATGAGGCTCTTCGTCTCCTCGGGGGCCCCTGTGGAACCCCATAAAGAAATCCCCAGAAGCCCCAAGTCAACGGAGGTCAGACACTCAAGGATTTATACCTGGATGTCAGTTTCCCCGAGGGATGGTGGCTTGTGGGAGGGCAGGGCTGTGGGGAGGCAGGCCTGGGTTCAAACACCAGCTCTGGCATTTGTAAACAGTGTGGCCTCAGGCAAGTATTTAACCTCTCAGAGCTTTGGTCTCTTCATCTATTCAAAGGAATAAAATTTTCTTGTAAGATTGGACGATTACGTGACTGGAAATTTGCTGGAGCATCTGGCCCAGAACAAATAATATGTTTTATTTTCAGAAAATTTATTTCTAGGGACACCTGGGTGGCTCAGTCAGTTAAGAGTCTGCCTTCAACTCAGGTCGTGATCTCAGGGTCCTGGGATCAAGCTCCGCGTTGGGTTCCCTGCTCAGTGGAAAACCTGCCTGCTCATGCTCTCTCGCTATCTCTGTCTCTCTCTCTCAATTAAATAAATAAAATCTTTTCTAAAAAAAGAAAATTTATTTCTATATTGCATTGTATGTTAACAAAAATTTAAATTCAAAAAAGAAAATGCATTTCTATGTGTACAGTTAAAATACAAACACAAAGAAATAAGTTATCAAGGTCAAGAGTCAGCAGAAATATCAGAGAACCAAATCCCAAAAAACAGTAAGGATTCAAATGATCAGTTACGGAATATAAGTGTATTTAGTGTTTGAAGTCACGAAAGAGAGAATAAAAGTATCAATAAAGACTAAGAAGTTACCCAGGGGCGCCTGGGTGGTTCAGTGGGTTAAGCCTCTGCCTTTGGCTCAGGTCATGGTCTCAGGGTCCTGCGATCGAGCCCTGCATCGGGCTCTCTGCTCAACATGGAGCCTGCTTCTCCCTCTCTCCCTCTGCCTGCCTCTCTGCCTACTTGTGATCTCTGTCAAATAAATAAATAAAATCTTAAAAAAGAAGAAGAGGAAGAAATTACCCAGAAAGAACAAATTAGTAAAAGCAAATGGGATTTCTGAAACAAAACCTATAATAATTGGAAAATAAGTTCAATGGATGATAAGAGGTCTGGGATTTACTTTGAAATAATGAGGGGTGGGCAGATGGGTGGATGGGAGAAAAGATACAATGAGACTGGTCATTGCTGAAGCTGGGTTACAAATGCAACATAATGGCCATTAAATTATTCTCTCTTCTTTTAAGTTTGAAAATTGGCATCAGAATGTTTAAAAGCAAATTTAGGGGACAAGGAAAATAGCAGATTAGGTGCAACTAAGAAAAAGGTGGTCAAATGGAAGATGTAGCTAAAGTAACTAGCTGGGGGTTGGGGGGGGACACCTGGGTGGCTGATTAAACATCCAGTTCTTGATCTCAGCTCAGGTCTTGATCTCAGGGTCATGAGTTCAAGGCCTTCACTGGGCTCCACACTAGGCATGGAGCCTGCTTAAGAAAAAAAAAGAAGAGATTAACCAAAATGCAGTACAGAGGAGGGAAAAAAATGCAGAAAATATGAAAACGCTAAGATGAAGTTCTGATACGTGTGTAAGTGGACTTCTGAAGGTGAGACGGGAGAAACCAGAGAGGCGGCATTTGAAACGATAAACACAGTGGGAATTTTTCCAGAATTGGTGTAATATATGAATTCTCAGATTCAAGAATCAGCTTCCCAATCAGCATATGTAAAAAGAATTCTTTAGCTAGGTACATCCAAGTAAAACTTAAAATACCAGAAACAATGAAATCTTTAAAGTGGCCATACCTTGATGTATATTTACATCAATACATATCTATATACAGAAATTATACATAATACACATGGGTTATAATTTATGGGGCAAAATAATGACGATGATCTCTAACCATCTTTGAAGATCTACTGTGCACCAAGCACATTCTCAGAGCCTGATAGAACTTGCTCATGGGAACTTCTCAACAACCCTAAGAAGTATGATTATTATCCCCCTCTTACTATTTGAAGTAATGGAAACACAGAAAGGTTGAGTTACTTGTCTAAAGTCACACAGCTGGTAAGTGAAAGATTGAGGGCCCAAAGCCAACCCTGTGTACCCAGAATCCACAGCTTAAATTACTTTGCTGCTGTAGAATTAAAATTCTGTAAAATAATAACATGTAAGCTGAAATGGTGGCAGAGAGAATAAAGCTGAAGCTTGTTAGTGTCCTCACATTATTCAGGAAAGCCTAAATATCTTGTTCAACTTTAGAATGTATTAGCTATGCGTGTAAAAGTGTCAAAGGTAACCACTAAAAATTAGAGAGATTAAAGACACAAATTGGAAAAAAAAAAAAGAAAGAGAAAAACTTCACTCAAATGCAAAACAAGGAAGGAGAAAAAAAAGCAGCACCAACAGAAAACACAAAATAAAGTCATAGAAGTAATTCCAAATGTATTGGGGGATTAGTGTAAATATAAATAGACTAATCCCCATTGATGAAAAGCACACGATCAGGCTACAGAAGATATTTTCTAAATATACAGTATGTAAAGCATACTTAAAACAAAAGGACACAGAGAAAGGATAAACATGGAAGCATAGAAAAAGATGTGCCAAGCCCATACTGACCAAAAGCACTCTGGTCACATTTTATTGATATCAGGCAAATAGACTGTAAGGCAAAGGCATTGCGAGATAAAAATATGAGATAAATAAAAACTACCATAATTCATTCAGGTGATGTAATAGTTCTGAACTTGCTACATTAGAATAATCTTATTATTAAATGTAAATGGCTTAAAATAGATAAAGCAAAATTGCCAGAGCTACAAGGAGAAATTGACAAAGCTGCTGTCATCGGGAAAGATCTAAAGATACATCTTTAGTATTAATAGATCAAGCAAAGAAAATTAACAAGGCCTTAGAAGAGGTGCATGGGAATACTTTTTTTTTTAATTATATTATTAGCCCCAGGGGTACATGTCTGTGAATCACCAGGTTTACACACTTCACAGCACTCACCATAACACATACTCTCCCCAATGTCCATAACCTCAGTGCATAGGAATACTTAACAAGCCTGCTCTATTGGACAAACACGGAACTCCAAATGCAAGAGATTATTTTCAAATACATATTGAATATCTACAAAAATTGTCTGCTGGGCTATAAAGCAAGTCTCTAGCAATTTCAAAGGAGAGAAGCCATGACAAGCCACTTTCACTAATGTAAACACCATACAGCTAGAAATCCACCATTTTAGAGCAATTTCCATTGTTTGGCATTTATGGCTTTAAATACTTAGATGACAGAGTGTTGAGTTAGAAATTTGAGGGGCACCTGCGTAGCTCAGTTGGTTAAACATTTGCCTTCGGCTCAGGTCCTGATGCCAGGGTCCTGGGATCATGCCCTGTGTTAGGCTCCCTACTTGGCAGGGAGTCTGCTTCTTCCTCTGTCCCTCCCCCTGCTTGTGCTTGCTCTCTCTCTCAAATAAAATCTTAAAAAGAAAGAAAGAAAGAAAGAAAGAAAGAAAGAAAGAAAGAAAGAAAGGAAGGAAGGAAGGAAGAAGGAAAGAAATTTAGACTGAGGGAGCACATGGCTGGCTCAGTCAGTAGAATGTACGACTCTTGATCTCTGGGTTGTGAGTTCAAGCCCCATGTTGGGTGTAGAGATTACTTAAAAATAAAATCTTTAGGGGCGCCTGGGTGGCTTGGTGGGTTAAGCCTCTGCCTTCGGCTCAGGTCGTGATCCCGGGGTCCTGGGATTGAGCCCCGCATTGGGCTCTCTGCTCAGCAGGGAGCCTGCTTCCCTTCCTCTCTCTCTGCCTTCCTCTTTCTCTGCCTGCCTCTCAGCCTACTTGTGATCTCTGTCAAATAAATAAATTAAATTAAATCTTTTTTAAAAAGGTGTTTATCCAAGGGAGTATTACTCAGCCATCAAAAAGGATGAAATGTTGCCATTTGCAATGACGTGGATGGACTTGGAGGGTAGTAGGCTAAGTGAAAGAAGTCAGAGAAAAACAAATACTATATGATTTCATTCATATGTGGAATGTAAGAACAAAACGGATGAATACAGGGGAAGGGAAGTAAAAATAAAGTAAGATGAAAATTGAGAGGAAGACAAACCATAAGCGATGCCTAACTCTAGGAAACAAACTGAGGGTTGCTGGAAGGAAGGGGGATGGTGATGGGGTAACCGAGTGATGAGCATTCAGGAGGGCACATGATGTGATGAGCGCTTGGTATTCTACACAACTGATGAATCACTAAATTTTACCCTTGAAACTAATACTATACTATATGTTAACTAACTAGAATTTGAATAAGGAAAGAAAAAAGAAAAGAAAAGGAACTTGGAGTGAAAGCCCAAGCATAACAGAGCTCAGAAAGCAAGCTGTGAAGCCCACTCCTCTAGATTTCTCCATGGAAATTCCAAGTAGGCTTCTAAAAATCTGATGAAGGATTCACCAGCATTGAGGTATGAGATGTTCTGATTTGGGAAACTGGCTAGAATATTTATGAGAGGACTTCTTTGGCTGAGTCATTGCTTCCCACCACTAAAGCCAAGATGAGACCCACCTCTTATGTTAAATCTAATTAGAGGCTCCACAGTAGGGTTACCTAGGAGCTTGATGTAGAGCCCAAGATTTTGGGTGGGTGCCAAGACGTGGAGCAAAAGGCACTGGCCCAAGATGGCAGGGCAGAGAGAATGCACAGGTCAGCCCTCCTTCTACAAAGTAAAAAGGTGTTCCAAAGCCCAGGTGTGGACTGGTGGAGAGAGGACCAGCCTGGAGCCATTTACATGAAAATCCTACCTTCAACTGATCTCCCTGCTACTAATCATGCCTACTGTGTTCTTCTGTCCAACCTCACAATATAACAGCCAGATGGATCCTTTGAAACGCATAAAATTCTACAATGGCTCCCAGGAAGAGCCAGTGTACCCAGCATGGTCATGGTCCCTCTGCCTGACCACCCTTCCCCAACAATCCATTGGCTGACCTGCTCCCTCTCCTATAGGTCTTCACTCAAATGTCACCTTCTCTGTGAGGTCCACCCAGATTGGTCTATTTAACATTGCTTAGGGGTTCATATGTAGGGGCTCCCACTATAAAGACAAGCAGAGGAACTGTTAGCAAAAGGCAGGTACTGCAGCAGGAGAAGTGCCCAAGGGACTGTGCTCAAGGGGCTATGAAATCTGACCTGAACCTAGCAGGTGGCAGGAGAGGGAGCTATTACTATTATGCTGTAAATAGCACACGTAGTTGGGGCGCCTGGGTGGCTCGGTCGGTTGAGCATCCAACTCTTGACTTTGGCTCAGGTCATGAGATCGAATCCCACTTGGGGCTCCAAGCTCAGTGGGGAGTCTGCTTGAGATTCTCTCCCTCGCTCTCCTTCTGCCCCTCCCTCCACTTGTGCATGCACGCTCTCAAAATAAGTAAATCTTAAAAAAAAATAAACTGCACACATAGATTATACATACTCTTCTACATGGATGATAGTTCTCACAATTTTTTAAAGATTTTTATTTATTTTAGAGAGAGAATGAGCACGACTAGGAGGAGAAGAAGGAGAGGGAGAGAAAATCTCAAGCAGACTCTGCACTGAGCGTGGAGCCTCACATGGGGCTTGATCTCATGACCCTGAGCTGATGACCTGAGCTGAAACCAAGAGCCAAAGGCTCAAGGGATTGCACTACCCAGGCACCCCAACAGTTTTCACAATTTAAAAAGAGAATGCATCTACACTTGTTTAAATTCAGGTTGATAAATTTGGTTTTATTAGAAAATTGGCTAATATAAATTTACCACATCAACAGATCAAAGGAAAAAAATCATTAAAATGTCATTTTTAAAAATACACCATTTGGGGGCACCTGGGTGGCTCAGTGGGTTAAGTCGCTGCCTTCGGCTCGGGTCGTGATCTCGGGGTCCTGGGATCGAGCCCCGCGTCGGGCTCTCTGCTCGGCGGGGAGCCTGCTTCCCTCTCTCTCTCTGCCTGCCTCTCTGTCTACTGTGATCTCTCTCTGTCAAATAAATAAATAAAATCTTAAAAAAAAAATACACCATTTGTAAGAAGCAGCAAAAGCAAAACAAAAAACAAAACAAACAAACAAAAACCACAAAAAACTAACACAGGAGTTTAAGACCACTGGAGAGTAGGGGGACCCTAAGCTTAGCTCCTCCCCCAACACAGCTCGATGGTCCCCCAATCATTCCGAGCACCGGAGAAGTCATTCCGAAGTCTGAGAACTGAAACTGCAAGTCTACAAGTAGAAAAGCGACCGCGCTTTGGGAGGAGGAGAGTTGACTGGGAGGAGACAAGCTGAAGACTGCCGTGGGCTAGGAGCCGGTCCCCCGATCCCCCAACGAGGCAACCACAAAGTATTATCAGTAGTGTAAGCCTCAGAGGTCAAAATCAGAACTTTGAGAAGTCCGCTACCGTGGGGGACGTGCCTGGCTTAAAGGGGCTCAGGCGGTGATGTGGGGCAGAGTCCCAGCAGTGACAGAGTGGTCTGGGGATCCCTGGGGTCACAGGAAGAATGAGCCTTGCCTAAGCGCTGTAATGATCCCAGGCACAGGAGCAGGAAGCCAGGGAGCAGCAGTCTAGGCTCTGCCCTTCTGCTCCACGTTGCCATAAAGTTGCAGCGCTGTGCAGTCCTGCAACGGCTTTCCTCGGATGGGTCAGCAAATGGCAAAGGCCCATGAGGACCGGCCCCCTGAGGACCATTGAGGGTCTGCTCTGCAGGAGTCCCTTCTGAAACCCATCTCTTGCCTGACATGAAACAGCTCAGACAGAAGCAGGATGAACACAGAGTTCTGATGGAAACTGGGGAGCCAAGAGTGATTGATCGCTCTTCGGTGAGGGCTCCGTGAAGGACGGGGGTGCATAGTTTCAGGTCGGGGACTACTGAGCTGGGGGACATATTCATCCCATCCCACCTTGAGGGCTCGAAGCCTTCAGGGAGCCAAACAGCGCCACCTGGTGAAAACTGGAACCGTTTACATTGAGCCCTGGGCTCCGGTGTCGCACTTCCTCCGAAACCAGCCTGAGAGTCCGCGGGCCCCTCCCCCAGACGACAAGCACAAACAACTCTGTTGGCACCAAGTCAACTGCTGATAGGCGGCTGCAAAGCTTCAGCTCTAGGGGAAAGAGGATCTAGCTGCCTTTTAATTTTTATTCTTTATTTTTTATTACTATTTTTTCATTTGCTTCCTTATTTTTTCAATTCCTTTTTAAATTTTATTATTTTTAAAAATTGTTAGTGATTTTATTTTATTTCTTTGGGATCTAGATTCTTTTAACAAGCAGACCAAAACACCTAGGATCTAGGGGTTTTTTTGCTTTTTTGTTTTGTTGTTTGTTTGTTTGTTTTTTCTCCTTTTCTTTTCTGGACAAAATGACAAGATGGAGAAATTAACTCCCTTGAAAAAAGAATAGGATGTAGTACTCATGGCCAGGGATTTAATGCAGATATAAGTAAGATGCCTGAACCAGAATTTAAAACAGTGATTATAAGGATATTAGTCAGGCTTGAAAAAATTGTAGAAGACACTGGAGAATCCCTACTGCAGAGATAAAGGAACTAAAATACAGTCAGGCTGAAATTAAAAATGCTATAACTGAGATGCATTTTATGGATACCATAAAAACGAGGATGGATGAAGCAGATGAATGGGTCAGACAAATGAGTCAGTGATATAGAAGATGAAATTATGGAAAATAATGAAGCTGAAAAGAAGAGGAAAAGAAAGGTAATGGACCACGAAGTCAGACTTAGGGAACTCAGTGACTTATTAAAACGTAATAACATTTATATCATAAGAGTTGCCGAAGATGGAGAGAGAGAAAAAGGGGCAGAAGGTTTATTCTAACAAATTAGAGTTGAAAACTTTCCTAATCAAGGGATGGACACAGATATTAAAATCCAAGAAGCACAGAGAACTCCCATTAAATTCAACAAAAGTTGACCACTGCCAAAGCATGTCATAATCAAATTCACAAAATACACATACAAGGGAGGAATCCTGAAAGCAGCTAGGGAAAAAAAAATTATTAACCTACAAGGAAAGACAGATCAAGTTCACAACAGATCTGTCCACAGAAACTTCTCAGGTCAGAAGACAGTGGTAGGATATATTCAAAGTGCTGAATGGGAAAGATATGCAGCCAAGAATTCTTTATCCAGCAAGGCTGTCGTTCGGAATAGAAGGAGAGAAAAAGAGCTTTTCAAACAAATAAAAACTAAAGGAGTTCGTGACCATTAAGCCACCCTGAAATTTTAAGAAATTTTAAGGGGGACTCTTTGAATGGAGAAAAAAAGACCAAAAGCAACAAAGACGAGAAAGGACCAGGGAACATCACCAAAAACACCAACCCAACAGGTAACACAATGGCACTAAATTCATATCTTTCAATAGTTGCTCTGAATGTAAATGGACTAAATGCTCCAATCAAAAGACACAGAGTATTAGAATGGGTCAAAAAAACAAGATCCATGTATATGCTGCCTACAAGGGACTCATTTAGGACCTAAAGAGACACCTGCAGATTGAAAGTGAATCTTCACTTCTCTAGAGAACCATCCATCATGCTAATGGACATCAAAAGAAAGCCAGAGTAGCCACACTTATATCAGACAAACTAGATTTTATTTTTTAAATTTATTTTAGAGAGAGAAAGCAAGTATATGTGGGAGGAAGGGAGAGAATCTTAAGCAGACTCCACAGTGAGTGTGTAGTCTGATGCAGGGGTTGATCTCACGACCCTGAGATCATGACTTGCACTGAAACAAAGAGTCAGACACTTAACCAACTGAGCCATCCAGGTCCCCACAAACTATATTTTAAAACAAAGACTGTAATAAGAGAAAAAATGGGCATTACATCATAGTTAATGGGTCTATCCATCAAGATGATGTAACAATTGTAAATATTTATGTCCCAAACTTGGGAGCATCCAAATATATAAATCAATTAATAATAAACATAAAGAAACTCATTGATAATCATGCAATAATAGTAGGGGACTTTAAGCCCCACTTACAACAGTGGACAGATCATCTAAGCAGAAAATCAACAAGGAAATTAACAAGGTATGACACACTGGACCAGATGGACTTAAAAGATATATTCAGAACATTTCATCCTAAAACAGCAGAGCACACATTCTTTTTGAGTGCACATGGAACATTCTCCAGAATAGATCTCATACTGGGTCACAAATCTGCCCTCAACAACTACAAAAAGATTGAGTTCATACTATGCATATTTTCAGACAATGCTATGAAACTTGAAGTCAACCACAAGAAAAAATTAAAATACATGGAGGTTAAAAAATATCCTACTAAAGAATGAATGTGTTAACTACGAAAGAAAAGAATAAAAAGAAAATACATGGAAGCACATGAAAATGAAAACATGACAGTCTGAAACCTTTGAGATGCAGCAAAGGAAGTCCTAAGAGGGTAGTATATTGTAATAGAGGCGTTCCTCAAGAAGAAAGAAATGTCTCAAAAAAAAAAAGAAAAGAAGAAGAAGAAGAGGAGGAGGAAGAAGAGGAAGGAGAAAGAAAAGTTTCTCAAATACACAACCTTACACCTAAGGGAACTAGAAAAGGAGCAGCAAATAAAACCTAAAATCAATAGAAGAGGGATTAGAGCAGAAATAAAGGGTATAGAAACAACAAAACAGTAGAACTGATCAATGAAACTAGAAGCTGGTTCTTTGAAAGACTTAATAAAATTGATAAACCCCTAGCCAGACTCATAAAAAATAAAAAATAAAAAGTACCCAAATACAAAATTATGAATGAAAGAGGAAAGATCACAACTGATGCCTCAGAAATACGAACAATTATAAGAGAATACTACGAGAAATTATATGTCAACAAACTGGGTAATCTGGAAAAAATGGATGAATTCTTAGAAACTTCCAAACTACCAAAACTGAAACAAGAAGCAGAAAATTTGAACAAACCTATACCAGCAAAGAAATTGAATCAGTAATGAAAAATCTCCCAACAAGCAAAAGTCCTGGGCCAGATAGCTTCCTAGGGGAATTCTGCCAGACATTTAAAGAAGAGTTCTTCTTCTCAAACTGTTCCAAAAAATAGAAATGGAAGGAAAACTTCCAAACTCTTCTACAAAGCCGGCATTATCTTGATTCCAAAACTAGACAGACTCCACTAAAAATAGAATTACAGCCTAATATCTTTGATGAACATGGCTGCAAAACTCTCAGTAAAATTCTAGCAAATCGAATTCAAAGGACGTTAAAATAATTATTCATGATGATCAAGTGGGATTTATTCCTGAGCTACAGGGTTGGTTCAATATTCACAAATCAATCAATGAGATACACCACATTAATAAGATAAAAAGGATAAGAAACATACGATCCTGTCAATAGGTGCAGAAAAAGCATTTGACAAAATACAGCATGCATTCTTGATAAAAACCCTCAACTACTCGGGGAACCTGGGTGTCTCAATGGGTTAAGCCTCTGCCTCAGCTCAGGTCATGATCTTAGGGTCCTGGGATCAAGCCCCACATCCGGCTCTCTGCTCAGCAGGGAGTCTGCTTCCCACCACCCCCAGTCTGCCTCTCTGCCTACTTGTGATCTCTGTCTGTCAAATAAATAAATATTTTTTTAAAAACACCCTCGACAACTCAACAAAGTAGGCATAGATGGAACATACCTCAACATCATAAAGGCCATATACAAAAGACCCAAAGTTTATATTATTCTCAATGGGAAAAAACTGAGAGCCTTTCCCCTGTAGTCAGGAACAAGACAGGATATCCATTCCCACCATTACCATTTAACCTAGTACTGGAAGTCTTAGCTTCAGCAATCAGACAACAAAAAGAAGTAGAAGACATCCAAATCAGCAAGGAAGAAGTCAAATTTTCACTATTTGTAGACAACATGATACTCTAGAAAAGTCAAAGGAGTCCCCCAAAAAATTGCTAGAGTTAGTTCAAGAATTCGGCAAAGTCACAGCATATAAAATCAATGTACTGACATCTGTTGCATTTCTATATACCAGTAATGAAGCAGCAGAAAAAGAAATCAAGGAATTGATCCCATTTGCAATTGCACCAAAAACAATAAGATACCTAGGAATAAACCTAACTAAAGAGGTAAAAGATCTGTACTCTGAAAACTACAAAACACTTATGAAATTGAAGAGGGCACAAAGAAAAGAAATGGAAAAGCATTCCATGCTCATGGATTGGAAGAACATTGTTAAAACATGTATTCTACCCAAAGCAATCTACATATTTAATGAAATCCCCATCAAAATACCACCAACATTTTTTTTCACAGAGCTAGACCAAACAATCTTAAAATTTACATGGAATGAAAAAAGACCTTGAATAGCTAAAACAATTCTGAAAAAGAAAAATAAAACTGGAAATATCACGATTCTGGACCTCTATTACAAAGCTGTAGTCATCAAGACAGTGTGGTACTGGCACAAAATCGAACACGTGAACCAATGGAACAGAATAAAGAACCCAGAAATGGTCCCCAAACGGTATGGCCAACTAACCTTCAAGAAAGCAGGAAAGAATGTCCAGTGGAAAAAAGATAGTCTCTTCAACAGATGGTGTTGGGAAACCTGGACAGCAACGTGCAGAAGAATGATACTGGACCACTCACTTACACTATACACAAAAATTAATTCTAAGTGGACGAAAGACCTAAATGTGAGACTGAAAACCATCAAAATCCTAGAGGAAAATTCAGGCAACAACCTCTTTGACCTCAGCTGTAGCAACCTCTTACCGACATCACCAGAGGCAATGGAAACAAAAGCAAAAATGAACTATTGGGACTTCCATCAAGATAAAAAGTTTTTGCACAATAGAGGAAATAATCAGCAAGACTATAAGCCAGCCTACAGAATGGGAGAAAATATTCCCAAACGAAATGTCCAGTAAAGGGTTAGTATCCTAAATCTATAAATAACTTATCAAACTCAACACCCCAAAACCAAATAACCCAGTTAAGAAATGGGCAGAAGACATGAATAGACACTTTCCTAAAGAAGACATCAGATGGTTAATAGATACATGAAAAGATGCTCAACATCGGTCAGCATCAGGGAAATCCAAGTCAAAACCACGATGGGATATCACCTTACTATGTCAGAGTGGCTAAAATTAACAATACAAGAGATACCAAGTGTTGGCAGGGATGTGTAGGCAGGGGAGCCCTCTTACACTGTTGGTGGGAATGCAAACTGGTGCAGCCACTCTGGAAAACAGTATGGAGGTTCCTCAAAAAACTAGTAATAGAACTAACCTACAACCTAACAAATGCACTACCAGGTATTTACCCAAAGAATGCAAAAAATACAGATTTGAAGGGGTACATGCACCTTGATGTTTATAGCAGCATAATCTATCAAGAGCCAGATTATGGGGGGAGCCCAAACGTCCATTGACTGATGAATGGATCAGGAAGATGTGGTGTATATATAAAGGAATATTACTCAGCCACCCAAAAAGAATGAAATCCTGCCATTTGCAGTGATGTGGATGGAGCTAGAGGGTATGATGCTAAGCAAAATAAGTCAGTCAGAGAAAGACCATGTAATTTCATGTAATTTCCATGTATGGAAACCATGTATGGATACCATGTAATTTCATTCATGTATGGAATTTAAGAAACAAGACAGATGAACACATGGGGAGCAGGGGGAAGGAGAGGGGAAACAAACAATAAGAGACTCTCAACGATAGAGAGTAAACTAAAGATTGGTGGAGGGAGGGCGTGGGGGATGAGTCAGATGGGTGATGGGTATTAACGAGGGTACTTGTTGTGATGAGCTGTTGTACTGGCTGGGGTATGTCAGTGACGATACACTGAATTCTACTCCTGACACCAATATTTCACTGTATGTTCACTAAAATTTAGACAAAAAATTAAAGAAAGAAACTAAACAAAGAAAAACTGCATAGTCCTTATAAGAAAAAAAAATGACAAAATGTAATTTACAGATACTGAAGGAAGATTTAAATTAATGGGTCTACCCATCATATTTGTGGATTGGAAAATTCCTTATCATAAAACCGATCATTGCCCCTCATTTGAGCTGTAGACTTCCAATTAAAATCTCTACAGGGTTTTTGTTTTGTTTGGTAGATATTGACAAGCAGTTCTAAAATCTCCATGGAAAAGGGGCGCCTGGGTGGCTCAGTCAGGTAAGTGTCAGCCTTCTTCTCAGATCATGATCTCTGGGTCCTTGGACCCAGCCCAGCATCCAGCAGGAAGTCTGCCTCTTTCTGTCTCTCTCTCTCTCTAATAAAGAAAAAATAAAAATAAAATCTGTATGGAAGAGTCAGAGACCTCAAACAGTCAAACATTCGCCAGTGGTGGTAGTGGACAGGTGGGTGGATATCTGTCCAACCAGGTACCAGATACCAGACCACCTCTCCTACTATTATGCACTAAAAGCATAATAGTCGGGCCAATGGGCAGAAAGGAGAGCCTGGAAACTGACCTCTGCGCACGTGGGAACTGGGTGAACACCAGTGATCCCACTGTGGGTCCCTAGGGGAAGGGCTGAAACTGCCCAGTAAAAAAGCTTCTGAGATCATCGGTAATCCACATAAAGGAGGAATTTTACAGGAATCCCTGCTTCTCACTGACAACAGAAATTGACTCCGGGTGGATTAAAGGCTTAAATGTGAAAAGCAAAACTAAATACTTCAAGAAGACTTTATAAAAGATGTTCTTCATGACTCAGTGTGGGATCGGATTTCTTCAACCCACTCTCCCTGGAACCTTCTCGCAGTGGAAAGAGCAACTCCATCCTCCCCGTCTTTCAGGTCAAAAACCTTGAAATCGACCTTAATTCCTCTCTCATACACCCCAAACCCATTTACTAGCGTATTCTGTCCTCCAGCTTACACAAATACCCAGAATCCTACTGCGCCATTACTTCCCTGGGCCGCCATATTGCCCGATGAGGCCTCCAGAGTTGTGCAGGGTCCCTCCCTGCTGCCTAGACAAGCCACCATCATCTCTCCCACCGGCATTTTTGCAGTCCACTCCTCACTGTTCTCCCCATTTCTACCCCAGTCCCCCCACAGCTTTACCCTACGGCTACTAGAATGGGTCTTTTCACCAACAGTGCCCTTCTCCCACTTGAGAGGCTCCCCTGGCTTCCCCACCCCGCCAAGGAAGGAGACTCTCTGCCACCTCCCCCACTGAGCCCATCTCCGGTCTGATTTCCTCTCTGGCTCAGTCACAGCCTGGATCAGCAAGGGCAAGGCTGAGGGGGTGAGTAGAAACAAGAGGGAGGCCAGGGTGAAGCCCAGCGACGCTAAGGCCGAATGCAGCCCGAATTCACGGTGCTTGTCAATGTCTCCGGTATCAGTGCTACTGTGGCCAATGCCACGCCCATCCATCAGGGCCAATTTAACAATGGGTTCTTCTAAGCAGGTGGGTGCAGGCCGGTTTGCGCTGGTTCCAGCACCACCCCGTGCCCAGCTGCCAAGGTTATCTCTCTCAGACTGGCAAAATGTGCACAGATGATTTTTAGATAATTCTTTTATGTTTGGGTAGATGTTACCGTACAAGGTTGTGCGCACCCTCGGGTGATAATTATTACAGAGGCCAGTGGAAGGCAGGAACCCTGAGGTCCGGAACAAAAGACAATCTGAGCTGTCCTCTCTCTCCCTTTCCAGCACCTCCCCTTCTCCAGGCTCAAAGAAAAAGCCAGAAAGGCTTCCCGTGGCTGTCTGGTTCCTTGGGTGACAGGGATCTGAGCCCGGTGAGGAGGTCTGCCAGGCCCTGGGGTTATGGGAGAGGGCCTAGTGGGATGGAAGGAAGAAAGAAGGGGACCAGAAGAAAGTCATGTTTGGCAATGAGGAGAGACTTGAACGTGGGGGCCGAGAGAAGTCCCTGGGAGCCGGCTGTGGACCTCCAACTGAGCCAGCCAGTAAACCACTTCGGGAACAGGGTCATTGCTGGGGAGGTGACCCGAAGCCGAGGAAAAACTCTGGGGCTTCGGAGGCAGGAGAAAACCGGATTTGAGCTCTAATAAACTTCCTGGTACCTAGAGGTCTTGAGCAAACTGTTTCCAATGAGCCCGTGAAATGGAGCTAATAGCCCCGAAGAAACAGGATGACGGCTGACCCTCAGGAAACACTGTACACTGACGTCTGAAGCTCCAACCCTCCCTTCTCCCCAGGCCGTGCCAGCACGGCTCCGGGAAGGTGAAACAATGGCCTGCTGGCTGCTTGTTTCAAACCCCAAGCCAAGTGCCCTCAAGTGGCATTTCAGAGTCCTGTCAATGACCCAGCGAGGGCCACAGTTACTGTCCCCATGGTGCCAGGAAGGTGACTGAGGCCCTGAGAGGTGAAGGATCCTGCCCGAGGCCACACCCAGGAAGCAGGAGAGCTGAACTTTGAACCTAGGAAGACTGATACCGTGACTGGGACCAGAGGCGCCCAGGTCAGGGGTGCCCGGGGCCTCCCTCAGGCCGACTAGGACACCAGAGGTGCCTGGGGAGTGAGGAGCCATCTGCCAGCTGGGATCGATCATCTGCACAGTGGGAACGGATTTGCCCAGCGCCTGGACATTCCCGGCACAAGGCACAGGGCCCAGAGAGTGCCCTTGGTGGCCACACAATGAGTGTTCCCTGTCACCAGGAATGTGTCCTGGGTCTCAGACCCCATAGGGGTCTAGGAACGTGTGGTTTGGGGACCGCAGGTGCTGACAGCACCCACTCTCCCCCTTTGGCCTGACCTTGAAACAGGTTTGATCGCATGTTGTAGCCCAGGTCATAGTAGTCTGAGAAGATGGAGGTCATTTCCACGGGACTCTGGGTCCTGCTGGGCCATGAGTTTGCCCTCTGCTGGCCCTCAAAGACCTCACTGATGGCCCTTCGAGCCTGCACAGCCAACCAGGGAGAAGAGACAAGGGATAGAGAAACAGGATCAGCCCCCTATCTCCCCTCCAACTCCTCCTCCCTCTCACTCACCCTCACCACCCCCTACCCCACCCCTACCTGCAGCCTTGAGCCAGGCCCAGGGCTGGGGAGCTGGGAGAGCTGAAGACCCTCCACCCCTCACACCACCCCATCTCCCACACGGGCGCTGAGGAGGATAACCATCATAGAACCTCCTCCCTGCTTTGAGCGCCTACTGTATACCTATCAGAAGAGGTCTTCATAAGGTAATATTATCCCTCCCATTTTATAAATGAGGAAGCTGGGCCTTGGGGCAGGATGCACGTGTGGCCATAGCTGGTGAACCGCAGAGCCCCGCTTGCCTCTAGAACAGAGTCACCCCCCAAGTCATCTCTGGGCTCCTGAGATTTCACTGGGGCCTACTCCTTCCTGTACCAACGAGGGACCTGGGAGGCTCAGAGTGACTGAGCCCAGGCCTAGGAGCCAGGAAACCAGGGTTCAAGTCCCAGCTCTACGATAACGCAACGGCTAACGTTGGGCAAGTCTCTGGGCCTCTCTGGGCCTCAGTTTCCCTACTTGTAAAATGGGGATGAGGGCAGAACTGGATGGTCTTTGAAGTAGCTTCCTGCTCTGAGAGTCACTGGCTCAGGGACACCTGTGATGTGTCAAAGCTAGATAGAAAAAACAAATATCGGGGCACCTGGGTGGCTCATTCATTAAGCATCTGCCTTCGACTCAGGTCATGATCCCCAGGTCCTGGGATGGAGCCCTGCATCGGGCTCTCTGCTCAGCAGGAAGCCTGCTTCTCCCTCTCCCACTCCCCCTGCTTGTGTTTCTCTCTCGCTGTGTCTGTCTCTGTCAAATCAATAAATAAAATTTTTAAAAATAAAATAAAATAAAGAAAAAACAGATCTCTCGATTCAAGCCCAGGACAGCACAGGCCAGAGAGAGAAATTACAGCTGCCAAAGCTGAGACGGCAGGGGGAGATTGTGACCACAGAGGCAGGCTCAAACTTGGATAAGATCTTCCAAGTAGGACAGGACATTCAGGATGGTGGCCTCCCAAATTAGCAGGCGGGTGTGGTCACCACACCTTAAGATGACAAAGTCGAGGGGGACCCTCCCCACAGCCTTTGTGATCCTGGAAATTCCACTTGCTCGGGGTGACCCCAAGCTGATCACGTCCCCTCTCTGAACCTCTGTTGTACCGTATGTTCAAAAAGAAGCTCTATCTCGGACCTGGCCTAGTGTAAAACATAGTCACTGTGGGTTGAGACGATGATTTGACAGAATGTCTCAAAATGCCAGAGCAGGAAGACCTCCTAGCATTCGACCAGAAATAGGAATTTCTATCTCAACTTTCAGGTGATCAGTAGTAACTCTGTGGAATCACGCATCTGGTGGGGGGAAAGATGCTAGCATCGACTAGTGATGTCTGCCCTGCACACAGTCTTGGGAAGCTGGGATATGCATGCCATCAATTTGTCAGCCTGATCTAGTCCAAAGGCCTCATATACATAGAGAGAGACAAGATCCCAGAGAGGGGAAGTGAATTACCCAAAGTCGTCCAGCATCCAGGGGGCAGAGCCAGGATTCAAACCCAAGTCTTCTGATCCCCATTCAGCAGCATCTCCTTTAGGAGACTTGCTCAAGTAAAAAGCATCTAGTCCAACAGCAGACTTATAACTGGAAAGTCAGTAAGGGCCAGGCACCCAGAATATGTTGGCCCAGCTTGGATCCTTATCCCATAGAACTGGATGTGTTTAATTCACTGAACCCCTCTAAGTCTTGGGCTCCTCATCCACAGGACGGTGTTAATAATACCTTCCTCATGGGGAAGATCAAACGAATCATTTTCTGTGAAGACTTGCTCTGCCTGGCACCTAGCAAGGGCATAGTCAATGCTCCTCTCTAATGATACTATGGTAGAGCTCTGTGCTCAAGAGCAGGCTCCTTGGCAGGGGCGGGGAGGAGTCCCTGTAAGTCTCAATGTATAACCTTCCTTCTGCTCCCAGCCCCTGTGCCAGCACAGATACCTGCTCCTCTGAGACAAGGTCATCCACCACGTTGCTCCCAAACTTGTGACGAATGTTGTCAGGAATGATGCTGCTTCTCGGGCCCTGGGCTCCTGTGTTGGGGCCTTCCTTCAGCCCCTGGTTCGGCTGAGCCCCCTCTCGGAAGGAAGCCCTGCTCTCCCTCGAGGAGGGTCTATAGCCTCCCCTCCTTGGGGACCCACGCTGTGGGTCCATCCCCGAGGATAGGCGGTTGCTGCTGATGACCGATGGGGGTGGAGTCCGGACCTCCTCCGGGTGGACCTGCCTTAGGGGGCTGCCTTCCCGGTGCAGGGTCTGCTGTGGGGAGACTGGGGCCTGGTACTTGAACTTGGAGGTATCCAAAGGGCTGGGGGCAGCTCTCCAGGGTTCCGTGTCCTGCTGGTCTTCCTTGCTCTTCAGATGGGCCCTGGGCAAAGTGGTTGTACCTGAACAGGGGCAGAGAGGGAGGGAGGCAGACAGACAAGTGCACAATGCGGGGTGGGAAGGGAGACAGTGATGGGGGTGGGGAGGAGAAAGAGATAGCCCCAGAGCCCCAGAGCAGCAAAAGAAGGTGAGGGAAAGAAGGGACCCCACGAGAAACTGCTTTCTCTGCTCCTTTTGCTGCCTCTACTCTTGCTAGAACCTGGACCCCCATCCCTCCCCCCACTCCCCTGCCCCACACGCAGATTGGCCTTACAGAACAGACAGTGCATGTCGCCCTCGTAAAGGTCAAGGATTTAATGATTTTTTTTTTTTTTTGGAGTCTTCCAACACAATAGATAGTATGTAAGGAGTGATGTGAGCATTTTTCAAGACCACCGACTCACCAAGACCCCTGGCTCCAGGTGTAAATGACTTAGGGGGAAACCTAAACATGCATCTTTGTTCCTGGATGCCTGAGACAGGCACTGGACCACCGTCCTCAGTACAAACCCCAAGCCCTGTGCAGAGACAGGACTCACTCTCCTTTCTGAGTCTTCCAGACACTCCATATCTGCGCACTCTCTTTCTGTCTTCAGTAAACTCTGCTCTCACTTCCTCTTGGCTTGCACTTGACTTCTATACTGTGCAAAGCCAAAGACCCTCTTGGCTGGTCCTGGAGGAACCCCTCTGGGTCCTCGGACCCAGCCAGTCTGCATCAGAGAGACGGGGACAGAGAGAAGTCACAGGATCCAGAAGCACAGGTGAGAAATCAGGAGAGACAGAGGAACAAGATAGTTCAGTCTGCCAAGCCCGCAGCAGACGGGATCATCCCACATTGTTTTAGACAATAGGAGTGGCAACCTTGAGGTCTAGCTGTGTGACCTTGATGTCTCTGAGCCTTAGTGGACCTAGCTCCACTGATTCATTCCCTTCCCTACTTTGAACGCCCCAGCCACCCACTGAAGGAAACCACAGCCATGGGAGCTGGCAGACGGGCATCTTGGCTTTTGGCCAAGTCATGGAGCAGGATGGCCAGGTCTTTCTCTGCCTTCAGAGCTGCCGCCCAGCCCCCACTTCCCTCTGCTTCTGTCACTATTCAGGTGGTGTCGCCCCAGCCACTTTCCCGCTCTCACACCTCCACAGGTCTCCCCTTCTGGCCCCGACTCCCAGCCCCAGAGGGCCCTTGCTCCCAACCTGCCGACCTCCTCCCTCTCTTCACCCAACCCTGGCTCCCAACAAACTGGCTGTTCCCTTCTCCCCACCCGTGTGGCCACCTCCCATGTCTGCCCAGGCTGGTTCTGCTACCTGAGGGCACACCCTTCCTTCTCCATGAGCCAAAATCCTACCCTCTTCAGCTCCTTCTAATGCCATCTTGTCAGGAAGTCCTCCCTGACTCCACCCCACGCTGGCCTGGCCGAGGACTCCACGCCCCTCTCACAATCCTGGGCTTTCCCTTTCTCCGTCCCTGTGGGCTACAGACCTCCTCATGTCCCTTCCAGGAGGGGAGGTGGCGGGTGGCAGTCTCACTGAGACGGGTCCATGGGTGAGTGGATCCTGGATCCCCCTCAGCGCCCACCAAACAGTCCTGTGCGTTGGAGCTGCAGGTGGAATCCGTCTGCCAGCTGGGGAGCGGGGGGGTGGCCATTGCGGGGGGCGGACCCAGAGGAACACGGCCTCGACAGGGTAAGACGCCATTTCTTTTCATGATCACACCTCTGACATCAGGCGGCATCTGACAGTGGGTGACCCTTTGTCTAACCCGACAGGTTTTCTCTCTGTGGTGACTAAATCCCATAAGTAACAATGTATCTGACAACCAGCCTCGGGAGACTCAATTTACGTAACACGATACTTGTGATCATACCCAGGGCAGGGGGGGGGGGCAGTGTATAAATTTTTCCTTGGTTATTCTTTCTGGTATTTTCTGTGCGGAATACAGAAGAGGAGCCCTTCCTCTGCCCCCATCCCCTACTCCCACCCCCCACACAGCCTTGGCCTCACCCCCTGCTTCTCTATCTTCAAACCCAGGCAACAGCTCTAAACACGTTTGGTGAGCTGCCCTCCAAAATGTTCTCGATGGTTCCTCCAGGCCTCTTGGAAGGGTTTGTGGTTTTGCTTTGCTTTTGTTTCTAGATGAGATTGGATTCTATGGATTGCTTTGTAACTTGCTGTTAAAAAGCGTCCCACTGAGGTGCCCTGGCGGCTCATTCGGTTGGGCATCTGCCTTCGGCTCGGGTCATAATCCCGGGGTCCTGGGATGGAGTCCCTGTCGGGCTCCCTGCTCAGCGGGGAGGCTGCTTCTCTGCCCTTCCCCTGGCTTGTGCTCTCATTCTCTCTTTCTCTTTTGCAAATAAATAAATAAAATCTTAAAAACAAACAAAAAAACAAAAGTCCCACTGGGCCTTGGGGATTGACCTGTTGCAGCAGACACAGACCTGGACCCGACTTCCCTTTCAAACGGGCAGCTGCTGAGCATTCTGATTGCCCCAGGCTGCCTTTTCAGAATAGTCTGCTGGAAAGCAGCAGGTCTTGCTGGCCTTTGGAGGTTTTAGTTCCCTCTCACCAGACCCTGCACTGCCGTCACCAAGTGGTGGTGGGGATCTGCAGAAAACCCTTCCCAGGGGCGCTGGAGACAGAGAAAGCTGATATCCAAGCCTGCCTGCCTCCTCCTTTCCTTCCCTCCTCACTCTCCCCCACCAGGGAAATCAGATGCCCTTCCATTCTTCCTCCTTTGTCATCGACACAAAAGGCAGAGGGAAAATCCTGTTCAGCTGACCAAAAAGCCTCCCGTCCTTCCAGTCCTGGTGCTGCCCCAGCAAGCAGGCAGCCAAGCAAACAGGAGCCTCTGGGCACACCCGAGGCTTCCAGGATGGGGAGGGTAGAGAGGGGGCAGGCATGAAACACGCTTGACACACTCAGCATCCGCCAGCTCCGCCATGGTCCCTCCACCTGCTTCTGGAGGCCTTGCAGCCCAGCACAGTAAGGGGTTCCCCCGGGTGTAACAGGATGTGAGGCTCAGGACTCCAGCAGGAGCGCTCCGGGTTTTCCCCAGGCCATGCTCCCGACTGCCTCATCCATGAGCACGTTATAGCAGAATTCCCTGCTCCCCCTGCCCACCCTGCGGGGTGATGAGTGTTTCACTGGCCAGGTCCTGGCTTCGAAGGCTGATACTGACCCAATTCACGCACTGAGGGAGCACCTACGTCCGGTGCTGTGCCCAGCACGGGGGACATGAAAGGGAATCAAAGGGCCAACCCCTGTCCTCTTGGAGCTCAGGGTTTGTTGAATGAATGAGTGTGGCCTGGTGGTCCAGGAGCCTCACTGCAGCTCTGCCCCATCCCTTCTGCAGGAAAAAGGGCAAAGCGACTCTAGCTTCACTTGCTAGTGTGAGGTTCAAATGGTCCGTGGTCAGTTTTCCCGGCTTGGCCCTTAATCAGAATCCCCCCCGCCAAATCCCCCCCGCCAAATCCCCCACCCATTACATGTGCAGGTCCGTGTGCCCCTCCTGGCGCCTGCATCCGAACCTCCTTGGGAGAGGCTGGGATCCAAGGGTTTAACAAGCCTGGGTCCTTGGGTTGTTGGAGACAGCTTCCAGCAGCCATTTCCCCCTAGTCTCACTGGATAGCCACTCACTGTGGGGTCTCTGTCAGAGCTGACCTGACCCAGTCACCCCTGCATTGAAAGCAGAATCCCCACCTCGGGGATCAGGCCCAGCTGCCTCTCCTGCCTTCTGGCCATATTCCCTAGGCTGCACCAAAGCACCAGACTTCTCACTTTCAGTCTTTTGCCCACACTGTTCCCTGTGCCCAGAACACTCCCTTCATCCCTCCTTGGGCCACACCACTCCCTGGATGGGCCGGGCTCACTCAGGACCGACATGCACCTTCTACCCCCCACCCCCGGAAGCCAGCTCCGGCCCCCGCCGGGTTCTCCCTCACCCCTGCCCTCTGAGTGCACACTTCCCCTCTGAGTCCCACAGAGGGACACAGCACTGGGGCCACAGTCCCCAGCTGGATGGGGTGGGGGGTGGGCAGCAATATTCCCCTCCCTTGATTTCTGTCTTCAAATAGAATGAAGAGGAAGTCAGGGCCCTGCAGTGGGTCTAGAGGCCCAGGCGAGACTGAGGGAGGAGGAGAAGTGCCTGTTCCCTGCTGCCCACATGGCACCCTTCCAGAAGCTCTGGTCCCTGGTCAGCCTGTCCTACCTGCTCGGTGGCCCAGCTCCATTGACTCTTGCTCTGGGATAGGTAATTCCAAGCTTAGCCCTGTAGACAAAGAAACACATTTGGTCATCTCAGATGACACACAGTCTACAGGGAGGCTTGTGACCATCTGTCCAGCCCCTGACCAGAGGGCCCTCCAAGCTGTTTCCAGTCCTCTCTGGTACTCAGTAAGCCCCCCTGCCGCCATGCCCCATCCTCCCTGGCCTGCCTTCTGGACCCCTGCAGACTCTGCACTCTTGGAAAAGCCCAGGTCGCTTTCAATGCCAGTGCCTCAAAGAACTTTCTCGAACAGCCTGGGGGCCCTGAGCTCCTCTTGGCCTTTGCACCCTCTTCCTTCCACCTTGTCCCTGCTCTGCACCACCCAATGCTTCCCTGGGATCCCCCAGCAGGCATCTGGCTGTGGGAGGCCTTGCCCCAAGCCCCTTGTCCTGGTGGCTGTTAGCCTCCCTGGAAGGAGGACTGTGTCCATTCTAAGAGCTGGTCTTTCAAGCTCCAGGGAAAGGAACCATCTTGGCCAATAGGAGAGCTGAGATCAGGAACCACGCTGTTGGGACCTCAGTCTTCGCTCCACAAAGTAGGCCTTTGAAGAAGAGCAGTTCTGGCATCTTCAATAGCCCCTGGGGCATTCAGGTTTGTATTCCTTTTCCTAGTAACCTTCTTCTTATTCAAAATATCTGATTTTATTGCAGTGTCTTAAGATTTTTGTGAATCTCGTAATATGAAAAAGCGAAATGTTGTGTCGCATACAGTGGATGCTTAGTCCCTAGGCCTAAGCAGAAAGTATCTTTGGAATAAGGATAACATAGAAGTAGCAAGTCAGAGCCGGAAGGGGTCTTTGGGATCAACTAATCCAACTCCTTCACTTTTTTTTTTTTTTTTTAAAGATTTTTTATTTATTTATTTGAGAGAGAGAGACAGTGAGAGAGAGCATGAGCGAGGAGAAGGTCAGAGAGCGAAGCAGACTCCCCATGGAGCTGGGAGCCTGATGTGGGACTCGATCCCGGGACTCCAGGATCACGCCCTGAGCCGAAGGCAGTCGTCCAACCAACTGAGCCACCCAGGCGTCCCCCAACTCCTTCACTTTATGGATAAAGGAACCCAGCAAGCTGGTCTGCTGGTAAGCTCAGAGCAGACTAAGAACCAGATCAATTTTAGGCATGATTGGGTGTCTCCATCAGTTAAGTCTCTAACTTTGGATCAGGTCAAGATCTCAGGGTCCTGAGATGGAGCCCCAGGTCAGCCTCGCTGCTTGGTGGGGAGTCTGCTTCTCCCTCTCCCTCTGAATCTCCTCCCACTTGTGCTCTCTGCCTTTTTCAAATACATAAATAAAATCTTTTTTTAAAAAGGATCAATTTTATTCTTTTGAAAAATCACAAAGCAAAACACCCTATTAGTGTTGACACTTAATAATTGTGTAGTGATAACTGTGTGATTGTGAAGCTTCTGACAGGACTCTCCGTGATCCCATGCCCCTCCCCGATTCTTACACAGCATTAGTACCCCCACCCCATCCCCCTGAGGGTGGGCTGGACTTAGCAGCTTGCTTTTGATCAAAAGAACATGACAAAAAAAAAAGGGGGGGAGGAGGATGTCACTTTGAGATTAGATTAGTGACTTCTGTCTTATTCACACTCTTTCTCTGGCTCTTCTTGGCTTGTTTGCCCTGGTGGAAGCAGCTGCCACGTTTTGAACTGTCCCATGGAGAAGCCAACAGCTCATGAGGAACAGAGACCCTTGGCCCAATAGTCCTCAAAGAACTGTATGAATCTTACCCCGCAAAGGAGCATGGGAGTGGATCCTTCCCCGGTTGAGCCTTCATATGAGAACACAGCCCAGCTGACATATTAATTACAGCTCATCGGGGACCCTGAGCCAGAAGACCCAGCCAGGTTACACCCAGGATCCTGACCCATAGAAACTGGGAGAAAACAGATTTGTACTTTTTTTAAGCACGTAGTTTGAAGTTGCTAAGCTTTGTCATGCAACAATAGATTTGTCATGCAGCAGTAGCTCACTAACATATATTTTGGGACCAAGAATGGGTTTCAGCTGTGACAAATACCTAAAAATGCGGGTGTTTGTTTGGAACTGGGCAGTGGTTGGAGCGTGGGTGGATTTTGAAGAAAAAAGGCTTAAATTGTCTTAAACAGATAAAGAGTAGAAATCTGGACTTGGAGGATGCTGCCATAGCTAGCACAGAAGGACGTGAGGAACATATTCTTAGAACCTGGAGGAAGATGTGTCCTGGACTCTGTCGTTGACAGTTATGTGGAAAGCAGAACCCGTGACTAATGGGTATCTAGCAAAGGAGTTTTTCCAAGCAAAGCAGGGAAGTTGTCTCCTGGTTTCTTCCTGTTTGTAGTGAAATGTTAGAGAAGAAAGAGGCATTGAAGGAAGGACCATTAAACATAAAAGAGGCAGGACTTACTAGTTCTGGAAATTCTCATCTTCTCCAAGCACCAGAAGATGCTAACATTAAGAAATGGCTTCAGAGCACTGTTAGGAAAATGTAGCCAAGGATGTGACTGTACCACCTTTTGTTAAAAGCTTATGAAGATAGGGCACCTGGGTGGCTCAGTCAATTGGGCATCTGTCTTCCATTCAGGTCATGACCCCCAGGCCCTGGGATCGAGCCCCATGTCGGGCTCCCTGCTCAGTGGGGAGCCAGCTTTTCCTTCACCTCCCTCTCCCAATTTGTGCCCTCCCTTTCTCTTTCTCAAATAAATAAAATCTTTTTTTTAAAAAGGGGGGGAACCGTATAAAGAGGAAAAGCATGTTATTCAGTCACACAGAGGACCCTTTAAATAGATAAGGATGCACCTGACAGACCCACAGTGGGGTACTAGGGCCCCTAGGAAGCTTAAGGGTTCTGTCTCTCTGCAGGAGCCCCAGGAGAGAGGAGCGTGGTTGTTTTCTAGTGGGGCGAGCTCTTTAGGCTTCAGTTATTGAGAAAACCATATCGGGAAAAGCACTAGCAAAGAGAGCAGAGACAGTACAAAATGGGGGAGACTAGTGGACTCTCAAATTCTACCAGTAGAAGCATATATTACTCAGCATACACACGATTTTATTCTACTTACTTATATATTATATTATGTTATATTATATTATTTATTTTTAAAAGGATAGTTAGGGAGTGGAAACCAGTACCTGTAGGGCAGGGCTGAGAACCATAGAGAATTACTCCCAGGCCTTGAAACCCAATCAGGAAAAGTTCAACATTTCCTTGGCTGGATTTCAGAACTGCTACGGGCCAGTGACTCCTTTGTGTCTCCGGCGTCCTTATTTTTGAATAGGGGTGTCTATCATTTTTATCCCGGGTCTGCCACACCATTTCATGTTGTGTGTGCTCACAATAAGCAGCTTAGTTTCAAAACTGGTAGCTTAGTTTCATAAGATCTACTGCTGGGGAGGGACTGAGCTCAAGAAATCACACCCAAGGAGTCTCATCCCTGCCAGGGCCTGATTTGTAGAACCAGGTTCTAGATTTAGAGCTGATGCTGTAATGGAATAAACCCTTTCGAGATCTCAGGTGGAAATGAGTGTATTTGGCATATGGAACAGCTGTATATTATTGGGGCCTAGTGGGGGGACCTAGATGGCAGTTGAAATGGCTTACAAGGATCCTGTTCTTGCTATGCACACCTTTGTATCTCCCTCCCCTTGACTGGGGACTGGACCTGTTGACTCAGCTTCTAACCCAACAGGATATGTGATGGGATGCTGCTTCCAGGGTCACTGAAGATCGAATATAGAGATTGTGACTCTGGCTCATTCACACTCTCTCAGGCTCTCATTGGCTCGCTCACTCTGATAGAAGGGTCCATGTCATGAGCTTCCCTCTGGAGAAGCCCACCTCCAGGATCTGAGGGAGGATCCTGGTCCACAGCTCCTGGGTAACTGAGGCCAGGTCAACAATCCATGAGGAACGGAGTCCTAGCATATGCATGGTCCTGGAAAGAGGTCCTCCCCTAGTTGTGCTTTGATTATAGTCTGTGGAAGACCCTGAGACAGGGGATCCACTGGAGCTGCATCTGTATTTCTGACCCAAAGAAGCTGTGAGATTAAAAAAAAAAAAATCTTATAGGAACTTGGGTGGCTCTGTAGGCTAGACATTTGGTTCTTGATTTTCGGCCCAGGTCATGATCTCAGGGTTGTGAGATTGAGCCCCACATCAGGCTTCACGCTGAGCATGGAGTCTGCTTGGGATTCTCTCTCTCCCTCTGCCCACACCCCAAATTAACTAATTAATTAATTAATTAAAATTTTTTTAAGATTTTTATTTGACAGATAGAGATCACAAGGAGACAGGCAGAGAGAGGGGGAAGCAGACTCCCTGCTAAGCGGAGCACCTGATGTGGGGCTTGATCCCAGGACCCTGGGATCATGACCTGAGCCGAAGGCAGAGGCATTTTAAAAATGTTCTTAAAGCCACCAAGTTTTGGGGTGACTTGTTACATGGCAAGAGATAACTGATACAGCTCATATGTTACACCTTCTCACATCTGGTAGATGAGTCTATCTTCCCAAGGACTCAGGTGTTCGGAGAAAATATTAACTCCCCCTCTTTCATAGATGGAGAAACTGAGGCTCGGAAAAGACACAGGACCCCAGCCAGGTGGCACTAAAACCAAGCCTGACATCTTCTGTCTCCTTCAGGCGAGCTGTCTGCTTCCTGTCCCCATTCCCCATCCCCAGCGCCCATGGCTGTGTCCCATCGGTCCTAATGCTACCCCCGGCCCCCAGCAGCCTGTACTGGCTTGAGCACAAGGGTGGACTCACTGCCAGTCTCTGGTCTGGAGAGAAAGGTCCCAAGAGATGTCAGTCAAGGAGAATGGGGGAGGAGGTCCAGTTGCTTCTGGGTACTCTTCCCTCACGAGCAGCCCTGAATGGAGAGAGGGAAGATGAAATCCCTGGTCCCGGGAGACCCCCGCCCACCTCACAGTTCTCTGCCTCACCTCTCCACTCTATCTCATAACGTCAGAAAACACGTGAACCTCTCTGGTGTGTGCTGCAGCCCAGGAGTGCAGATCCACACTGCTGAAGCTCTAGTTAAGACCCCTGAGTGGTTGCTAGGGAGGAGCCATTCTCTGCTCCTGGAGTTGCCATGGTGAGCACTGTTCATGGGGTTCTGTTACCTCACAGGACTCCTAGGCCCACCCTAGGGAATTGAGGCCAGGGAAAGCCAGTACTGGGGGGCCGGGGGAGGGGCGGAAGAGTCTTCAGACATCATTCACTCTCTCATCCACTCAAAATGTTTCCAGGGCCCCCTACGTGTGTCAGGTTGTGTGTCAGGCAGTGAGGGCTTCAGTGCCATCAGGTGGAAAGAAAGATCTTGGGACAACAAAGGATTGAGCTGAGAGCATGATGAGTTTTGTCTGAGGAAAAGAGTCACAGCTCTCCGAAGGGCCATTTGAACTGGGCTTTGAAGGATGCATAGGAGTTTAACAGCTTAGAAGGAACTTGAATATTAAAGGTGTGGACGTGTTTATGAGCATAGATAAAGATCAAGAGGAGTGGGGAGGAGAGGGAAAGGTGCACCAGGAGCTCTCTGAGCTGGATCAGAGAAGGGATGAGGGACTGAGCAGTAAAATGAGAGCAGGAAGTGTCAGACAGAGTCTGCTCTCCCCCGTTCGAACCACGAGGGCTACTGAAGATGAAGAGCTCAGTGGCTTCTGCAGTTGGTGCCAGCAGCAGCTCAGTCCTGTCTGGCTGTTGCTCAGCAGGGACAGGGGTCTAAAGACTGCCTCCTCATGCCAGCCTTCCAGGGGCTCCCTGGGAGGCAGAGACTGTGGTGACACTCAGGGCCCTTGAGTCTGGGCCTACCACTTTAAAAAAGGGTGACTTCGGCTGGATTCTTAGGCTGAGCTTTCCTTGCATGTGAAAGAGACACAGCTCACCGCCAAGGATAAGAATGAGGACTGAGCGAAGTCACTTCCGAGCACTGCCTAGTGCATGGCTTGCCACAGAGAGATGTCACCTGTAACTCACAGCTAACCCCATAAGCGACTCATCAGCAAGGCCTTCGGAGTACACCAGGCTTGCACCCCTTCAGCCACCTCCACCCACTGCCCCGGTGCCCCGGCCCCCAATCCAGACCACCGCCACCTCTTGCCGCCTCACTGGTCTCCTGGGATTGCTCGCACTCCAATATTATCTATTGCTGAGTGACAATATTACAGCAAACTTAGCAGCTTCATACATTCCCTAGGACAGTTGCTGGGATCAGGGGTCTGGGCGTGGCTTGGCTGGATTCTCTGGCCCCTCGAGGCTAAAGCTGGCATGACAAGGACCGTATGGAGGCAGGAGGGGTCAGCTCTGCTCTCTTCCATGCAGACCCCGCAGGCCTTCAGCCTGACCCACTCCGACACCCAGTCTCTACGGCATTTACTGAGCACCTGCCCTCCCCAACGCCAGGCTGGGGACTGGGGCGTGTCATCGACGGACTTGGTCCCTGGTCCTCAGTGGCCTTGTCTTGGCCCAGGAAGGCCACCCAGTGGAAGCAAAGGACCCCCATTAGGTGAAGCCAGTGGGAAAACAGCCCTCCTAAGGCACTGCCCAGACATTTGACAACGGGACGACCCTCTTTGTGCCCGGACTCGACGTAGACAAGGGCCGAGCTTAGGATTTCATCTCCAATTCCAGCTTTGTTTTTCTCAGGGCGCCCAGTAAAATAAGCACTTTAAGCCGAGCCTGTGGCAAGTCAGTGCCCTCGGTCCTAACCACCTTATGAGTAATAGGCTCCCTGTCCGTCTCTCCTGCTCACACGTGACCTGGGACAGAGGACTGCCCTCCCCTTGCTCGTTACCCCCCACCCATGTCTGGAATCTGTAAGTGATAAATCTTGTGACTTACTCTCTTTTGTGCAGTTCTATTGAAACTGCGTCTTCCATCAAAATAAACCCAGGGTTTTCACATTCCCAAGTGGGAACTCGGATGCTGAGGGGCCTACCTGCCGATCCTGTGGGGTAGGGGGGTGGCTTGTGCCCCCTCATTCAGCAGATCGTAACCTGATGCTGCTTAATTCAGTAAACCAGCTATGGACCCCCCCCAACACATGGCCCCAAAGGAAGGCTCAGAAAGCCTGTTTTTAGGAAACTCAAAATCCAGCCACGTGGGTCCTGTCTTCTACCATAGCTTCCCAGTGCCAGGGCTCTGGAACCTTCTCCCAGAGCTGAGGCTGCTTTTCCAGGCTCTCTTCATGTGTTCCCTGGAGGGTCAGGTGTGAGCCAGGAAGGACACCCCAGGAGGAGGTCATCTTCCTCAGGCCCGCTTCTGAGCATCGCCTCTTCCGAGAGACCCCATGACCTGTATTGGGGGACACGGCTTTGGAAGCCCGGATGTCCCCCACCCTATTTCTCCTCCAACTATAGCAGGAACGGCAGGCACCCCAGCCCGCCTGTTTCAATTTTCCCCACCTTCTCCAACCCCCTTTCAGGTAGGTCCCAGTATGCTGTACCAGACATGGGACAACAGGTGGCTTCCTTTGCCAGAATGAAATAATAGGGTGGCATGCTCAGTGTGGCCTCCCCAGCTAGGGGCTGCTCTGGAGGTTTGTGGCCTCGGTGGGTTCTAAGGAACATGAAGGAGCTGGGCGTATGTGGCACGGTTGTGAAACCCAGGGAAAGGCAGGCAAACACAGCTACTCAGAAAAGGCAATTTATTCCAGTGTTTCGGGGGGGAAGGAAAGCTCTACATAGCAATTCTAAAACCCGGTCAGTGTCCTTTGCTAAAGAGGTACACACGACATGTCAGGCTGCAGTCACTAAGCAGACGGGAGCTGCCTGCCAGCGAGGAGACCCGCCACTCAGGCTTTCTCCCGCTTCCACTGGGACACACGCGTCTCCGGGGGTGCCCGGCGGAACCACTCGGACCAGGAGCCATCGTAGACGGCCACATCCGGCTTGCCGCAGAGGTAGGCGGCCAGGGCGATGTGGCAGGCAGTGACTCCCTTCCGGCACGTGGCAATGAGGGGCTGCGCTAGGTTCACCTTCTTGGCCTCGAACATAGCACGCAGCTCCTCTGGGGTCTTCTCGAAGCCGTCCGCGGTCAAGAAGTCCATGAACGGCATGTTGACTGAGCCGCGGATGTGGCCAGGGTCCAGTCCTGGGCGCGGCAGAGGACAGAGGGAAGGACAGGTTTAGGAGCAGGAAAGGGGGTGGGGGGAAAAGGGGGTGGGAACCACTGCGGCCATGGCCATAAGGAGAGGGAGCTTCACACACAAAATAACACTTTGCCCTTCTCAGAGTTCAACTGAATCCTGGCCCCGCCCCCACGGAATGCTGGAGACTGAAGGCGAAGGGCTCCCTCCCCCAAAACCTGCCCTGAGGTTGGGATGTCCAACATCATCCCTGCTTGAGAGGACAGAGATGAGTCTCAGCTCTGCCATTTACTGGCCTTTTTATTAACATCTACCTTGGGCAAATGCTTCCCTTCTCCGAATCGGTTTTCTCATCTGTAGAATGGGCTCAATGGTACATACCTATCTCATAGGGTTATTGAGAAGCAAATGCTTCGTGGGGGGCCAATTGCTAAGAACACAGCAGTGGACATGGTCCAGGTTCTCGGGAAGATTACGGTCTAGCAAGGAAGGCAGATGCTAGATGGATAACCACATGATTCATTAATATAATATAAATGCATAAAATAGAATGTCCATTTTACAGATGTAGACACCGAGGTTTGGCAGCATGAAATGGCTCACCTAAGGCCACATGGGGAGGCAAAGGTAGACCCAGGATTACACCAAGTCCTCTGATGTTCCTGTTAAGGAAAATGTGACCTGCTGCTAGACCTAAGTTCGAATCCCAGCTCGGCTACTTACCAGAAGGGTGATCTTAAGCAAGGCATGTCACCTCTCTGAGCCTCAGTTTCCCCAGGAGTAAAATGGGAAGGAGAGTCTCCATGGGCCTAGAGTCTCCATGGGCCCCGGATGTCCCCCACCCTATTTCTCCTCCAACTATAGCAGGAACGGCAGGCACCCCAGCCCGCCTGTTTCAATTTTCCCCACCTTCTCCAACCCCCTTTCAGGTAGGAGCAAAGCACCAGCTGCTGCCCCTGGTCCATCCATGCTCAGATGCTGATGCTCCCATCACTTCACGACCCACCCCGGGGGAAGGAAGGGGTGGGGGCACTGTGGTCTCCTCAGGCCTTCCTAGCTGAAAGGCCCAAATAGAAGTAGAAGGCCCAAATGGATAGAAGTAGAATGGGGGTCTGAGCTGGCTCCAGGGTCAATTCTGGAATGGTCTCTCCTCTGCCAAATCTGGTTTCAGAACAGTCTGCAGGGGTTGGGGGGCAAAGAGACCTGGGCCAAGGCCAGAGCTGGAGCTGCCTGCAAGACCAAGGTCTCCGTCCCACCCTGAGCATGCCGAAGGTCGCTCCTCTCTCCCTCAAGCACCCCCACACCCTGGCAGACTTTGAATATGGGGAGTGGGGCCCAAGACAGATTTGAGCATCTCTTTGGGCTCCCCTTCCTCCAAAATTCCCCACTACACTCCTTAAACCTGGACATGGGACAGGGCAGGACCAGGGAGGGCAGCAGTGGGAGGGAGAGGACAGGACCAAAGCACACATTAGGGCAGGGTGTAGCCAGGAAGCCCTGAATCCCTGAGCCTCAGTCTTCTCATCTATGAAATGGGGGAGATAACCCCATCTACCTCTCAGCCTTATGGAGAAGACTAGCTACAGTAGGTAGAAGCCCCTAGTAATGCCGGGCACAGTCGGGGTACAACATGCCAGCAACATTCCAGTCCCAGGACCCTGAAGCCAAAGAGGCTTGCCAGATTCACAGACATGAGTCAAGAGATCCTTTGATTAAACAGATGTCCTAACTTAGAAACCACAGTGATTTCTTCCTGCTGTCATTTCATCTTTTGTGTCCAGAAATTTTAATCTGAGCCTGGATGAGTGCTGACCCTACCAATGAGGAACAACAGATCTGTTGGCTTCAAAGGCATCCTTTGCCAAGACACCCAACTTAAAAATCTTTCAGCATCCAGGCAGTGGGCTGAATTTAAGTGCATTTGGAAGTGCAAGCGTTTGTTAAGTTCTGAATGTTGTTTTGCTTCTTTTCTCTCATCCTGGATGAAAACAGCTTCACTGCTTTCTTCTGACTACATAAAAGGCACCTCTCGGGAGCAAAGAAGTCGGGGTGGGGGGTTTCTGTGATGCGGGCTTCCCAAAACTGGGCCAGCCTCAGGAGGCGGGGGTCCGCCTTTCACCTCTGCCAGAGAGGTCTCAGGGCCTGTCTGAGGAATTTCAATGAGCAGGCATAGACCGCCCATTCGTGACAAGGGCCAAGATGAATCTAGCCCAGAGAACCTTGGAGAATAGCCAGCCGAAGGCAAGGCATGCTGGCCCAGAAGTGGGGGTTCCCGCTGCTTTTCCCCCAAGTCTGACCTCCACTGCAATTTCAAGTCTTTCTGCTACCCCCTCACCCCCACCAGCAGGCAGGCCACCATGCTCAGACCTGTGGCACCAGGCACCAGACCAAGGGTTAGCTCAAGAGCTTTGTCTTCCCGAATCCTCACAAAGCCGGATGATCCTCCCAGCTCTGATGGGACAAAAGGAAACTTGGCTTAGGACACACAGGTGTGTGAAGTGAAGTCAGGTCTGTCTGACCCTAAAACCTGTGTTCTTGGGCTACCCTGAGCCTGTCTAGAAAAGGGAACTGAGGCAGGGAAATGGATAAGATGAACTCTTAGGTTCCTCCCATTCAGGGACCTGAGACTTTGTGCTCCAGCTTTGGCCAAGAAGATGCCAGTGGTGGGAGGAGGTCATCGAGAGGACGTGGCCACTGGTTCACCCAGGAGCTGGACTGGGGCCACTGGAGGTTCCTCTCCCACTTCCTTGCCCTTGGAGTGCACATTCTGCTTGCCTTCCCCGCTCCCAGAGGCTGCCCCCAAGGACTTGGCCTTGCGATAGTGATGTGGTATTGAGCCCAGCTGGACAGTGTGTATGGGACCGACCTCAGTTAAGGTGTTGTATAAACTGTTGAGATCTGGTGGGTGGGCGCGGCAATCTCATGGTATGGCCAGCCAAGACAAGCCTTGTAAGTTCCCTTGCTTATTAAACCTGCCACCCATCAATCTGGAGTGGCCTGCCTCTTTCTTCAGCCTCTCCCTACCCTCTGTCTCTGGGGCTGGTTTCTGATTACCCCAGAGAGGCTGGGAACTAAACGTTGGCCAGCCAGCCAGGAGACTAAAAAAGTGGGCCTTGGGAAAGAGGTATTCGTGAAGGAAACCTTACATCGGCCAGCGACCCCTGTGTGGGGAGGGGTGGCTCATATGTTAGGGGATTATGGACCCCTGCTTGAGTCCAGGAACATCCCCGACACTCTGGCTGCTTTCCTGTGCTTGTTCGAGATACTGTGCACAGCACTGCAGCAGAGAAATGAAGCGAACGGTTGTCACAGGGCACTGGCCTCTACTGGGAGTGGTTCAGCAGGGCACTGGTGCCCAGCCAGAGGCTCAAAGTCAAGTTAGGAAGAGCTGAGGTTAGAGAAGGCCGTGCAGGTGTCCACTACTCTGCTGGCTTCGAGCAGGAGAGTAAATCGGCTGGAAATCTTGATGCAACTTTTTTTTTTTTTGCAGGGTGAAGAAGGCATGAGATGCTGTGGATTAAGACACAAGAGCTTGTGAGAAAAGCTGATTAGGACGCTGAGAGGTGGAGTGCCAGGCAAGCAGCAGCAGGAATGAAGATGCTATGGCTGAGGGAAGCGGAGATCCCTCATGCCTTCCCGCCCCTAATACAAAGGAACATTTTTAATAGCAATTGCCCCTAAACCTAGGGGAAAACTAAACCCAAAGTTGCAAATCTTATGTCTTTGAAATGTAAACACCCCAGGAGATAACCAAAACAGTACCCACAGAGACTGTAGCAAAAAATCTGGGGCTTGGGAGGGTACAGACTGTTCTAGAAGGTCCCCTGTCCAAAGACTAGCCCACATCTCCCCAGGATGACTTGTCGAGGGCTAAGTTATGGGATCTCTGTCTGTATGTTTACATAGGCCTATATGTTAATATATACTTTTTCTACCTCCTGAAGGTATTACCAAAGTCAATCTGTAAAAGAGCACTATTTAATTAGCTTTAAAATAAACTGTATATCAAAGTGAACTCATGTGAAACTGAAATTTAATTTTCTCTCATCTGCTATAATGGATAAAGTTTTCTTGGATGATTGGTCTGTTCTTGATGGGATCGTGAAAGTTTTTTCTTTGCCTTTTAGGTAACCTACTTAGAAAACAAAGATTCTGTTTTATCAAAGTAAGTTCCTGTTTCATGCAGTCTTTACCAGGCCTTTGAGTATCTATGAAAATGGAGTCTTCTCTCTTAAAAGAGCTAAGTGTTCGGTTTATTTTTTTTTTATAAGTATGCAATTTCCCTATTTACCTTTGAAGTCTTTAATTGTCATTTTGGTTAAATGGATAACTGAATATTGCTTCACAACCATCCGTGATCCTACAAGAGCATGTATTTTAAAATCTTTGGTATTTTTGATGAACTTCCCCCAAATCAAACTCTAAATGAAGCCTTACTGATCTTGAACTAACTTGGAGATTTTCCTGGACAGGCTCGATAGATTTGTTTTTTTCTTCTCGTAAGAGAGAAGTATTAAACTAATCAGACATTTCATATGTTAAATTACATGGGGAGTATCATGGAAGTAATGTTCATCCTTCCTTAGGAACTATTTATATAGAAGTTATTAATAGGAGTGTTCCGGAAAGTATATAAAATTCCTAAAAATCTGATATGTCCTGGTATCATGTTACCAACCATAATCTTGGTTTTTACTTTAAAAGATCTATCACAAAAAGAACCACATTCCCTTGTCAATTGCATGAGAATGAATTCTCATTGGAGCATTTCCTGCAAAGGGGTCTCCTGTTTAGGGAGATTCACAGGCAAGACGGACAAATAAAGATCATACCAGTGACCTGAGCAAGGATTAATTACATGGGATGGTATCCCGAGAACGGTCCCTACTCTCCTTCCTCACATCAGTAAAATGCGCCCATTACATTGATGCCGTAATATTAACGTGAGCAAACTTGTATCTGCGGCCGGACACGCTGTAGCCCTGGTTGAACATCTGTGTGGGAAGAATGGTGATGAACTTGCAGAAGATTCAAGGCCCATGCACTGTGATCAAGTTTTTGGGAATCATTTGTTCAGGGAAGACACAATTCTTCCCCGATGTTGTGACTGGTAAGATACGGGTCCTTCCAACCCTCGAGAAGATGAAAGAGCTACAGGCCTTTGTAGGGATGGTAGGGTTTTTGAGGACAGCGCTGCTGTCCCTTCTGCCACCTGGTAAAGAAATGGTGACTAGGATCAGGGAGAAGGTAAAAATATTAATGACATGGTCAGTCTCTGGGCATTTCCAAAGCAAGGCTCTCATTGGAGTGAATGAGTCTGGGACTCTGGGAGATAGGGGTCAGGCACCGTGGCAGAGACAACAGGAGGGAGTACCCCTAAGATTTTGGTCCTAGCTCTGGATGGGGGCCAAACCTCTGTGTGCCCCCATAGAACACGGGCTCCTAACAGTGCCCACAGCGCACCTCCAGATGGGGACGCTCAGAGAGGAAGCGGTCACGGCAGCCAGTGGGCTGAACTCGTAGTCACTCCTGGGCCCTGGTCTTCAACCACATTAACGCTATGGTTTGGGCAATGGGGAGCTGAGGGGTAGATGACCACAAGTGGGTCCTTATGGGGTCAGGATAGATGAGGGAATGTTTGGGCTTGCCTGCAGGAGTCTGAGACAGTCTTCACCTTTCCAATTCCCAGGTAGTGAGGCACTGACACTCACCCCCTGGCAGTCAAGAAACCGATGCCCCAGCCCAGGTACGATCCTTATCGACTGGCTCCTCAGGACATAGAACAGGTTGGACGCATAGAACGATGCATCACATCCAGGTGGGTTGGCATATAGCCAAGGATGCTGGCTTGCCCCTGACATAGAGTGACTTGGTTAATGCAGTGACAGCATGTCCTGTGTCTTGTAAATGACACACAAGGCAACTGGCAAAGGAGCCTGGGGCCTTTCACCAGAAATCCCAATTGGTGACCGATTGGCAGATCGGTTATGCTGCTCCCTCTCCCCTATGCCCGGTTTGCGTGGATACCACCTCTGGTCTACCCCCAGCCTTCCCTGGTGACTATGAACCAGGCTGCCACCACAAGGGGATTAGAGAAGCGGAACATGGTGTTTAGCTACTCTCGTTGACTAGACAGCGGTTGGGGGTATATTGCAAAACTGGGCAAAAGAACACGACCTAGAATGGAGGTCCCCATCTCTCCTATAACCTGCCAGCAGGTGGGTTGATAAAAAGGGAAAATGAATATTAAAGCAGCAGATTCAATTACTCCTGGGTAAAACCACCTGGGCTGGGAGTCATTTAAAGCCGTGTCCCAGGCTTTCCTATGTATGAACAATTAATTAGCAGGGCCTGTTGCCCCATTGCCCAGACTGGGGACCCTTGCCCAGACACCCAGCGCTATAAATGCACAGAAGTGGAGGGGGGTGTCCATTGTCCCTGCTCCCTGCGGATTGATGTGCTGTGCTGCTGAGAACAGAGCCCAGCACACGTGGGCGAGATGTCACCTGTTGGAATTGGCAATGAGATGCCCCACCAGGACGGGCGAGTGACTTCTCGGGCCTGGGTGAGGGGGGAAGTGCTCCTTCTTTGTGGGGATCTCAAAGTCCTGGGGATCCCAGGTCTTGCCAGAAGGCGGACCTGCTAAAATGCATTACACCTGGAACAGAACAGCACCATTGGAAGAGGGGAAGAGGAGGGGGACCTGGGCTATCCATCCTGCCCAAACGAGATTCACCCAGCAAGCCTCGAATGACGGCCAACAACACCTGTCCTTACTGAACACCAAACTATCCTCAGCAGGAAAAGCTGTCCTCCAAAGCAGGACGGTCTTAGACACCATCACTGCCGGGTAAGGAGCCACCTGTGCCGTTATCCAAACAGAATGCTGCCGTGTTCATATCTGATGAGTCTATGACGTCATTGAGTCTATTACGTCATTGAGTCTATTTACTGAGCCATATGAGAGGGGCACCTCGGTGGCTCAGTGGGTTAAGCGTCTGCCTTCAGCTCGGGTCATGGTCCCGGAGTCCTGGGATCGAGCCCGTCAGGCTTCCTGCTCTCTGCTCAGGAGCCTACCTCTCCCTCTGTACTCTCTCTCTCTTCCTTTCTCTGAGATAAATAAAATCTTAAAAAAAAAATAAGTCACTTGAGAAAATAAGGGAAGGCCGTGAATGATCCGACTCCCAGGTCAGGGGACTTTATAAATCACTGGTTTGGATCATGGGGCTCTTGATGGAAAATGTAACCTCTGATGGGGCAACACTGTCTGACTCTGTGTTTTCTCTTGTATGTGCCCGTATTTTCTCTTGCTGTGGCCTCTGCCTCCAACATAGAGAGCCACCAAGGGAGGCACCAGCATGCTTATAAAGCCTCTTGCTGACTGTTCAGGGCACAGTGCAGAAGTGCGGGGGAGGGGGTGTGACAGGTGTGACAGGTCCTAGGAGCCAACATGAGGGGTAGAATTTGGGGGGAGAGGTCGTGGAGAGGACATAACCACCAGTTGACCCATGAGCTGGACCGGGGCAACTGGAGATTCCTTTCCCCCTCCCATCCTTGGAATGTGCCTTCTGCTTGCTTCCCCGCTCCCAGAGGCTGCCCCAAGGACACAGCCTTGAATGTGGTTCTGAGACCAGCTGGACAGCGTGTAAGGGACTAGCCCCAGTTAAGGCCTCCGTATAAGCTTTCAAGATCTGTCAGGCGGGTGTGGAAATCTCATCTTGCAGCTGGCCACCCAAGACCAGCCCTTATGTTCCCTTATTAAACCTGCCACCAACCGACCTGGGGTGGCCTGCTCTTTCCTTGGTCTGCTCTTTCCCTGCCCTCGGCATCTTGGGGCCGGTTCAGATTAACCCAGGAAGCTCCCAGCTCCTGAGGAGGATGTGACAGGGCGTGGCAGGGTGAACTGACATCTCTCAGGCCGCTGATCACTGTGGGTTTTCCAGGCCAGGAAAACCCATTTTGCTCTTTCTTGCTTTCCTCCTATAGATACAAAGCAATCCAGGGTGGGATGCCCCAGTGGGCAGCTCTGGGCCACTGGGAGGCAGCTCAGCATGCTTCCTGCCCCCATCCTACACCAGCCCTCAGCTCCGGGGAGAGAGACACAGGCAGAGGGGCCCCAGGATCCCATGAAGCAACACTACTACACTGTGCGGCTGTGACCTTTCTCCCCCCAGGCCCTGTGTTTGCTTACACAGCAGTGGCCTTGGGAAACAGCCTCACTTTGAGGCCTGCCGCCTCGGGTCAAATCTTGGCCACTCTGCCTCCTTAGAGAACCTTCTCCTCCCCTTCCCCACCTGCGAAGTGGGATCGGTCCTAACTCCCACGTTCCTCCCAGCACAGGGTGGCTTCAAGGAGAAAATATGCAAAAAACAAACATTCTGCAGATGGAAGTGCCCATGAGGGGTCAGTCTCCTCCCTCTTCACCCTTCTTGCCCTCGAGGCAGAGGCCAGAGGAAAAGAGAACAGGGCTTATAAAAACCCTGGTTGCATTCGCCTGCCACCTGCTCTGCTGGCTTCCCCCAGCGTTCTAGAAGGTGAGCATGCTCCTTTCATTAAGGAGGAAAGGGCCTGCCCGCAGCTGCCCAGTGCAGGATGCAAACTCAGATCTGTCTGACTCTTACCTTGGACTCCTTACAATCAGGACCAAAGGCACTGGGGCATAACGCTGGGGCTGGGGAAGGTGCTTGTCTCGGTGTCAGCAGGAAGCAGCCATCGGGAGTCCAAGGCCCACTCCCAGCTCCTCTACCAGGACATTCTGCCCACCACACAGGCCCTGGGGGTTCCATCTAGACGGCAGAGCCCAAGCCAAGCTGGGCACCATGAAGTCAGAGAGCCCCACGCGCCTCGGTGCTCCCAAAACGTGTTGTTCAGGAGGCTCGCAAAGCCTTTTAGGGAAGAAGTGCCACGCCCATGCTTTCTAGACGGCCCAGCCCTCAGCGTGGCTCCTCCATTTCTCAAAACACCCTTCCAGCCACTGCTGCCTTTAATTAAGTACACAGCCAGGTGGGCAAGGCTGGCATTCCTCTTCTTGTTTTAAAATAAGGGAACCCAGAGAGGTCAAGGAATTGACTGAGGTCTCACCACAGAGGAGGGGCTGACCTCCCAGGAGGAAGCATCCATTCTCCCCGGGACCCAGGATCTGGAGGTGGTAGGAGGTAGAGAGAAGGGCGATGGGGAGGGACCCCTCTCTGAGTCTCAGTGCCCTCATCCTAAAATAGGAGTGAGGAGATGGGATCTGACCCTCTTGGCTTATTTCTAGCTTGCTCAGGGCAAGCCAAGAAGGAGCTAAGGGAAACAATTCTATCATTCCTCCCCATGATGGCAGCGTAAGTTCCAACGAGGGAAGGCATCTTGGACCAAGGCCAGGAGGAGGTCTGTAGGGGGTCCAACTGGAAGTCTCTGATTCTTCAACTCCAGGCCTCCAGAGAGCCTGGGCAGGAAACACATGGGGCCTGGGGAAAGCCATAGCTGTGCCATGAACTAGCCACAGGGCCTTGACCTGCCACTTCCTCTGTGTGCCTCAGTTTCCCTTCTGTCCGATGAGGTGACCTCTCAGGACCTCCAGCTCTAAGAATGTCCAGAACTGTTTTCACAGCATCCTCTCCCTCAGAGGCGCAGACAGGAAGAGTCATTTTTCAACAAGTTAGGAAAAATGTTGCACTGGACCTAGGTTCTGCAGACCATGCCCAAGGACAGAGCACAGAGCCGGGAGGTGTTGGCCACTCCCAGGGCTCAAGTCAGCCTGGAGTGGCCCCCACAGCAGTGAGGAAAGAAACCCAGCCAGGCTGATGGTGAGACTTCTAAGGTTCTCTGATAGGAGGTTCTAGAACTCAGCACTTCCTCTCCTGAGACTCCCCCCACCCCAGCAATGTGGAACCCTCCCTGCCTCCCCTTTGTCCACAGGACGGGATGAGCCATCTCTCTGTGGGTGCCTGGTTTAGAGCACTAGTATGAAACTAGTCAGCACTGGGTTAAATCTCAACTCTGCCACTTAACTGAGCAAGTAACTGAAGGTCCTCCCTCCTTTGTTTCCTCCTCTCTAACATGGCGTATTATAAGCTTTCTTGGATGAGTTAATGTGGTGTTGAGGGCTTCGCAGGAAACAGTAGCTAATTTTATAGCTCTGCGAACAGGCAGCAGCTGTTTTGGAAAGGTCAGGGGGCCCAGGGAGCTGGAAGCGGGGTGGGGGGTGCTGCCGGCAGGGCACTGTTGATGTCTACCCGGGTTTTCTGGGAAACTAAGGGAGGCCCTAGGAAGCTAGGTGTCCTTGAGAGCCTCTGTACAGAGACACATGTGTGAGCTCATGGACACACCTTTGGGCATGTCCAGGAGCTGTGCCTGGGCATGGATGTGGGTGGAGATGTCACCGGTCACCTCTGCTGATGCCACCCCATAGGGATGCTAGATTGCTTGTTAGCACGCGGCTATGGGAACACAGAGGTAGGTCCTTGCGCATCAAAGCAGAAATAACTCTTAACTTTGGCTCTGCTCTCTCATTTCGCAGATGAAGACCGGGACCTCACCTATGGGAGGGGGAGCAAGGAACTGAAGTCAACCCCTGGAGAGGTCCCAGACATCCTTACTCCCCATCATTCCATAGGGGCATCACTCCCCGGGAGCCACCCACCCCCCAGGACACCTACCTACTGCGTCGGGCTCTGGCTCAGTGCCCAGGTACCGTCCTTGGGACCGTGAATCCACCAGCTGGAACCTCTTAGACTCGAGGTTCTCCAGCACCTGCTCGTAGGTTTTGAGCAGGGAGCGGTCCAGGGTGGCTTTGAAGACGGCGGGCTCCGGGCGTGAGGGCTCCGACGTCACCGGGAGGCCCTCCTTCAGCCAGTTTCGGAAGCCGCCGTTGAGCACCGACACGGTGCGGTGGCCAAACACACGGAACATCCACCAGACCCGGGGCGCGTAGAAGCAGCCCAGGTTGTCACCGTCATACACCACCACGTGCGTCTGGTTGCTGATGCCCAGACGGCCCACGTAGTCGGCGAAGTGGGCCTCGCTGGGCAGCATCATCTCGTAGGGCGACTCTGTGTTCCGGCACTCCTCTATATCAAAGAAGGAGGCGCCGGGCACATGACGCTCGAGGTACTCCTTGCGGGCCTCGCGGGTGCCCGGCGAGTACCAGGACGCATCCAGCACCCGCAGGCCCGGCCCCAGCTTGCCAGCCCGAACCGACTCCGCCAGCCACTTGGTGGAGACCAGCGCCCGGTAGAGCACCTGATGAACCATGGTTTCAGCTCTGCGCATCACCTGGCGCGGGTGGAAACCAGGAAAGAGAGCGGCATGAGGTCCGGGTGTACAGCGGGGCGGGGTCTGGGAGGAGCTTTTTCCCACCGCACTCCCCGGGGGTGGTGTGTTCGCGGCAGCCCAGCAACCCCGCCGCTGCGCTCGAGGCAGGCTGCGGGAAAGGTCTGCCCATTCGGCCCAGGAAAGGCCGCTCCGCCCCTCCCTGGGGCCCCACCCCGCGCAGAAGGGGGCGGGCAAGAGCCTCGGAGCGCCCCAGAAGGGGATGCTGGAGGGGAGGGCGCCCGGTCCCGGGAGCTACGGTTCTCGTCCTCGGGATCCTGCCAGAAAAGAGCGGCGAAAAGATGCCCAGGACGGGGGAGAGGGGAACCTGTTGAACTTGGAACCCCCTTGGCTGGGAGGGGAGAGGAAAGGGAGCCCGGGGGAGGGGTCGCTGGGGCTCGCACACGCGCTCGCCCGAACCTCTGGCGAGTCCCCCACAGCCAATCTCAGCAGCCCGGGAGGGCTCGCCCGCCTCCAGAACGCCTGCGCCCAGCCCCAGCTCGGTGCCCTCTGCCCCTGCTGGGTCCGAGGTTCCCCGGGCACCCTGCCCTGCTCTCGCCGGGGGGACCCTTCCCGAGGTCGCAGGGGCCAGACAGGTGGCCCAATCCCGAGCGGCACGGGCGCCTGGCCGCCGTCCCACCCGGCCGCACTCACTCGCCCTCGCTGCCGCCCTGGCGCTCGTCCCTGACCGCTGGAGAAGTTGGCTAGTTCAAACCCGGAGCCCACACCTCCCTGGCCGGCCTGCACCATCGCGCCGCCGCAGGAGGGGGATACGGCATGCCGTCCCGCCGATCCCAGGCCTCGCGCCGCGCCGCCCCGCCGCGCCCGCCCCCTGCCGCCCCCCCACAGTGCGTCGCACCCCTCCGACCCCGGGGACCCTCCAGGGGGGCGCGGGGCCGACGCGGGGCAAGGCGCGGCGGCACGGGTGTCCCCCCCGGGCGGGCGAGTGGAAGGCGCGAGCAGCGGCGGCTCCAAGTGGCCACGGCGGTGGGCTGTGCCCGAGTCTCCTCCCTTTGGCCGGTCGCAGGTTGGTGGCGGGAGGAGGGGACGGCTTCGGGCCCGGGGAGGGGGCGCCCTGCGCTGGGGCCATGACCGATCCCGGAAACCCGGAGCCCGAGACCCGGGTAACTGCTGCGGCATCGCGCTTGCCTTTCTTTAGGGGGAGGTCGATCATTGGGGTGCGCGGCGCGGGGCTTCCCCGCGCGGTCTGGGCGGAGTAGGGGGCTGTAGTCTAGGAGGGAAGGCGCGCGCCTGGGTTCGACCTAAGCATGGCTGTCCGCAGGCCGCTCGGGGTGGCCTGCCCCGTGGCCTAGGCGTGAGCGGCAGGTGGGAAGCTGGGGTAGGGGGGTGGGGGGGTCGGGTCAGCTGGTGTCACCCGAGAGAGCAAGAGGGAGGGGGGAGGACTAATAAAACCCCACAGAGAGGCCAGGGAGACAATGCCAAGTGACCCAGAGGCTCCAAGGGAAGTAACTGGCAAAGAACTTGCTGGAGTGAAATGAAACTAGCCTTGGTCAAGGCCTGCTCCGTGAGCACGTTGCTTCTAAGGTTTTCAGACTTCCCACAACAACCTTGCTGTGCAGGCCAGAAGCTTATTTAAAGACCAGAAAGACAGGCCTAGTGAGTTACCCCAGGGGCTCACAGTGGGGTTGAGACCCCCACCCCCTCGCAGTTGTTAATCTCAGATCTGAAGCCCACGTGGCCTGCTTGCTGCTTTTGTTTACCTGGCTCACCCCCAAAGACTCATAATTCAAAAAAAAAAAAAGCCTTTCTTTTTAATGAATCTATTTGATCGTAAGTTTGTATCATTACATTTTTTAACAATGGTTGTGTTTCACAGCCACTTCACATCATTCCTGAAAAGGGAACAAGTGTTTCCTCCAAGCTGGTGGGCCACCCCTGCTCCCTGCTCAGCGTTTTGCATACAGATGTGTGACAAATGCCCGGAACGCTTTTCTCATCCCCCCTCTTTAAAAAATTCCTTTTACTCTGAAGTCGTCATATCCTCACAGGAGATTGGCAAACGTGTACTTTGACAGGCATTTCCGTGGAGAATCTTCTGAACTTCGTGTTTGGCCCTGCCCAGGCTTCCCCTAGTGTAGGTGTGTGTGCTCTTGAGATGGGTCTGGGGCTGTCCCGTGTGTCCTGGATTCCTTCACTCCCAGAGCATCTGCAGGGGGCCAGGCCTGGCCAGCACCCAAAGGCCCCGGTCTGCGCCCTTAAGTGACACACAGCCACTCTCCCAGACCCTCCTCGGCCTCCTTCAGGCCTATGGGACAACTGCCAATCAGGGGGGAGGGGGTGCAGGATGACCTCAGACCTCTGAAGTCCCACCCAATCCTGAAACGAAGATTCTAGACATGCTGCTGTTGTTCAAAGTCTACCAGTGAGAGTACGTTCTCAGAAATAATGGGATTTTTATTAAGCCATTTTTAATGTATTTTATTATCTTTTTTATTAAGCCATTTTTAATGATGATTAAAACCAGCCAGTGCAATGCCTTATGATGGCTCTCAACATTCATTGTTTAATGTCCACTGTAGGAGCCAAAGGTTGGGCATTCACAGATACTGGAATCACCCCTTAGCCAAAGCTCCCTCGGTGGCCTCCTTATCCTGAAAGTGTAGCGATAGTTTCCTGGGTCCCTGAAACCGTCCTCCAGGAAGACTTCCCATCCCTTCTGCTCCCGCCCTAGGCTTGAGGTTGTGGCCCCTCCATGTTCACACTGAACTCCAGACTTTCCTCAATGATGCTGTCCTCTGAGCAGGCCTGTGGCCTGTCTTTACCCGCAGGGCCCGGCAAAATCGAGAGTTTCTCAGTGTCCAGCACAGGGCCTGGCCGTGTGTGTAGAGTGACTTCCTAAAAGCCAGAGGAGTGTGGGAGG